>NC_030678.2:116950603-117265353 GCF_000004195.4 Xenopus tropicalis | reverse complement strand
TACACTAAAGTTTGGTTTTCATCAGATGAAATCTGGAATTTTTCTCATGCAGTTGACTCCAGCCCATGACATTTAAAACTCTGGACCCCGTCCCTCTTTTGAAAAACAAAGCGTCTGCTCTAGAGTGTTGATAAAAGGGAGTATGATACCAGGGCCACAGTAAATAGAGACAGTCAAATTTAAACTCTTTTTAAACTTTCTAAACTGTGCACTAAATCATGCACAGAGTACATACAAATTTAGGACATACAGTATTAAGGACTACTTGCATTAGACAGGATGCTTCTAATTTAATGGGATTCCTACCAGTGGTTTATAATGGTTTCAGCTATTCATTTGGGATTTAATTGTTGATTCCCATGCTCTTTGACTTCCTTACTTTAATTCAGTGTCAAATTCCTGGAACGTAGTCAACGAAAGAATTCTTTATAATGCAGGCCATAGTGTAATAAAAAAAAGACTATATTTTTACTTAGGTTAAGCACTTATTCCCTGTTGCTTCTTTATTCCAGTGGCAGAGGATTCCCACACCATCCAAACATTTGTCAGCATGGGTCATCACAACTATGCAACATGTGCATTACCTCTGCTGTTCAAAATAACTGTCCCGAAAGGAAAAAATGCTTAGCTGGGAGCAATAAATTACACAGCTGTATTCCATCAGATCTTTGTCTATGAGTCTGAAGTCAAATTTGGTAATGTAGATCATGACTGTACAACGTCTACTTTTAAAAATAGGGGAGTTGTACAAAAGGTCAGTGTATCGCAGAATTCAGTGATAGTATTGCTGAATGAAAGTGATGCTAATACAAATATCAATATTATCATTGTGTAAAAGCGTATCTTAATCTTTACTAATATAATATTGATTGATTAACATTTTCCTCTGTATCTTCTGTAGTTAAACTAAAATCTGATTGCTAGAAATTACAGTGCCAATTCTTTCTAGTATGATTGCTGTGCTGCCCTGCCTTTCCATTGGAGAGCTAGAACATAGACATATAACTACATATAAGATACAATTTGGTAATGCTGTTTCTTAATTATGCACATTAATTTTACTGTGTAAAAGCGTTAAGTCTCATATGAGACTCATATCAGTCCCAATGATTTTATCCACAATGCAGTATATAATGCAACCTAATTTATTAGAACAGGCTGGGCAGGCACATGGATTCTGCCACTAGTTGTTGGGACCATGTGTGGCCATGAATGGCATCAATGCACGTTGGTTTTGTGTCCATTTTAGTGCATGGCACTTTCAACTGTGTTTATAAATGAGCCTTTATCTGCTCAAAATATGACACTTGTATAGAGGCTAGTTTATAATACAATGATGTTACACAAAGACATTTATTGAACCCTTGCACAATCGTCTAAAAAAATCAGTAGGGCCACAACTAGCCTCCAAGGGCTACAGCTGGACACTGATGATCTAAATGAAATACACAGGTAAAATTGGTGATGCTCTGCAGAAAATTATGCCATATGTATACACATGCATGTCCATATTGGTCCATATTGTGATGGTCACAACAGGTATCTGAGGTTATGTTGGAATTGCATTGTGGGTAAAACATGGCAGTTTCCTTTCAAATTTTGCATGTTTTACTGCTTTCATAATTTAGGTTTGAGGTATGCTAAGAATTTCAAAAATAATACAATAAAAGAAATGCTTCAAGTATGTTTTTTCTCTGCATCAGTCTTCATTAAGCACAGATGCTTCATAACACACTCAACTCCTACTTGCTTAAAAGCACACGTAATAGCTATATTTATTGTAAAACTTGGATTATGTCTTCTGCAAGCCTTCTTATCAATTCAGATGTAATTGAGCTCATAGCATTGAAGGTGTAGTGCTTGGAAATTGTCAGGCAAAAATTCCAGAATGTATATTTTCCTGGAAAGATTCTTGCAAGTTTTTCTATGTTAAGGAAGAGTAATGAATTGAATAATTCCCTTTAGGAGACTGACCAAAGCTGTTTTTCTAACCTCTAGAAATTGCTTATTTTGCTCTATCAGTATTTTCCACTGGTTTCAGCCATGGGTATCCATACAGGTCTGTTAGAAACACAGAAACACTTTCCATTATGTGGGAGTAGATATCCTAGCAGGACTAAATTGTTGTACAATAAAGCAAATGGGTAAAGCAGAAGTTCATTTTTCACAGATACATCAAAATACAGTTTTGGCCGGAAGAAGCACTTAATGAATGCAACATCCTCAACAGTGTAATCATAGGAGAAGATCAGTTTGTCCCAAACATTGAGAGGGTGTGTATATAGGAATGATGTGGGAGAGAACAGGCTTGGTGTTTTTTCATCAATATTCTAATGTAGAGGAGGGCACTCAATAGCCCCCCAGATGCTGTTGATTTACAAGCCTTATTATCTGGGGAATCACAGATTAAATTAAATCAGGGTACTGACGGGCATTTTAAGCAAGCTTTAGTTTTCATGACACTATGGGCCAGATTCATTTCAATCAGAAAATGTTATTTTATGGTTTAATTGATGGGCAATATTCATTTTGAGGAGAAACTATTTTCCTCCTAATTCAGTTCTATTTTTTCTATATAGTTTTCACGTGATTAACAGTGAAATGTAGTTTCTCACTGAAATGCATTTGGGAAAATCTGGAAATTAATTAGTAGATAAGTTTTTCTTGTCAAATTGAACATGGCCCTATGTGTCACATGCATGATTTCTAATATTGTAAAGGAGACAACATACCTTTGTTTTTAAAATGTGCCTGCCCCCACAAAATATGGCTTGTGCTGGAAATAAGCTCTGCCTTTTGTTTCAACTAAACTGTGCAGAATAGTGACACTGAAAGCACTTTCGGTTTATAGTTGATCCCACCTCTCTTTATACTCGCCTCATTTCAGGGCATGGGTGGGACAATAATAGTAGAAAAACAAAGCAACAATATTTTACAGTGAAAGAAACCGAAGTTTGTATTTTTTAAAAAAAGAATATATTTTACATACAAGATTTGTTGGTTTGGATAATGCAAGTGCAAATTATCAGTCTATTTGCAGTATCACAACCAAGCAAACACATATGCAACATCCTGAAATTGTTCTTCATTTTCTTTCATGCCCATATGTGGAATAGGAAAATCTTTATAATTAATTTGAGAATATCTGGGAAAATATATCTTCCTCTGCATTGTTTTACTTTTAGCTCCAGGAACTGTAGATACTGAGAGTGAGTCAGCAGACAGTCTAGGAATAAAATTGTTATTGCTGAGCTTTCCACTGACATCATATAAGTTGCTCATTCAAATAAGCCTTACCTCCAGCGCTTCCGCTCTTCCCATCTGGGAAACGTGTGGCATGTTGCAGTAACATAGCCAAACCAGATGTTAAAGGAGATGTTAAAGGAGAACTTAACCCTAAAAACTAATATTTTATATACTCAACTTACAGCACCAGCCTGAAAGTTCAGCATCTAATGATCCAGACCTTCAACGCTGTATACAATAGCTCACCATCTTTATTTATGATTTTTGGATCAAAAGTGAGAACTACAGCTTCGCCATAAAATTTGTGAAACAGCAAGAAAATTCATGAAGCAGCAAGAAAATCTGCAAACCAGCGGAAAATTTGCGAAACGCATTTGTTGCATGATTTTTTTTGTCGCCCACATCTTTTTTGGTCCCCCGCGTCTTTTTTTATGCTTTTTTTTATGTGGCTGTGCCCATATCTTATGCACGCACGCCCTTTTTTTGCCGTGCAATTAATTTTTTCATGCGAATTTCACAGAAGTTTTTTGAAACAATTTGCCATGTCTGGCAAAAAAAATCGCTCATCACTAGTGAGAACACCATAAAAATTCTAGATGGAGCATAATAGTATCAAAGCTGCTTTAACATAGAATCTCAATTCAAATATACAAACATATGACCATGAAGTTAGAGAAAAGAAGGAGAAAGAACAGAGGGAGAAGAAAATATAAACATTAGTAAAAGAAGGCACATGTAAATAAGACATTATTACAGGGGCGGGCCAAGCCGACTGGGCGCCCTAGGCAACCCGGTCAGCCACCTCGTCCCTGCACTTCCCCTCGCCTGTGCACGCATGCACAGTTCCATCAAGCGGGGTGGGGGGGGGGGAGTCATTGAAAAAGGTTCCTCTTCTGCCTACCCCTAGTTCCGGGCCTGCATTATTGAATAAAAAATAGTGCAGCTAAAGGGGTATAAATGGGTAAGTTAAAATAGTACAATTAAAGTCAGTGAGCAATGAGTCACATAGTATTAAATGTTACAAGAAAAGAAGCCCACAGATAATTTAAGAGAAAGTTCTCTCCTGGTAACCATTTAACTTTATGTCCATCACGTTTGCCATCTTAAAGGGCTGTATTGTTTGTATATATTTCAGCCTTTTTTTTAACTAAGGCTATGGAGAGAGAAGGGGTCAACCAGTGTAATGTGATAAAACATGTGTTGCTGCCAGCATCTGAGAAACAAGTTTATGTTGTCTACTAGCAATCCTGAATAAGGATATGGTGGAGCTAGTAATGCTGATTCTATGGTAGGTTTATGTATGATTTAGTAGGCCAGTGGGCAGTGCCATCAAGCATGGAGATAATCTCCCCTAATAGAGCATCCCCTCTGCCAGGTTTGTACCTGAACTAGATTCAATGACATGTTTACTTATTGGAGTGAGATACCATGGGTATATTACTTTATAGATTGTAAGCTCTTTTGGGCAGGGCTCTCTTCACCTCTTGTATCGGTTATTGATTGCTTTATATGTTACTCTGTATGTCCAATGTATGAAACCCACTTATTGTACAGCGCTGCGCAATATGTTGGCGCTTTATAAATAAATGTTAATAATAATAATATGCTCTTTCTCCCGTGTTAGAGGAAAGTTTCCAAACTGAGGACCAGATTTTTACCCAGGATATGAAAGGGCATATCAACCCAAAAATAAAAATTTGCTTAATTAAAGAAAACATAACTCTAAGCAACTTTCCAAAATGCATTAATTAACAATTCTCACTGCTTTTTAAAAACAGTTGCTATTGAAAGTAGCATTTGCTTAATCTCTGATTGTTACTTTTTGAACAGCTGGCTTGTCTTAAGTTGTTTCAACAGTCTGAACCACCAGGGCAGAGAACAGAAAGAGCCAAACACTGCTTTCAATTGCAGTTATATATACAAATAACTTGAAAAAAATCAAATATTGTAATGGATGTATATTGCAAAGTTGCTAAAAGGCCAAATGAGTTAAACCTGGCACAAAATCTGGATTCTCTGCCAAATCTATATACAGTATATATATATAATATAGTTATTTGAGCTCTCTTTGGCACAGTTAAACAAATATGGCAGCGCAAACAAAGATGGAGTGGGGAATGCACATACCAAATAGTAACACAAACATACACTGTAGGCTAAAACAGTGTGGGAACTTATTCTACATGATTTTTTTGCTTTTCATGTAGATACAGTATATATGTTTCCTAGTTTGGTGAATAAAAAAAAATCCTTTTGTAACCTAGTAAGGAACATATTAAAGGTGTTTTAGAACATTATTTGTACTGCATTAAAAGTCCATATTTTTTCTATAAAGAATGACATATCAGATAATCAGTAAAATATATTACATTATAACTTGGTTAGTGTCTTTATTGTTTAATGTAGAACAAGTACAGTAAGATGCAAATAAAAGGAGCTCTGGCAGAACACTTTGGAAGTATTTTAGGAATGAGACAGAATGTATGTGTGGGCTGTTTGACATTTCTGAATGTGATTCTGTGCAGATGTTGGTAGTTAATAAATGGAGGTCATAGTGTTTAGTGAAGGATTTTTATAAAGGAAATACAAATGAAATGAGTAACTTTAAAATTGTTGTGATAATAGTTTATTTTGATGATTACAATTTATATTAGAAATACATTTATTATTAAAATAATCCCAATGACACACATTGGTTGCATTTTTTTAGTTACAATTCAGCAAACATGCAGGCCTTACATGTAACACTCACAGATGTTTTCAATGTACTTGAAAGCTAATTGGAAAATGTGCTTGAATGTAAAAATCCAATTGAGGGCATAGGTGAAAAGGAAATATCTGAAGGGAATAGTTATTTTTATTGATTAATAGAAATATGTTACTTTAATCCTGCAGTGCAAAAAAAGCATAACCTTTCATGATGACAATGGATGCATATCTGCTGCCATTGCGGGGTATATTTATAACAACTATGGGGCACAATAGTAGGGATCAGATGTCTGATATGTTTCATGTTTGTGGACACAAAGGCCTGCATCCTTTCAATGGATCTGATCGTCTGGCCTGAGGGCTAGATGATCGTATTATTCTGATCAGGGAAAGATCTGCTCATTTGGCAACCTTGCCAGCTCTAATCTGGCCATACACTAAAAGATTCTCTCACTTGGGGAGGTCTTCAAATGAGTGAATCTTCTTCCAATACCTTGAGGTGGGTGACATCAGATTGATCCAATCATTTGTTCCTTGGCCAGAGGATCGGATGGTGTTGATGGCATGCAGGCTGTTAGGACAAGGACCACTTCAATAAGCCGATAAGCTCCTTGCCCTGATGGTATTTTTTAACCTGCCTGATCTACAGTGGTCCAATTTTCAGCCACATATCTGCCAGGTAAGCCCATTGGAGGGCTCCATACACAGGCCAATAAGCTGCCAACTCTGTCAGCAGCTTTTATCAGCCTGTGTATGGCCACCTTTAGGTGTTTCTTATGGAACATGTCATAGAACAGGTCTGTATAGCCCCCAAACACAAAAAAATCTGACCCCCAACTATCAGTTGGGTAGGCCCATTAAAGGTCCCCATACATGGGCTGATAAGCTGCTGATGGGTCCGTCTACAGATTTTATCGGCCTATATATGGCCAACTTAAGACACGCTGCAGCAGATGACAGAACAGATTGAGGTACTAAGTTATAGTACATAGGACCATGTAGGAAAAATATGCAAAGCAGGAGTAATTCAATGGGTTTCCATATGCAATGGATTTCCATATGCACTTCAAAATAGAGTTCAAAGGCCTTTGAAAAGTTACATAATGCAGAACACAGTGTGAAAATTGAAAAAAATGGACGATTGCAGCCAGTTTGTGTTGTGCAAAGACACATTACCCCTAATATTTTCTGCTGGGTGTTAGTAAGTTTATGTACAGAAGAGTCAACTTTCAAATTAAAAAAAGTAATTTGAAATAATGAATAATTTGAATAATGAACCAAATATTTTGACAGAAAGCATTTAAGCAGGTTACACATTCCTAGAGTGAATACTTAACCAACAGATAGTTTATATTATGTTAAGTGAGACCTGTTAAAGAATCTCACCAAAATGGAATATATATCAGTAAATATTGCCCTTTTACATCCTGTCCCTTGATCCACCATTTAGTGATGGGCTGTGTGCTCCCACAGAGATCACCTGACAGGAAATAATGCACCTCTAAATCTAAAAGGAAGTAGTGTGGAAGCAAAAGCCAGAACTCTGTCCATTCATAGCCTAGCATGTATGTGTGCCTTGGCTTGTTTGTGTGCACTGGGAATCCTATGATCCCAGGAGGCGGCCCTTAATTCATAAAATGGCAATTTTCTATTTAGGATTACCCAATAGCAGATACTACAAAAAAAGTATATTTTTATGAAAATGGTTTATTTAGATATAGTAGGGTTTTACATATGAGCTTGTTTATGCAATGTATAGCAATGTGTAGAGACCAACATTGTTTGGGAGTATAGTTTTCCTTTAATGTGTGTTATTCTTACACTGATATGTAAAAAATTGTAAACTTACTGGGCAGGGAATCATGTAAATAATGTATAATGTAAGGATCTGCGTAGCATGTCATGTGAATAATGTATAATAATAACAGGAATTACATTTACCAAACCAAATATTTTTCTGTATTTTTAGCCCCATGCATTTATTGTATCATCATCATAATAGTTTTGAAAACCTCAAAGGATGATCTGTTCTGGCTTTAGTTTTTGACATTTGATACTCCCTTGATCATTTTTGACATATGATACTCCCTTGATCAGTTTTTAAAACTTGTTACTCCAGATGCAGGTAAAACCTATGTTAGTATCATTTGTATTCAGGGCACTGGCAAGGAATAAAGAATTTTATGGAACTAAAACAGAATGAGTTATATCAAGGCAAGATAGGATTCTGTGAACCTTCATAGACAGATGATTATGCACTCTTCTCTTAATATTTATAGTACATTTTAAAGAGAAGATCACAGCTTACACATAGTAAACTCCTTACCCATTCATTGGTCAGTTCTGATTCAAAAGAAACCCTGTCATGAGAAAATTACACATTAAACACCCATCTGTGCATGGACTCCTCTACATACTTAATGATTTCTAAAAGCATGTCCAGGACAGGGAAAACATTACTAACAACAAAGCAACAAAGCCCATAAATAGTACATAGTGTCAAGCATTAAATGTAATTTGACAATTTACAGCTATCAGTTTTGGCAGGCACTTTATCCAGTCTACTACAGGCAGGAGTGACCACCCCAGTGTCACTTGCTCATTGCCAAAGAGTGATGATATATTCTTTCCAGTCTGGTTAAATAACACTTAAATACATCTAATGAATGCATTTATATTATTCCAGCTGTTCTTACTGAATGATGAGTCCATCTGGAGAAACTGTTCTATCACTCAAAAAGACTAATTCATGATTAACATTATCCAGCCATTTTTGTTAAAATCACACTGAAGTATATGCATTTGGGTTTTATCATTTACATTTTCTATCATTTTCATTTATTTGTAAAAATAAAATGTACATAGTACACAGTGTGCTTCTGCATATCACTATCTTGTGTGACTCAGACATTCCTCCCATTGCTCTCAGCAGACTCTTACAAGCTGTTGCTGATCTGTGAATTTGTAAGCCCATTAAATCAATTGTACATTGCCAACAGGGTTCTTTCACTAAATTGGAATTGCAAGGTAGCATGTAATGAGATTGTGAACTTGCAAATCATTTTTTTCAGCCCATTATAATTTTTAGTGAAACACAATATTACAGAACAAAAAGATTGCTGCAAGTTTTAATCATATTTCACAATTTAAATCTATCTTAGTAATAAGAATTTTTAAGACAGTGGGACTCATTTAGGCCATACCATAACTAATAAAAGTTTTACATCTGCTGATCTACAGGTTAAAGCTCAGATTAGAACTTTGCCTTTATGCTGCAACAGCACAGAGCACAAAGAGAGTTCTGAAATAAAGTCACCATCTTGCAATATGACATCATTTGTGCTGTTTTAATGAGTGAAACCCTCTGACACTATACTGTAGTGTACAAAGGCATGAATATTTATCTTGAGATCAGTACAATACCATACTAGTCACATTCTGTCTGCTGAAGGGGGAACTAAACACCCATAATAAGTTAATGTGAAATTGTTCAAAGTGCTTTTTTAAGCACATTTATATGACATTTTCAAGATTTTTCAGCTTATTTAAACTAATTTCTGTTCATTTCAATTACTGAGAACTGAGCTGAGAGGCATCAGTAGACAGTAGATTCTTATCTGCTCAGTCACAATTTTCTGACAGCCAATAGGGATTGTGCTGTTTCGAATTCATGTTGGAAGTGCTGACTTTTACCCGCTGCCAGTAATTTGCACCCAAACCCAAATGTCACCCATAATCCACCTGCAACTGATCAGGGAGTAGGATCAGGGGGAGTGTGGTCATGGTGGAACGTGGCATGGCTGGGGGGAATTGGGCCATAACCAAGGGTGGGGCATTTAAAGCCTAGATGCACCCAAGTCACTACTGATCCAGAATGGCATCTGTGGAAGGTAGAAGCCTGCAGTGTTCAGATGCTCAAAAGATTCTAAATTCATTAGTGATGAGCAAATTTTTCGACAGGCATGGATTTGCGGCGAATTTCCACGTATCACCATTGCCAGATTTTTTCGCAAAACGGCCGCAAAAAATTGCTGTTGTACACGTAAAAAAAAACATTTACTGGTACATTGCAGTTAATGATCCCCTTATTTTAAAATGAATAATGATAAAATCATTTTAAATTATTTATGTGCAAATCTATTATTGAGGGCTAACAAAGGCATTTATGAAAAGCAGAAATAACTTCATGCTTATTAGCATTGTTTATTTGGGATTTGGGGGATAAGAAGTTCTCATATTCACCCATTTTTCTTCTGTAAAGCAACAAGATGGGATCCATATGTAAGCTATCAGGATCAAAGGTACCCCTAATGTACTTTAAAACAACAATTTGTGGGAGGCTGAAAGTATTCTCGGAACTTTAACCAGTGTGTGTTTCCCATGTAAAACTAATGCTTTGACTTATTAACTATTTCCAGATCAGTTAATCTGTTTTACAATGCACTGTATATTTCATATCTTACTCAGTTATGATTCTGTTTTTATTTTAAATTCAAATTGTAATATAGGCTTATGTAGTAGGACTGCAATTTAATAAATGGCACATAGTTAGTTAGTTATAGGTCTAGTAACCCACAGCAATCAATTTACAGACAGCATTTACTGCCATCTGTTTGTAAGAATCTGATGGCCTGCTATGAGTTACTAGACCTGGCAAACTTTGCACCTTTAATAAGATTATACCTAAAGCATCAAACAATCTGATTCATTAACCTGATCCAGTAGCCTATAGGAACCCAATAACTGATTCTGTAACATTCTGTAATTACGCATCTGATTGATTGTCTGCAAAACAATACTGTCCCAAATTTGCACTACAGAAAAATGAAGAGAATTAAGATTTTGTTTGTTTTATTTCTGCTTCTGACATTCTTCATGTATTTTAACTAGTTCCATTGATTCAGATATGCATTTTCACAGCTTGGTTACCCAGCTATTTTCAGACTGCAGCCCTTGGAGCTGTTGTGTAGGTAAATGAAGCTGTTGTGATGCAGCAGATTTCTGTACTTTCTTTGGTTTGTAGGATTTTCTATTATTGTGACGTTAAATTACAAATCCTGCAATGAATAAAATGTTTGTTTTCATGTGTAATTCTGCCAAAACCCTCTCTTCCAGACTCAGATCAGAAACAAATAAATCACACAGAGATTCTCAGCTTCTGTCCTCTGAGAACAAAATCTGCCTAAAGCAATTCTCAGTTTTGAGTGGGATTTCACATTTCACATCCGCAACAACTGACTCATCCGTGTACTTTTTATTTTGAGAATCCCACTGTTATCCCGATTATGGGCCATGTTTAAAAATTTCAGCAGGGACCACTTTGGGGAGAAAAGAATGTTCTCACAAATATCAAACTCAGGACAGATGTACTTGCAGCTTTTGGAGAGCCCACCGCCTGCTGACAAAAAACATCTGTTGGGTACGTTGTGAATGCCTGAGAACACTCCTACACTCACTACTGCAAAACAATTGCTTGGCAGAGACGTTTGTGCCTATTTCTGATGTTCCCTATCAAAACAAGTGTAAGATATTACAAGATGTTCCAACTGCTCTGCAGCTTGAATTTTGATTTTTTTTTATCCTTTTTTGACAGTCCACATTACATACATTACCATAATTCCTTTTTTTAGTTCTTTCCTACCATCCAGAGAACTTCCTCTGACAGATGGGAAAATGCACTGTAAAACAGCAAGTCTATTGTCTTAGCACTTTATGGCTCTATTCACAAAGCCTATCATCAGAAAGGAAAAAATAAGCTATTTATATTGCAAATCAGCAAAGAAATTTGTGTCATAACTTGGCTCCCAATAACTTATAAGGGGACATGTGTAAAGTGCTGTCACACAGACTTAAAGGAACAGTAACACCAAAAAATGAAAGTGTATAAAAGTAACTAAAATATAATGTGCTGCTGCCCTGCACTGGTAAAAGTTGTGTGTTTACTTCAGAAAGTCTACTATAATTTATATAAATAAGCTGCTATGTAGCCATGGAGGCAGCCATTCAAAGGAGAAAAGGCACAGGCACATAGCAGATAACAGATAAAACACTATTGTATTCTACAGAACTTATCTGTTATCTGCTATGTAACCTGTGCCTTTTCTCCTTTTTTCCAGCTTGAATGGCTGCCCCCGTGGCTACACAGCAGTATATAAATTATAGTAGTGTTACTGTAGCAAACACACCAGTTTTACCAGTGCAGGGCAACAGTGCATTATATTTTTATTACTTTAAAGCTATTTCATTTTTTGGAGTTACTGTTCCTTTAAGCACAACAGACTTGCAATATGCATGCAGGAATCAAACAGAAATGTCATTTTAATGCTAAGTGCTAGATGTGACGCAATCTGATTTTTAAAATTTTTGCCACAACTTTTGCTACCATACCTATGTGGGATAGCAAGGCACTACACCCTGTGCACTCTCACTTGCTTGAATTATGGGAATTACAGTGGTTTTCTCATTTTATCTTGAGAAACATTAGGGGTATCTTTATAAGCATGTAGTTCTAGTAAGAGCTCAGTTTATTAAAATTGTAAAAACCCTATGGATCTCTCCAAGTAGAAAGGATTAGCTTAAAAAATGCATTGTTTTTTACCTGCAGTCTCGTTTTTTTTTTTGTTTTATTTTTTTTTTTTTTAAATCAGAATACCTGTCAAGGGTGTTTCTGAACCCCAGTTGGACCAAACATGACTTCCCCCCCCCAATTCAATGCAATTATCTTTTCTGCACTCTGAGTAATAGGTGATCACATTGCTAATTTCCAGTTAAAAAAAAACTGTTCTCACCTTGCCTCATTGAAGGAGCCACACTAAATCCTGCTTACCGTATATACTTAGCATCGGCTTATATTCGAGCATATACGGTATCCATCTATATACGAGCATATACGGTATCCTGCCTCGCACCCCCCCCTGCGTGATTTCGCGCACTCGCGCATATTTGTGTTTGCTAGCGCGCATCCCCCCCCTTCCATGCGTGTGCAACGAATTACAGGGTGCTCTGCGGCTACCGGCGCACTCACTCAGTGCCCCGGAAGAGACTGCAGCGTTGTTGTTGCGGTGGCCCCTCTGGGAACTGCGGGCTTCTGTGAGGGTGGCTACGTGGGGGTTTCCATAGGGGGCATGGGGGGTTGGAGAGAGCCCTAGGCTTATAATCGAGTCAATAAGTTTTTCCAGTTTTCTTAGGTAAAATTAGGTACCTCGGCTTATATTCGGATCGGCTTATACTCGAGTATATACGGTAATTGCAGACAACCACAAAATAGCATGATTTAGCAATGCAGAAACAAATTAGCATCCATGTTTGTATCTGTGCTCAAGTACTAGTGCTCTGGTTTATAAACCTGTTGTCATGCAACATCATCATGTGATGATGTTTTTGGTGGCATGATTATTTCAGGGGTGGGGTTATTGCCTTCTCTGGATGCAATTTCAAAGCATTTCTATCCAGGTTTCATAATGTTGTTGTTGTGTTCATACACATATGCTGAACATGGGTTTGTATGGGGATCTTTTCATGCCCTGAGACCCTGCTCAATTTGGAATCATAGGTATCCACAGTAAGGGGGTTAAGGTTTCCCCTCAAAGAGGATAAGAAGAAGTAACCCAGGTCCCCATCTCAGTACATGCTGATTCTCGTTTTCTGCCCTAATAATACTGCACATAATACTGTGCTGCTGCTGCATCTTTTATGTGCCTCAGCCTGGTCACATGATGCTGTGTGTGAGAGTGAGGCTGTGTTAGGGAATGGCTACGCTTCAGTTTGTGGAAGAGACAAAATCTGATGTTTTACCAACCAACATTCGAAAATGAAAAAGAGGGACATGGGTATGGGCAATGGTGAAATTTCCAAACATACCCACCTTTTAACTACTCGCCCAAAAATACCTTGAGCATAACAAAAAACATTAAAAAAAACTTTGGTCAGTGAGATCCCTGCCGAAATGGGCAATTACCATTTCATTTAACCTATACATGCCAGTAAAGTCACTGCATAAATTAATAGATTAAAAGCATTACCTCACTTAAGGTAGTAGGTGGAACAGCAGATTGGGACAGTGGGACATATAACTAGCAATCCGGGAGTGTGGGTTTTGTGATTAAAATCAGGACTGGGAGGTATGTGATGTGTGTGTGCATGAGTGTGTGTGAGAGAGACTGCTTGCATGTTTGTGTGTGAAGTGTAAATAAGTGTGTGCATTATCGTACAGTAAGTGGGGGTATGCCGCCTGTGGTTGCTGCACCAAAAAAGCTACCATATTCCAGCCTGAGCCTCTCTGTATTTATTCTGTTAGGTGGAGGTAGGTGTTATTGACTGAATATCACTTCCCATAAAGTATGTGGCTTAAGTTGGCCATAATGATGTAATCATTTTTCCTTCCTTAGTGACCAATTTCAGTGCGATCCAACAAAACCATCAAATTATCGTAAGGTTAGTGTGCACTGAATGATTATACATCTAGCAATCTTTCATCCGACCTCAATCAGAAAATCAATTGGGCAGGTCTGGAAATTTTCATGGTTAACAATGGAATTTGTTTATTGTCCAAATGTTTGCAGGAACAAGCAGGTAGTTTTCCTAACTTCAACTAAACGATATGGCTTGAAATGGTCATTTTGTCAAATAAAATTTTAGAAATGGATAAAATCTTCCCATAATGTCCAGTCTGATAAAAAAAAAAAGCACTCGCTTTAATAGAGCTATGGAGTTAATATGCAACTGCAGAATGCAAAGTGAAATTTTTAGATGCACATCACCATGTTTCTACTCATAATGCAGATTTTTCCCCTTAATTCCAACATTATTGCAGCATTGCATTTGCCACAGTTGCATCTGATATGTCAAAACAAATTTAAATTTAGTGTCTGGCTTATACATTCTGCCCATTAGCTCAAAAATCTCATGGTTAGTTTGACCCTATAGGGCAGATTTACCAAAATGTGAGTTTAGAGGTTAATACATAAAAGCTCACCCATGTTCTATTTTTTAGAAGCGTATTTATCAAATGGTGAGTTCTCACTTTCACCTATTGATAAATACCCTTCTAAAAAACTCATAGGAATGAATAGAACATGGGTGAGCTTTTATGTATTAAGAACTAAAATCACATATTGGTAAATCTGGCCCTGTGTCCTTCATTTCTCTGCCACTCTGTATTAGCAAGCTTGTACACCACTTCTTTTGGTGAAGTACTGCTTTATTACATTTCTCTGGTCAGAAAATTGCTGAAACTTTAGGGACAGGGATATTTTTGGGGCAGAGAAACAAAACCAGGAACTGTCTGGAAAAATTAGGAGAGTTGGCAACTCAGTGACACGTCCTATACAGAGAACTTCCTCTGACAAATGGGAAAATGCAATGTAAAACAGCAGCTCTATTGTTTTAGCACTTTATGCCTTTATTCAGAAACCCTATAATAAGCACAAATATCATACTTGAAAAAGTTTGAAAAAATAAGTCATTCATTGAGCAAATCTCAAAGAGAAGTCTGCCATAATTTGGCACCCAACATATTGTGACATAAAAGTTTGGTTACTAAACAATTTTATTCCTTCCTTATTCCTTACTTTGTAACAATATTATTTTTCATGCTTTATTAGCCCTAACAGTTTTTCATTTGTATATTATAAGTTACCTTATATATAAGCATGGAGTTACCAATGCGCTCAGTTTGAAACAGTAATATAATTTTTCTCCTACACTGATGTTCTGTAGCTTATTCTCTACTTGGTTTTGCTTCAACTGAGCAAAATTACTCAGCGGTCCTCAAACATCTCACCTTATTTATACTAGAACTTTTTTCTTCACATCTTTTTTTTTTGTTTTGCCAGAAACACCAAAGAACAATAATATCACTTCTGTAAATACCAGTCAATAGCAGAATAACCCAGTCTCTCTTTAGCCCTATCTCCCTTGTAAACGGCATAATAAAAATACAGTATCCTTAATGTATACCTCTTTAAGATCCCTAAGCGAGTTTTACATTTCAGAGTAAGTCAAGCTTTATTTATTATCAAGGTGCAAATATTTGAAAACAGGCAGCACACTCAGCAAAATATAGCCCTTATCAAACAAAGCAAGACTTGACGACCTCAAAATCCACAGTTTGGTCCTAATAGCATTTCTCTAGCCTTTAAAAGAGTGTACAACCAGTGACTTTGTTGTTTTATGGTGGGATACTTCATCAGTGGCACCCAAAGTGCACCAAAATATCCTGCCTTTTTTTTGCCGCACAACATTTTCACCGTTTCGCAAATTTTCCGCCGTTTCGTGGATCTTTTGAAAGATTCACAAATTTTTCAGCAAAGCGAAACAGAACAGATTCGCTCATCACTATTTATGCATTGTTCTTTTGCTGTTTGCTTGTTCTACTGTATGGATTTACAGTATCCTATGTTATTTTTTAAAATATCAGATTTTTCGACATATACTTTTGTTGTATGTTATGAGTATAAACCATTGATTTGTCTTAGTCCATTCAATTTTCGTAAGCAAAATGACTTATGTTTTAAGTTTTGTTCTGTATGCTGAACACCTTCTAGTCATTCAAAGGGTTAATCTCCATTTAATCACTAAACCATATGCATAACCCAAGTGTGTTTAGATTTTTTGCCTGGTAGGGGAAAAAGAAAGATGCTTTGAGGTTTGGGAGTTGAATATTCCCTGTTTAGAGTTACAGTTTCCTCTGTGGAACAACATAGTCTGACAGTTGTGTCATTTCCTTGAACTAATAGTTCAGATTGTTACCCAGGGACACAATGAAGAATGTCACTGCTTATTGTCCTTCTGCAGTTCATCAGTTTTAAGTGAGAGACTGTAATTAAAAGGAAATCATGTTCTTGACAGAGTTTTTAAATACTTTACAAACCAAATTGTGAATATATTTTCTCCTGCTTTCATATCTTTTTTACACTTTTTAGTTTTTCCTCTTTTCCACTATTTTCCACCATCTCCCTCCTTTTTCTCCAAGTCAGATATTTTCCTTTTCTTCCCTTTGCCTTTCTTTTTTCTCCTTTTACCTTCTCTTTTATTTCTCTCTTTTGTCCCTTTCTCATATTTCATACCTTCAGCCATGGTCGGACTGGGCTACCGGGAAAAAACCTGGTGGGCCCCAGTGGCCCAGACCTGATCCCTTTCACCACTCCCCCGGCCACTGGTGTCCTCCCCAACGCGTTTCACTTACACGTGTTCAGGGGAGGATGTCGGGCTGGCCCTGAACCCCCCAGTCCGACCCTGCCTTCAGCCTTTCTTTTTTCTACTTCCACATGTACCTTCTCTTATGTACCATTTTTCTCTTCCTACTTTACCATGCTGCCTTATTCCCTATCTTCTAGGGATGCACCGAATCCACATTTTCAGATTCGGCCGAAACCCTGAATCATTCATAAATTATTTGGCCGAATACCGAACTCAATCCAAATGCTAATTAGGATATGCTAATTATGTTTTGGAAGGATTTATTGTTGCCGTGCGTGCAACTTCATTGTTTATGTGACAAAAAGTCACGTGATTTTTAGGATTCGGTTCGCTCAGGAGCGTGGATTGGGCAGAATCCGAATCCTGCCAAAAAAAGACAAATCTTGGACGAATCCCGAACCAAATCCTGGATTCGGTGCATCCCTACTATCCTCACATATAACTTATATATATAACTGTTCCTTTATTCTCTCCCCTTTCTATCTTTCTTTAGTCTCTTTCAACATATATATTGTATTTTTATTTCTTTCCCTTTCAACTCTTTGACCATTTTTTTTGCTTTCTGTTTTTGCACTTTTAGAGTGAAGACACACGGAGCTACTTAGTAGCAGCTACTTGTCACCAGAAAATACCCTGCCATAGACAATACTGAGGATTTCCTCTGCTAAAACACATGTAGAGACAGTTATCAGTAAATGATCAGCATTGTCTGTTTTAGTAGCCTTGACAAGTAGCTGCTACTAGTAGTCCTCTGTGTCTTCAAGAGGGCCTATCATCTGATACTGTACTTGATTTATGCCCCCATCTACTAGCCACTTTAAACAGTTTTGCGCCATTTTCTGTTATGGAATAATTACAGTTTTTTTCACATTGAATATTTTAAAGCTGCAGTGATTAAATTCCTCCTTGCTTTACTATCTATGATTTCTTATCACAAGTCATTCATTAGGTTCTCTTGATCACTTGGCGATCAAACCACTCACCAAAAATCAAGCTGTCTGTGACACAGTATATTAAGTACAGAGTGAGTGCCACAAAAAACCCTCTTTTTAATACCTGCACTTTGCTTCCAGTATTTTTTTTTTCATAGATATAATGGAGATCAAAATGCCTAATGTGCCATTGCCCCAAAGGATGTACTGTCATAAATAATTTATTCCAGATTTTATCTGTGACATGCATGGTAGAATATTATGTTACTGAGATAACGAAAGCCAGAAGCATACCAAGACTGTTACTTTGCCAAAGAAAGGAAATAGGCACATCCGCATGATTAAAAGCAAATGCATAACATTATTAAACTCTATGCTTTGGATGTAAATGTGTATCTTCAATGTATATACCCTTTTGTTGTACAGCACTGTGGATATGCTGGCGTTTTATAAATTCGTGATAATAACTTTAACATAACAATCCATTTTGTAGTACTTTACTAAACGTTACTAATTGTTTTCAAGCACAAATAAAAACATGACATTAGGTAGGTGGAAACAGGCACTCACGTCTTATAACAAAAAAATATGCCTGGGTGCAGTGAGAGAAAATCATACAATCTTAAATTAACATACCGCACTCACAGGACTTAACGCTCAATAAAGGATTTATTCAAACATGAATCTAACATTTTTCAAAGTGACAGTGGAACAAACATGGTTTCTATGTCCATGCAACGTAGACTTGATAACAAATGTTTGTGAGTCAGAAAATGAGCAGCATCTTGAGTATCCGCTTTCCCCTTCGCAAGTGCTGAGCGTATTGCTGACCTGTGGTTCACAATGCGGTCTCTGAATGACGTAATAGATTTAACAATGCATAACTGTCCACAAGGACATTAAATAAAATAAATAATTAACTTTGAAGTACATGTGAGTCTGTGTTGGATCTGTATAACCCGGCCAATATGTGGGTGATTGAATGTAGGCCCGGTTATCAGGGAATTGCATGTAGTGCAGTTGGGGCACTTATAGCATCCAGGTCTCGTGGAGGGGAGCCAGGTACTCAAAGTATTCGACTGATAGTAGTGAGTAGGTCTTTACTAATAGGTCTCGTAAACTGCTACTTTTACTATATGTGATGCATGGAGGAGTCTTGAAAATAGGGGGGAGTGTCCGGTCCTTTTCCAACACAGACCAGTGGTAGAGTATTGAATCAATCAGGGGCTTTTTGTTAGGAGTAAAGTTAGTGATGAAGGTTAATCTTTTACCTTGGCATTTTTATTGTAAAGTGTCACTGGTCCGAAGAACCTGATTGCGTGTTAAAGCCAAGGCTCTATCCTTGCAATCAGTTAGGTCCTGAAGATGGTAACACTTTTGAAGGAAGCGTTGTATAAGGTCATCCAACTGTTGATGTAATAAATATGGATCAGAGTTATTCCTCACCATGCGTACCATCTGGGAAAATGGAATGCTCCTTAACAGATGGGGAGGATAGCACAAAGAGTGGGGCAACAGGGTATTGTGGTCAGTGTCTTTCCTTTAAGTAGATGTAGTCAAAGTGTAATTGGTGACTGTCAATGTTAGATTCAAGAAAGCAATTGTGGAAACATCAATCTGTGCAGTAAACTGTATTGTAGTGGGGAGTTCACTGAGTTCCCTGACCATTGATCAAAATTGATCGACCGTACCAGTCACAGTAGTAGTAAATTGTCAATAAAGTGGAACATTTTAAAAATATATGTCCCATAAGTGGGAAAAATGTATGTTTGTTCGTAGTGTGACATGTATAAGTTGGCAAATGATGGGGCCACACATACTGGTCCCGCTGATCTGTAGGAAGTAAGACAGTTCAAACTTGAAATAGTTTAGTGACAATAAGTGAGTAGAGTCAACAACGGTTCTATTGGTGGTCTGTTTTTGTCCGGATGGTGTAGTAGAGCACCAACTTTTGGTGGGTGGCACACCACTTTAATTATATACCCAGGTGCACGGTAAAAATATAACACATCATACAAAAAAGACCAGCAACACTGGGATTTCTGAATGTCACACTGGCTGTATATGCACATTTAAATATACATTTTTCATTTGCACAGAAATCCCAGTGTTGCTGGTCTTTTTTGTATGATAGATATATATATACATATTTAAAGTGTGTAATACATACCCTTTGATATATAAATCAGTTCTTTTAATACTTTCACTAGTACACTAGTACAATAGTACAAATGAAGGCAGAAGAAGGAATAGTCTTGGAACAAAATAGGGCTAATGTTATAAAGCAGGTTCCAAATTTGAATTCGGCCCACCATTCTTTTTATCCATAATGCAGCATTGTTTTCCAGAATTCAGTATAACTGTGAAATGTAAAATAGCGTGGTTCAATTTGCAAACAATGGACTTATGTAGCTGAACATTACCATCTGCATGTGGAGTGTTGGAAATGGTACTATAAGCATGCATTTGCCTAGGTGCAAGTCATTTGTGTAAAAAAAAAAAAAAGGCCTAGAAGTAATATATCAAGACTGATAATTCCAGTTCTACCTTGCTTTCATGCTCACGGTACTTGCACTTTGCCCTTTTATACAGCAAAGTAGACACAACCAGCATTTTAATGCAGGTACTTTTGTGCATAGAATTTTTATGAGCCAAATTTTCTGATGTGCACTGCCCCTTGTGATCAGAAATGATACAATATGTCCTACATTGTATTTTCTGCTTTGTTTATAACAAAAAATAAGCAGAAGCACAATTCTCCCTATAAATACCATGTCATTTGCCGTTAAAGTAATTTTGACAAAAGATGCATTTCCATTTTTAGTGCAATTTTAATGATTTTTTTCTGCTTACAAATATCTTTATCTAATTCCAAAGTACAGTACATTTGCTACAGCCTGTCTCAGTTAGCAAAAAATGTTATGAATAAAACGAGAGCTCCCTCTGCTGCTGTCTTATGGTATAGTCATTTAAAAAAAGCAAGGGACAGGTGACTGGTCTATTTATGTAAGGTATAGTAAAAATATGCAGACCTTGCCTTTCTTTGTCTGCCTGCATCTTCCCTGCCCTTCACTAGATATCTATCCCTTGAGCCTAAGTAAAAAAAATCATGCAGCCTTGTGCTTACTGTAAAAAAATAAGTAAAATATCTTATAAATTATTGTTCATTGCAGAACCCAGATATTCCTGTATATAAACATCCCTGCATTCAACTTACATCTTATTGCCTCCCACATTATTATTTACAACAATGTTTAGTTTATTTAACTGATAATCAGTAGGTTTCTTCTTTAAGTTGGCATTTTGCAAATCTAGTCATTCACATGTGACAAAAATATTAAACTGCCCAGATATGTAATTACACCCTTTCCATTATTTCTTATTTCAGAATGCCACTCCACACACCATCATGCAGTGTTTACATAGATACCCATGGCATTCAAGTTGTGGTGCCCTATATATCATCACCTTTAAAGCTTTTGATGGTATTATAAAACTCATACGTGGAAAAGACATATTCATATAGTATTGAATCTTGTGTAATTTTTATTCACTGTAATAAGGTCTAATGCTTTAAATTTTTTATTTTTTAGGGACAACCAGGACCCCTGGGAGGGCAAGGTACCTCTGGCCCACCTGGGCTAATAGGAATAGCAGGTCTGCAGGGACGTAAGGGAGACAAAGGAGAACGAGGATTTCCTGGAGTGACTGGCCCCTCTGGAGATAAGGTAAAATATAAGGATATTTAACTATTTAATAAACTTGTTATATAATCCTTAAGAATAAACTGGTAAATGTTTACTTTAATACTTTTTAATTTTAGGGCCAAAGTGGTGTGACAGGTTTTCCCGGAGCTGATGGCGTACCTGTAAGTAATGCATCACAACGATGTTAACTATTTACTGATATAACACAAGCTTATTAAGCAGTCATAGTAGATAGCCTTAAAGCTTATAGTCAACATGGTTATTAGAAAAAGAAGTGTCTTAAACATCTTTAGTCATTTATACATACCAAATGTACAGTATCTACCTACCATACCGCCAGATATAGTAGAGATGACTTTGTAAGTTTGACCACTATTTATTAAGTGACAGATGGAAAACTGTCTATACAACTTCTATTATAGGTTATAACCAAATATTCCTTAGAGTGCTTGGCTCTATCCAGTTGTGGAGATTCAGGAGGTGCTGCAGAAGTCTTTTGTGATGTTTGCTTTGGCTAGAGACCTTGTCCAAAGCTAATTGATTTTTTACTGTCTAAAGTCATTATAACATTTCCTCTACCAAAACTGTTATTTAAATGTAGGAGAAATGGTAGTAAGTGGGGGAGGGGTATTTTGCTTTTAGAATAGATATGTTATACAATTTTAGTTTTCATGTATAAATCTTCTTTTGTAAGGTGGTGCTACAGCCTTTCTTCAAATTCTGCTATTTATAGGGACATACAGGTCAGGGTGGCCCAAGAGGTAAACCAGGTCATGATGGTTGTAATGGAACACAAGGCGATGCTGGTGTGGGAGGTTCACATGGTTCAAGAGGCCCTCCTGGAATTTCTGTAAGTAACTTTTATATAAATTCACCCTGTCCCCCCACAAGTCTATTAGAGAGGGATTGTCAACCTGTGATCCTTTACCTGATGTTTTCCTGTAGTGTTATAACCGAGAATGAAGAGACTACAAATCTTTAAGCGCAAATGTACTGTGTATTGGTTATTTATAATGCGTTTACTCTGATCTTGAACTGCTACTTGTACAGATCAAAATACTGAAAAGGATCTTGAAAAATGAAGTTTATCTTCGGTATCCCTCTTTCAGCATCTGCCTCTCTACATGCAGGAGTCAGAGTTTGATGATATTTAGTTACATGTAGAGACACAGATAAGGGGGTAAAGAAAATTAACTTACTTGATTACTTGAGATTTAGTACAGAACTTTTAATTGATTATATTTAGAAAGTATCTTATAACAATTAACTATCCTAATTAACTAAGGAAATAGGGTAGAAATATTGTACATTGTGTTTTGCGCTTCTCTTCAAGCCCAAGGCAGAAACAGTCCTTTGCCATGGAAAAAATGAGAATGGTCCTAATAAGGCCCGAAAAGTCACATATTTTTTTGTGCAATGTGCTTGCAATAAAGGCATAAAGGGTGTGCCGGTCTGATAATATTATATATATATATATATATATATATATATATATATATATATATATATATATATATATACACATATACATGCTTATGGCACATGGCTGGGTTTTACTGATGTGGTTATGTAGAGATCAAAGACCTAATTACCACTGACATTTTCCTGTGTACTTGAATACAAATGCAGAGCTCCTGCCAGTAGCAGGTATTGCTCAGGGACATCAGCATTCCTGGGGGATGCCTGTCTTCCAGAAGTGTTTGTCAGACAGATCCATTTAACCTTCCTATTCAAAAGAATTACAGATGCTACCTTAGGAATTGGTATTCTCAGGGGGTGGGTGGGGATCAACAGCACTCATAAGCAATACATTTGCATTATCTGCAGTAAAAAAAAAAAAAGGTATAGACAGAAAAATATAAACTGATCTAGAATAGACAAGATATATTTAAAGCTTATAGATCTCCTTTGGGGGGCTGTTGAGTGTTTAGTCCTGTAGATGTTTTATAACTGAATAATACTGGCTAAATATCTTTTTATCACTGAGGGGCACAATTAAAGTAACATCATATGTTCATTGCAATTATTACAATATTCTGTACCTATGTTTACATTGCAGGGTGGATTTGGTGCCAAAGGTCAAAAAGGAGAACCGTTTCATGTATCAATCGAGGTGAAAAACAGACTTAGAGTAAGTTTGTTGTCTTGAGAAGTTGCCTTGCACTGAGAGCTTGTAATGATTGCACTTACATTTCAGAACTTAAAGGGGACCTGTCACCCTAGGAAATGATCCTTTTCTATCATGTTAGTTAAGCAAAATAACTGGATGATTTAATTAAAAAAAACCCAGTTTGGGTAAAGGACTTCCATTAAATGGCTTTTTATTTGTGGGTGACAGGTCCCCTTTAATAACAGAATGAGTATCATTGAAATAGTTACAATATCACTTATAGCCTCTCTTGTCCCATTAAGACTTTAAAGTTACAGATTATACGGCTAATTGATGTCCAGATTATAGGACTAATATATGTCCAAAAATGCAGTGGGCAACTTGTACTTTCCCCACAGTGAGTTGCATGTAAAACCACTTTCATTAAAGGTATTTGTGGAAAAATTCACTCTGCATTTGCATACGGTTGTGCTCAGCACCGATCAGTCCTTCCTGCCTTCCATTTTTGAATCAGCTGCTGCTGCTGCACCTACTGACCTGGGGAACCCTGAACCTGCCACCACCTTCAGACCAAGTGATATCTCTAGGGTTCTCACAGTGCCCTACATCAATAGCCGCAGCTCAAAAAGAGTAGGGTGCACATATCACTCATATACTGAACCCCCAGAAATGACGCCAGACAAACTTTGAAAATTCATGCATAACTGAGCATGATTTGTGTGAAGCGTCGTGCAATTGCATCATATTCAATGCCCCTTTGTGACCACATGACAGTTATGCCAAAAGAGTAGGGCACACGCGTCACTCACACTTGGTACACCAGGACTCAGCTGGTGAGTGCAAGAAGAACTAAATGGATGTAAATCTTTTTTTTTTTCGTTAGGGAGATCCTGGTGAAGCAGGCTTTAATGGTATTCAGGTTAGTATTTGTATTTCTGTATAATTTTATTAATCTTAAAATGAATATAAGCTTTAACTTTAATCTATTGCATTTATAGGGTCCAAGGGGTTCTCCTGGAACAGCAGGCTTCATTGGGCCACAGGGTTACCGTGGACCTCGTGTGAGTATATTTCCTCACTTTCTTCCATATTAAAAACATGACCTAGAATAATCTGCACTTAAATAGCTACTATTGATAATATGTGAATGAGTTTTTGCCTTAGATTAACTAAATTGTTTTATAACTAATATAGTGGAGATTAATTATGTATCAAATTACTTCTCTTTCTAATGCTGTTCTGTATAGGGGCCACCTGGACCTCCTGGGCCACAGGGACCACAAGTAAGTTTTGCTTGTATGCTAATATCTTTTTGTTAGCAATTCTTGAAACTAAAAAATACTTTGACCAATACTAAATTGAGTAGTAGTATCCAAACTACCTAGGATTTTGCTCACGGATGATGCCATTAGTTAAATTTTAGTCAGGTATGCCTTTGTGAATTTGGATAGTAGATTCAGTTCATATCTAACTATTTATTGACACAGAATCTAAACCTTCAGTGAACTAAACTACTTGGGTGAACTAGAGTTTAAGTATTATGTTTATGTATTCATAAAAGTGAAATAGCAGTTACAGAGCAAGACAGGCAGAAGGATGAACAGTGCTTAATTATATCATTATTTATAGCTATAAATGGGAACAGTTAATATGGGGTCAAACGAGGAGACACAATGAGAAATCTCTTACCCCAAAGAACCCTGTCCTTTTACTGAATCTCAATATATTTCTTTGAACTTCTTTTAAACATTGAAGGGAAAGATGAAGGCTGTTGGGTGATCATTTAGACTGTGCTGCCTTAGCAATTATTACATCCAGTTGGAAGCTACATTCTTATTTCTTAAAAAAAATATCTGCACAGTTATGCACTGGTAGATTTTTGCAGTAGTATTTACAGTGCAAAATAATGTGTGTTATCTTTCATCAAAGAACCTGTCTAGCTGACACTATCAAAGAGTATTGATTTTCTAGTTATAGTTATAACATAGAATAATGGCCCGCAGAGTGGTAAAAATATGAAATACAAAGTCTTAAGTTTGCCGACATCTAGTACCCTATAGCAACCAATTAGATGTTTGTTTTTAAACAGCTGATCAGTAAATGCAACCTGCTGATTGGTTACTATGGGTTACTAGACAAGCAGCAAACTTTGCAGCTTTTATTACATCACCCTTGAAAAGTTTAAGATGACCAATAACCATTACTAACATACAACTATGTGTTATTTTTCATAGGGCAACAGGGGTCTTGGATATTATGGAGAAAAAGGAGAACCTGTAAGTAATATAATTCTTTATAAAATGGAAAGTACAAATGCTTCAGACTCCTAACCTCCTTACCTCGTTTGTAAGACAATCTATAGCAAAATACATGCTAAAGGACATAATAAAAAGGGGAGTAGCATACAATCCTGCTCATAACTATACTCCTAGGGGCTGATTTACTTACCCACGAACGGGTCGAAATGAGTCCGATTGCGTTTTTTTCGTAATGATCGGTATTTTGCGATTTTTTCGTATGTTTTGCGATTTTTTCGGATTCTTTACGAATTTTTCGTTACCAATACGATTTTTGCGTAAAAACGCGAGTTTTTCGTATCCATTACGAAAGTTGTGTAAAAAGTTGCGCATTTTTCGTAGCGTTAAAACTTACGCGAAAAGTTGCGCATTTTTCGTAGCGTTAAAACTTACGCGAAACTTTGCACCTTTTAAGTTTTAACGCTACGAAAAATGCGCAACTTTTTACGCAACTTTCGTAATGGATACGAAAAACTCGTATTGGTAACGAAAAATTCGTAAAGAATCCGAAAAAATCGCAAAACATGAAAAAGTCGCAAAATGTTCGTTTTCAAGTCGGAACTTTTCCAATTCGGGTCGGATTCGTGGGTTAGTAAATCAGCCCCCTAGTCTCTAACTCACAATCTTTATTTGTGGTATTGTAGTACAGGGCTCACTGGATGCTCCCTGGATGTGTGTCAAAGCATCTGCATTAATCATGAACTGAGAGCTGCACACACACACAGCAATATAAACCACAATTAGTGATCTCAGGGCATGCATGCCCTGTCTAATTCAACACAGGCTAATGAGATTATCCATCTTCCTGGGTTTAAGCGCCCTTTTGTAGCTCAAAATGTGTTGCAGTCTTTAGCTCCTTGGATTACAAATATGAGCACATTACTATAATACTATTTTGCTATTGTTCCAGGAGTATCCAAGGAAGCAAACCAGCATGAACCCAAAATATAATACTCATGTTGAACCTTTGGTGTATTTATTTGCTGTATGATGTGTAATAATTTCTATATTCTTTGGGTAGTGCCCTATAATGCAAAGAAATAGAACTAAAGTGTCTGTCTGTCACTTTGTATTTCTATTTGATATTAAAAATGTACATAGCTCACAAGCAAGTCAAATGTAGAGGACCCAAACTGTGGGCAATCTGTGTTACTCCATGACTATATGAACAAAAGGGAGATCTTTAAAATCGTACATATTTAAACTGCACATCAGTAAAAAAGATGGAAAGATTTAATATCTTAGTATTATTTAGTTGTGAGGCCTGTAGATTCTGGCTATGTCAATGGATGAGGCTATTGGACATATTTTGAAATGTGAAATTCTTAGATATATTTTCTATGATGTGTGCATCAAAAAAATTATATTTTTTTTTTAGTCTATGATGTGTGTGTCAGTATTGCAGGTTAATATTTGCACTTTTACATAATTTTTGAATATAATTATTTGAATGGAATTTAAATAGCTGTCTTAAAAACAGAAATGCAGACACATCAATGTTTATCTCTCTGAGATTGGGCATAACCAGAGAGCTTTACATTGCTTCTGGGACTTGAGTATTTAGCGTAAACAAACAGGTTACATGTTATAGGAGGTATACACCAAGGAAAAGGGCTGTAAATAACATGTGTGAATGATCAAGATGCTTCAGAAGACTGTCCTACAACTTCACATGCTGCTGGCAAAGGGTAAGATGAGCAGATTATCTGTTTTCCTCTATCTGTGTTTTGTACGCAGGTGGAGGAAAGCAGATCCACCTTTATGTGCTCCTTGCTGTAGCTCCATTGACAGGCATGGGCTCCATTGATACAGCGCCGGCGAATGTTGAGCTACATTTAGTGGAATGCATGATTTTTGTGTTTTTCAAGCCAATATCTACTCAGTGTGCCCTTGGCCTCAGCAGTATGACTCCTCCTGGATGATTTCTCTTTCAAAATATTTATGATAAGCATTGTACTATACTGTTCTTAGATTTGCAGAAGTTTATTTTCCTAAGCAACTGAAACAGCTTAGAGCAAAGCAGGTCTTGCCCTACAGCACTGCATTCCTAGTGATCCAAAATATGAATGGAACACCTAGCAATACATGAGCACTCTACATGTAAATATATTCATACTATAATCAATATATCAACTTTATTAACATTCAAATGATTACTGGGATTCAAAGTTTTTTGCGCTAAAACTCATGAAGCTTCAAAACTCAAACATTAAATACTGAAGTGCAACAAAAAATCAAAAACCTTTAATGTAAAACTTCAGTTTCAAAGAGCTTGCGAAATACGAAAAGATAGTAAATTGAACCCCTAAGTATTACACACTAACCAGTCGCCGGCGGGATGGCAGACGCGGCGGCGCGATTTCGCGCAAATCGCCCCGCCGCATCTGCCATCCCGCCAGCGACTTACATGTTCGCCGGTGGGATGGCAGGGGGAAGGCAACTCGGGGAGATTAGTCGCCCGCGAACAGGGAGTTTTGCCGCGAGCCCTTATGTCTTCTTGTTTCACTACTAAACATGAGGTCTGTGTTGTACCTGGTCAGTAGGAGAGATAACGGCATTGTAGGGTAGGTTACTACTGTATGATGAGCCTTCTGAGATGGTGAAAAGGAAATCAAAATAAAATAAATATGCATAAAGATAAAAATGAAGGTACAGTGGTAATTTTACATAAATAGGTTCTCTAAGGGTTTCATTTATGTATTATAATAATTACATATACTTTGCTATTTACATCACCAGGGTGATCCTGGTCCACCTGGTGAACAACCTCGTCAAGGAGAGAGAGAACAAAAGCACAAAATTGAAATTCTCTTGCTACAATATAAGGTAAGAATCTTGATGCTCTGTCATTATAACTGGGTACAAAATACATGTATGTGACATTTTGCCTTTCTACGTGCTTATTTCAGCATCTGTCTTAGGCAGCATTGCATTTGATCAGTGGTTGCTCAGAGACCCTCCCCGTCTAGGGTTGCCACCTGGTCGGTATTTTATCGGCCTGGCTGGTAAAAATGAGGGAAAAAAGGCAGCAACCCTACCCCTGTCAGGTGCCCCACAAATCTGTGCCTGGTCTTAGGTGGATTGTTTTGTCTAGTGACGATGCACAACAAGACATGTACATCATTTTTAAAATGTAATCAGAAGCAGGAAGTTCCAAAAGGACACAATTTCAATTAAAATTATACTATATAAAACAACCTGTCCTGTTTGTAAGGAGGTGGAAAATGTTGGTGCGAAGAGAAGGAGAAATGTGTATGCTTAATATGTGTTCTGGTGAATTTGTTAAGTGTTATTGGTTTGTATAGTATAGTAACTTGAGTATAATTAAAATAGCTAAGTGTAATTTAGACAACCAGCCACCAGAGAGCAGTGCAGACAGGAAGGTATAAAAGAAGCAGCCACACCCAGGTTCAGGGTCTTTGACAGGAGGGTGTGGTCGAGTTATCATCAACTGACAGGAGGTGAGTCAGGACTTGGGGCAGTAGGAAAGGAATATGTTAGAGGGGTGTAATAGTGAGCGCTAGGTACACAAGGCAGTTAGGGTAGATAAAACGGGCAGCCTCCACTCCAACCAGGAGAAAGGGGTACCAGGTTCTGCCGGACATCCCATTAGTCAGGGAATCCAGTGACAGTGTAGGAACAGCTAGTGAGGAAGAGAAAGAGGCTTCTTCATTCGAAGAAAAGGCCTATCTGAGGAAGAGTAGAGGGGTATCGCTGAAGAGTACCGGACCACTACAGAGAGTGGAGGGGTACTAGCATGGAATACTGGACCACAAGAGAAAGTAGAAGGGTATTGGGTGGAATACCAGACCACTAGAGCAGATGGGTGGGACGAGGTTCCATGGTAATGTTAATTTACCTAGCTGTGCAACTGGCCTATGGATATCCTTTAGGAGAAAAATAATATAATTGTGAAGGTTATTTGTTAACCCGTCTGCATGAATGCCTTGGTGTACTCACTTGTTAATAAAAGTTATCTGTGAAGCGTGACAGCCTGCACATTATTCCAGCTGGAGTCAGGGAGACCTTGTGGTAGAGAAAAGGGTTGCTACTGCAGTGAAGCTGTCCCTTTAAGTCTTCCCACATACATGTTCACAAATGAATTCATACATGTGAGGGTAGTAAAATGTTCATTTAGGGCAGATTTATCAAAATGTGAGTTAAGAAGATAATACATAAAAACTCATTCACATTCTATTCATTCCTATGGGATTTTAAGGAGTGTATTTATCAATTGGTGAATTTTAACTTACGCTTCTAAAATCCCATAGGAATGAGTAGAACGTGGGTGAGTTTTTATGTGTTAAACTCTAAACTCACATTTTCACAAATCTGCGCCCAAAATATAAATAGTTTAATGGTAAGATTTTATTATCATTAAAGCATTCATTGTTCATGTAAAGTGTAATAGGTTTATTATGTAAGTACCATTAACTGATATTAGCAATTATTTTCTATTTCATATGAGCTCCACTGAAATATGTAAAGGTATATTGTAATTACAATGTAAACCCCTATTACTATAATAGCATTTCCTTTTTTGTACAAGGTATAATAGCATTGTTGTTAATGAAAGTTGTACTAGGCAAAATTTATTTGGTTTTTCAGTTTTTCAAATTTTTTGACAGTTTGTACACCCTATGAAAATGATAAGGTTTCATTTGATTCAGATGTTTTTATAAATAAGCAAACATTCAAGTTTGATCAAATTTCAAGTTGATTATAATTGATAAAAACTCATATTTTAAAATGACTAAATAAGCCTTTAATGTTCAAATTATTTGTGTATTATATACAGTACCTAGTGGCATAACTACATATAAGGAGAACCTGTGACTGGGAAGCTCCGGGACCCAGTAGTTCCCTGAAACCCCCAGTACTCTCACCACTGCCTGTACTCATATCTAGGCCGGAACTAGGAGTAGGCAGAAGAGGCACATGCCTACGGTTGGGAGGGGTCGCCAGGCACATACCTCTTTTGCCTACCCCTAGCCTGGGCCCATGTCGCCCTCACTACCCACCTTAGGCTGATGCCAGACGTGGCATAGGGCTGATATTTTCGGCAAGTGGAAAAACGCTTGGCGAAAATACAGCCCTACGCCACGTCTGGCATCAGCCTTAACTTCTTAACCCCTGTCTTCAGAGCTGCATGTGCATTCCTGCGTGTTCACGCTTGTGTCAACGGGGGGGAGCGGTGGGAGGGTGGTTGCCTAGGGCATCTGGCCTGGCACTGACTCATACTATCTGATCTATGCACTTATGGTTATGGTAGGTGACGCAGTAATGCAACTTGTAGGAGGTACAAAAAATTTTTGCCAGGGGCACAGGCATCTCCAAGAAGTAGTATAGTAAATGTTTAGGAGATGTTTGTATTAAGGGAAATTGATCTTGTGGGACTGTGGCTGTGATACTGAGTGTACCCTATTTCTAGAATTCCTCCCATAGAGCAAAACTGAACAATTGTTTGCCAGAAAGGAAATGGACATAGCCGCATGCGTACTAGGGAAATGATTCATTCACACACATATAAAATGTGTTAATAACTTCTCAGAAATAAAATAAGATTTTTTCCCCAAAATTTTTTACTCCAGATTATACAAAGAAGACATTGTGAATTTAACATCACCTGTAGACTTTGTAAAAGACAAACAATGAGATTTCTAATGCATGTGATATTCTAATATGTAGTATTTATGCATATGTTTTAGGGGGCCAAGGGGGACCAAGGAGAGAAGGGAAATCCTGGCGATAAAGTAAGCAAAATCTTTTTTTTTTTGTGTGTACATACAAATTTGTTTGTTCATTTTAGTACAGTTTCAGCTTAATACTTTATGATGCATGGTTTGTACAAGTATTTAGCAGGCCTGGATAGATCTGTTCCTGACTTTTTTACCTGAATCGGCCATAAAAAAGTTAGTTTTGTCAATAAGGTCTGAAATTATATACTGTAGCCTTGTTGTTGAAGATATACTTTTGTTTTTTTTTTTCACTTTTTTAAGGGTCAACCAGCTGTCACAGGAGAAAAAGGAGAGGAAGGTATTACAGGATTTCCTGGACAAAGGGTAAAGTCCTACTGTTTCTTTTCGAGATTTATCCTTTTTTTGTCTGTGTCAAAAAACATTGTTTACACAAGACAATATGTTAGTTTGCCTCGGCGACAAGACTTGAATGTTTTCATAAGAATGAATATGAACTGCCCTGTTATTGCACATCACTGTCCATGTTTTCAGACAAAAATGCATGCTCATATATCATACTCATTGGTATTTAAAGAAATGCTTTATATTTCTCTGCATTGTGCCATTGGAACTTTTTCCTGAGAAAATTCCAACACATGTGATTATTACCCTATTATCATTTAATTAGGATTCCTTTTTTATAATAATGTTTCACAACCAAACATGGGCAAAACAAACTTTAGTTTAACAGTGACATTAATAAAACTTGTGAGGCCTATAATAATAAGAAATTAAATTACTTTTAGATCTCTGGGTCCTTTTTTGTATTTTTGTCCTTCAGTATGCAGTATGTGGCTGACTAGTGAAGTCACTGCTACTATCATGTTTTTCTACCCTATATAGAGAATTCTCCTGTAGACAGGCTCAAGACTGAGATCAAGCAGGGACAGGCAGGACTGCTGTAGGGAGCCAAGTAAAGTTTAAGTGATCACAGGGAGCAAAACTTTTTTTCCTATTTTAGCAGTGGGCCCTTTGGCCCTTCTGGTCCCAAACAGGTAAGACAAGGTAAAATCTGGGCCCGGATAGAGCTTACAATGAGCCCACTATGCTAGTCACAGGGAGAGGTCCAAACATGTAGTTGTTCAGTATGTTGTAGCTGTAGATTTCAGATGCCAGCCTTGGACAGAATACAATTTTCGACACAATACCTAAAATCGTCTCTAGTAAACTTATGGAGCACTCACTAATAGGTATAACTTTCATTCACTAATGGTTCCATTCATCCACAAGAGCATTAATGAGGTTGGACACTAATGTTGGGAATTCAATTAATTCCACAAGTCATCAGTTGGGTAAAGCCTGTTCTGAACTGACCTTGCTTTGTGCACCGGTACATTATTTGTGTTGGAACACAGCTATTGCCATAAAGGAGCAAGGATGGCAATGTCAAGAATGTAATTGTATATTAAAGCCTAAACCCAGTCCCAAAGTCTCAGACCATTATAACTTCTCCACCACATTTTACCGTTAATGGGACTAGTACGCTGGGTGAGTTATTGTTTACCAACAGAATTAACCACACAGAGACCAAAGGTGGCCAAACACGTGGCGATCTGATGATCTTTCGTGCGACCATCGGTCGCACTAAAGATCGTCAGATGCGCCACTAACCTTCAGCGCTGAAAGAGGCAGATAAGGAGGTAGAAACAATAGGATTTCTACCTCCTTCTGCCGATTCAGCCCTGACGGCAGATTTTGGTCAGGTGTCTTCTATGGCGCCCGATCAAAATCTTTTAACTGGCCCGATCGGCGAGTCGACCGATATCAGCAGCTTCCTGCGATATCAGTCGACTCGCCGACTTGCCATACACGCACCGAATATCGTATGAAATGAGGTTTCGTACGATATTATCGGTGCGTGTATGGCCAGCTCAAGGCTCTCTATCAATAACATATATTAAATGTAACTGACTGAGCACTCCAAAATGAGAAATCCAGCTGCCTTATTTTCAGGGTCAGACTGGGGTGTGGAGGGCCCACCGGGGCGCCCATAGTGTACCCCCCCCGAGGGCCCCCCAACCCCCCTTGCAGGGCCCCTCCAACCCCCCTCGCAGGCCCCCCCCCACCCGACGACCTTCCCAGAGCGTGTAAATATAACGCGTCGGGGCAGGAGCGTTCGGGCAGGGGGAGCTCCACAAGGGTCGGGTCTGGGCCGCCGGGGCCCACTAGAGCCGGGGCCCACGGGGATTTTTCCCGGTGTCCCGGCGGCCCAGTCTGACCCTGCTTATTTTAACTCTTTTGGCTCCACCTTGTTGCCAGGCCAGGAGCATCTTAAATTTGTATACATTCACCAATTAGTTTAAACACACAAAAACCTCCAAGCTCTGACAATACCACTTTTTTTTTGTATTGTAACTAATACTAAGAGGGTGGGTGGGAGCATCTTAAGACTGGTCCCAAGACAAGGTGAGCCACCGACCCCATGAGCTTGCAATTTATACTGAAACCACCTTGTGAGTGTGACTTACACTAACCAATTTATAACCACTTACCAAATCACCACTCAGCTGTTGCCTAATTTACCTGACACCACTTGAAAAAAACAGATGTGTTACCCCATAAATGTTGACCCCAGTTACTGTCCTAAATTAGTCCTTCTGTATGATTATACATTCAGACAGGAAGTATTCTAGCATCTCCTAAACACAGATCTTTCCAACAGACTGACACATATTGAAATTATTTCTTCAGAAGATGTGTTTTAAATGCTTCAAAAAGCAATAGAATGCAACAATGAGTGTTCCAAACCAGGTACATGTTATTTTAGAAAAAGTGTACATATAGTTTGTGTACATATATTAAATAAAGTTTGTTAATAATTCAGGGTACTCCTGAGTATATTCAGTTCAGGGACAAAATATATCAGAGTGTGGAAACATTTTTTTTTTATTTTAAACAACTGTTGTTAAAATACCAATGTCTACGTCTTGCAGGGGTTTCCTGGTAATGATGGTAACAGTGGAGCTTCAGGAGAAATAGTGAGTATAAGTACTAGTTTTTTAAAAAATGAACTTTTCTTGCTTTTCTGTGTAGTACAGCTTTATGGCTACTCAGCAATGAACTGGTCCCATGTTTCCCTGTGAGTCTGCACCCAAGGAAAGGGAAATCAGAACTAAGTTTAATAAATATTGGATTTTTTTCAATTTTTATTGTAATTACGTCTGTATGCTGGCTACAGACCCACTTAGATCAGTTAACCCATGCAATTTATATAAAATCATACCATACAGCAAATGCATTTATAGTTTTTGATGGCCATATATACATACCCTTATCATGTCAAAATATATGTGTTTTCTTTAGGGGTTTCCTGGGGCAAACGGTGTACCTGGATTACCTGGTACTAAAGGAAAAAAGGTAGGTTTATTTAAGTCTAATAACATGATCATGCTTTGGAGGAAATGGTTTACTCTGAGACACACTAGTAGTATTATTATTATTATGTTTTATTAAGTTCAGGTACCCATTTCCAAAACATAACTTACCTCTGGCTACAGCTGCTTGAGTTCATTATTTCTACAGACAGGAAGGGAAGATGTGAGCTGAGTGGGAATTCCCTTTAAAAAAGCCTATTGTGTGACATATATAACACAACTGCTCAATGAACATTTTCATTAAAGCATGAATATTTTGTACAATGTAATGGAAGTAAAAAATAAGGTGAAATATCAGTTTCAGAGCAAGAGAAAATGTACTATTTTTTTATTACTATAGTCATAATATACTGTGAATATTTCTAGATCAGCCCATATGTTTCAACTATGCCTTTGACAGTTAGTGCCTAATACACAAATGTTGAGCCACTAGTATAAATTAAGCCCTAGGTTCCCATCTTACAAATACATTTCTGTGTAAAGCTGTTTCTTACCAACTCTCCTTCTATAAACTCATATCCATCACCATTTGCTTATAGGACACTGCAGGAATTTTCTATGTTTGTGGAAGAAGCCCTATTCTTTATGCTCTTGAAATCCCTCAAAATTCCAGGACCTGTTTGGGGATGTGTCTAATTTACTTACTAATATGTGTGATGACTTAAACATCATTAGAACAGATTTGTAAGGGAGTTTTGTAGATAATTGTTGTTGGTTGCAAAAAAAGATGCAGTTATTCTAGTGCCAAAATTAGTGTTGGTCTTAGGTATAACTTTTATTCCTAAGGTCATAATAATATAAAGTATCAGGAAAGCTTCAAAAACAGACAAGTGTATCTCTACGAAACACAGAAAGAAATCACCAGAGCTCAGTGTAACCCATGCTGTGGCATTCATCAGCTGCTAGAAGAAGCTGCTAGAAATTATAGAAAAAATAATTATTTGTACACAAAAAAGGAGAAATATTGCCAGCTCATGGTGTTAGTATCATACTTTGACCAAAATATGTAAACTTGTATGCCACGTCAAGGTTCCTTATTTTACGTGAGTGTAATATTTGCCTACAATTTTTATACGAAACACAGAAAGCAATCGCCACCATTTGGTCTTACCCACACTGTGTTGTTGACACAGCACCCTTGTGCCAGCGCTTAGTCTAACCCACCAGGAGCAGACGCATATCCATAGTTCTCAAGTGCTCACAGGGAGACGTATAACAGGTGGCATTTTGAATTTCTTTAAAAATGTAATGGTCTTTGCCCATAAAATTAAAATAAAATCCACCCCCATGTTTATCCTGCTCTCCCTGTCCACTATTGCTACTCCTCCAGACTTTCTCAGCACTCAGCAACATAATATATCCAGGCATTTATGCATTAAGGATCTTTGCTTTTTTATATCTAATGTTTACTTCACTCTTACTGTAACCAGCAAACATGGGGTTACACAAATCAGCCCTTTTAGCCATAAATGCATTATAATTTAAAACAGATGATTGTCATAGCTATAATTTACCTCTTCTATACCTAAGTGGGTCATCTTTAAATGTCATTTAAAATAACTAGCCACAGCTTGGTTTGATTTTGGGTATAAATACAACAAAAATAGAAAGCTCCAAATTACAAAAAGGCTATCTACCATAGACTCCATTTTAAGCAAATAATTATCATTTTTTTAAATGATTTCCGTTTTCTTTACAACAATACAACCCTTCCTTGTACTTGATGGTAACTAAGCTGCATGACTCCATATTGGTGACAAAACAATCTTATTTGGGTATATCAAATGTTTGAATGATTTTTAGATTTTTACATTATAGAGATTAATATTACATAAAAATTGTTATCTTGCAAACCCAAGCATTTCAAATAATAGATCCTATACCTGTACCCAATTTATTAATACTTTATATTAGTTTATATATAACATATCTTTTTTGTCACAACAGTTGTAAGAAACATTTTCGTCCCATAATTGTGTAGGGGTCTGAATAACATTTCGCCCCTTTTTATGCCTTAAAGGCATACAGGGGTATATCTTGAACATAAAGACACATGTAACCATAAGCAAATTGTTTCTTTATGAGTTCTTGTAATGGCTGATTATTGGTCCAAAAAGAAATCTAAGTTTCTTCTAAGATTTAAAATGTATTTTCACACCCACCCTCTGGTTCCACAGCTGACTAGTGCTTCAGTGATAAATTGATTACATAAATCCACGCAATCCAAGTTAATTATAATACAAAAATTAGTTATCTAACATTTAACTTTTTTCAACCTCGCTATTATTTGATGTATACATTTCTATTTTCACTCTTACTTGTGAAAACGTGTGTTCTTTTAGGGAGAGGTTGGAGACCTAGGACCTCAAGGACCTGTTACTTTTGTCAATGGTCAACAAAAAAGAAAAGGTAACTCAGCTGCTTTTGATAGTTGCCCTTTTAATCATAGGTTATGGAAAGTAATGCAAATATATCTCACAGTGTCTTTTATGGTTGATAGAATAACAATGACAACAAAGTTTTTGACAGTAAGAACAAAAATTGATACAGTATAAATGAAGACCAATGAACTAAATCAGAATATTTACCAATTGTTATTTTATTGTTTGAAAACCATATTTTATATGGATATTAATTGTTTTGTCTCATGGCTAAATTCAAAGTGAAGAGGTGAAATAAATATGAAATATTACCTTTATGTATTAGACTTGAGTGGTAAGGAACCTGTTTGCCCATGTCAATAGTTAATTAATAAAACATAAACAGGCTTGGTCTTGGAGACCCAATATCCAGCAATTTTGGAATTACAAGAATGCCATAGAGTCCATTTTAATCAAATAATTATATTCATGTTTTTCTTATATTCCTTTTTCTTGTAAATGTTTAGTATAATGTTTAAATGTTGTTAGTAGACATAAGGAATGGTGTCCCAGTTTACAGAAAACAGCTTGTCTGGAAAACTCCAGGTCCCAAGCATTCACATACCTGAATTCTATTTTTCTTATTAAGGCTATGAAGGTGAAATTGGATTTCCAGGACTTAATGGGGTTTATGGAGATGATGGAGACCCTGGAGATCCTGGTTTTCCAGGCCAGAATGGATCACCAAGTAGATTTCCAGGTAACATTCTATTTGCGTTTCATTTTTCAACTTGTGCAGTCTACCATTGATATTTAAAGTCAAATAAAAGGTGAAAATATAGTTTATGATTGCGGGTGTAGGCACAGACTAATAGGTGACATTGCAGATGGGGCTACAGTTGAAGAAATGATGGGAAAATATAGTTCCCCAATAATGATTTGTTTAAGTTTGCTAAGCTGAAAGACATGTTTGTGTAAAAGACATATCTTGAGATATTGCATTAGAAAAGCATATCTTAGCAGGTATTTGTTATTTTTTTTCTTTTATGTTAACAGGACAAACAGGTGATACAGGCTTGAAAGGTCAAAGGGGTCCCAAAGGTTACCAAGGTGATACAGGCTTACCAGCATTTCAGCCTGGACCCCCAGGTATAGATGGAGCCCCTGGCAAAGAAGGACCACCTGGCCAACCAGGTTATCCAGGCAAGTACAATTATTATTATTCATTATTATTATGCATATTATACAGTGTTGCAAATAAATGGGTGTATTCATTAAACTTGCAGATTATATACAAAAAAAGACCCACCAATAACTGATAAAAGAAATAAAGAGGGCCTTGCCCAAACAAGCTTACAGACCTCATTACTTAGTCTACTAACAAGGAAGTTGTTTTTGTGTCAGAATAGAAGATGAAGAAAAGAGTACTATCAGAAAAAAGATAACATTTTAATAAATCTAGGCTTGCATCTATATTAAGGTTTGAGTGGTTAGACTTAATATTTCTAACACAATTAAAACACCTCTAACAATGCTTAGCAGCTTTCCTCTCTGCCTGCAGTCTCTGGGGAAACCACTGGCAAGACTATAACACTAAACACATCAACATATTAATTAAATATTCCTTTAATGCCAGCATTGTCATCTGGCAACACCAAGCTCCCAGTCTGTACCAGCAGCCAATGCTATGTTTACACTTTATTTAGGTGGTAGTACCTTCCCTAAGCTACAGTGGTAAGTCAGATAGCTCTATGCTAGAACACATATTTAGCCTTAAAATGTTTGAAATGGCTTTGTGTGGGATCACAAATGAGAGGGTTTTGTGTTTCAGAGAAAGAAAATAAACAGCAAATTGTCAGATATGTGAATAAAATCAATAAAAGATCTGTTAAAATATCACAAGGTCATACATTATAATACTGGAACTGTACTGAGACAATTAACAATTGTCTATGAACATAATTGTCTTTTATTATAAATTTCCCTTGAGGGTTACATGTATTATGTAAATAACCTCTAGGTGCTTTCCGGACAGACAAAAAAAGCAGTTCTGCATAACAGATAATTGCAATGAAAGAAGCATGCATTGTCCTTTATATATATATATATATATATATATATATATATATATATAGTGTATAGTATTCTGTGATTTATTTAGAAGTTGCAACTAACTAAAACTGTTGAAACAACAGCATTTTTTTTATTACTAATGAACAGCATCCGAATATCTCTAAAAGGCTGAATAGTGCTAAGCAATAATTCCCACAGGTCAAGCAGTTGTCATTAATAAGTGCAACTGGCCACGTTTGGCTTGTACAGCTAAAAAAATTGTTGCAGAGAAAAGCCACATATTCAACCTGACTTTAATATCCTGCCAATGGTTCTATTAAATCAAGTAAGGAATAACAGAATGCAGAATTTAGCAAATACATATTTCTATAGCAAAAATAATAAATAATAAAATCAGCTGAAGAAAAAAATATATATAATTATTAATATCGCTAATATATTTAGGGTATATATGATGCATTAATATTTTAAACAAATGTTAGTCTCTGTGTTGTTATACTTATTCTGTAGGTGGACGCATTGGGATGAAGGGATTACCCGGGTTTCCTGGAAGGGATGGACAAAGAGGAGCTCCTGGTTCTCGAGGTTTAAGGGGAATCAAAGGTAAGGCATTTAGAAAAAGTATGTATGTATATATAGATATTATACAGCAATTTAAATGGGCCCATTTTCATATTCAACAAAAAATCTGCTGTTGTAACTTGTTATATATGAATAATGTGGTTATAAAGGAAAGCAATATGGCTGTGTATAAAGTGTTTAACAAGTAATGTACCTTCAAGTTGAACTTTCTAGAGTATCTAGGAAAGCAAAAAGTGCCCTTCACTGAGCCCCCCCACCAGAGACTCCAGGCCCCCATAGGGGAGCAAGCCACATAGATTTTTCAAACTACTACTCATTGCAATGACAGGGCAGGCTAAGGGGGCTGAGGCTGTAGAACAGGAAATTCAGTCCCTGAAGAATATTTTAAAATATAATGGTTTAACTCTCCATTGCATTGACCTGTGTCTTCTTTGTCAAATCGTTTCAGGTGAACAAGGGGAATGCAGATGCTATGAAGGAGATGAAGCTGGCAGAGGCCCTGCTGGAGAGCCTGGTCCAGTTGGTTTTCCAGGTTTTCAGGGTCACGCAGGCAGAAAGGGAGAAGCAGGAGATAGAGGAGTACAAGGGCTTCCAGGAGCACCAGGCACAGTGGTGAGGAATTTGATATTTTAAAATTATACTGCTGGGTAACTAACTCTATTTATATATATATATATATATATATATATATATATATATATACACAGTGGAGGAAATAATTATTTGACCCCTCACTGATTTTGTAAGTTTGTCCAATGACAAAGAAATGAAAAGTCTCAGAACAGTATCATTTCAATGGTAGGTTTATTTTAACAGTGGCAGATAGCACATCAAAAGGAAAATCGAAAAAATAACTTTAAATAAAAGATAGCAACTGATTTGCATTTCATTGAGTGAAATAAGTTTTTGAGCCCCTACCAACCATTAAGAGTTCTGGCTCCCACAGAGTGGTTAGACACTTCTACTCAATTAGTCAACCTCATTAAGGACACCTGTCTTAACTAGTCACCTGTATAAAAGACACCTGTCCACAGAATCAATCAATCAAGCAGACTCCAAACTCTCCAACATGGGAAAGACCAAAGAGCTGTCCAAGGATGTCAGAGACAAAATTGTAGACCTGCACAAGGCTGGAATGGGCTACAAAACCATTAGCAAGAAGCTGGGAGAGAAGGTGACAACTGTTGGTGCGATTGTTCGAAAATGGAAGGAGCACAAAATGACCATCAATCGACCTCGCTCTGGGGCTCCACGCAAGATCTCACCTCGTGGGGTGTCAATGATTCTGAGAAAGGTGAAAAAGCATCCTAGAACTACACGGGAGGAGTTAGTTAATGACCTCAAATTAGCAGGGACCACAGTCACCAAGAAAACCATTGGAAACACATTACACCGCAATGGATTAAAATCCTGCAGGGCTCGCAAGGTCCCCCTGCTCAAGAAGGCACATGTGCAGGCCCGTCTGAAGTTTGCCAATGAACACCTGAATGATTCTGTGAGTGACTGGGAGAAGGTGCTGTGGTCTGATGAGACCAAAATAGAGCTCTTTGGCATTAACTCAACTCGCTGTGTTTAGAGGAAGAAAAATGCTGCCTATGACCCCCAAAACACCGTCCCCACCGTCAAGCATGGGGGTGGAAACATTTTACTTTGGGGGTGTTTTTCTGCTAAGGGCACAGGACAACTTATTCGCATTAACGGGAAAATGGACAGAGCCATGTATCGTGAAATCCTGAACGACAACCTCCTTCCCTCTGCCAGGAAACTGAAAATGGGTCGTGGATGGGTGTTCCAGCACGACAATGACCCAAAACATACAGCAAAGGCAACAAAGGAGTGGCTCAAGAAGAAGCACATTAAGGTCATGGAGTGGCCTAGTCAGTCTCCGGACCTTAATCCAATAGAAAACCTATGGAGGGAGCTCAAGCTCAGAGTTGCACAGAGACAGCCTCGAAACCTTAGGGATTTAGAGATGATCTGCAAAGAGGAGTGGACCAACATTCCTCCTAAAATGTGCGCAAACTTGGTCATCAATTACCAGAAACGTTTGACCTCTGTGCTTGCAAACAAGGGTTTTTCCACTAAGTATTAAGTCTTTTTTTGTTAGAGGGTTCAAAAACTTATTTCACTCAATGAAATGCAAATCAGTTGCTATCTTTTATTTAAAGTAATTTTTCGATTTTCCTTTTGATGTGCTATCTGCCACTGTTAAAATAAACCTACCATTGAAATGATACTGTTCTGAGACTTTTCATTTCTTTGTCATTGGACAAACTTACAAAATCAGTGAGGGGTCAAATAATTATTTCCTCCACTGTATATATATATATATATAAATAATCTCTGCCCTAGTCATAGAAATTAAACAAAATACTATGGATGCAAAGAATCCCACAATGAATCCACTGAATTCTAAACAGAATCTGAGCTCACATTAGTATATGCATATGAGCTGAAGTGTCTTAAAATCTTATATATTGGGTCCACCAGGCATATAGGATTAGGCCGAAACGAAATGCTGGGATTCGCCTGAATTTTAACTGTATCTGAGATTCACTGTATCCCTATAAAATACTAAATATAGTGAAATCCCTCTGCTGGTCATTTATTAAGCAATATGGCTCATCAGTTTGGTTGTTTTTGAATTATCTAATGTGCATAATAAACAGTACCATCCTCAGGAATCAGATTACATTTTGAGGCATATTTATTTACGTTGAAGACAAACATCAATGGTGGTGATGCCCATAGAAAACAATTAGATCTTTGCTTTTGTTTTCTAACTTGTAGGTGAGCATTCAAATCTAATTGCTAATTTGTTGCTATGGGCAACTTCAACGATAATGTTTGTCCCAATGTTAATAAATACACACCTTTGCCTAGTAGTGTCAAACTCTAGCCTGTCCGTGCTTTTAGGTGGGCTTCTGGATATGCTGGATTGGTCTACAACATATCATGCCCAGAGATGCTTTATCCAGTGTATATACCAAGCGATAACTGGGTGAAGCGCATTCTAATCTAAGAAGGTTTTGCTTATGTTGGTTTGTAGCTGATGCTACATGACATAAAGGGGAGCTCCAGTGTTAAAGAACAGATCAGTGTAATCAAATAGATATAGAACATACATGCATCCAGCTGTTGAAATACATCTTCCATATTACCTCATTATCTATGGCTGTCATTGCATAATGGATAATAATAGATGCATAATAGTTAAAGTTCACCATCAGCTAGAGAGTGGTATGATGGACATCCCCGCTCCTCAGGTAAATAAAATACTGACACACACTTTGCTATTTACAGGGTTTAGCTGGTCCTGCTGGGTTTCCTGGTCCTGCTGGAGAGAAGGGTGATAAAGTATTTGCTACAGAAAAAGGTATATATTTGTATAATATTGTTATATATATATATTATGGATAATATATATTTTACTAATAAAACATAAGTGATGTTCATGTTTAGTATATAACATTTCAACAAAAAAATATTGCATTCCATTTGTTATTCAGTGGAGTCAATGTAGAAATGTATACAACTGTCATGTTTGCAGATACCTGCATTTCTTAGTGGCATGCATTTTATTTTGTTCTCTTCTTCATGAAGTTTTCCATTTACTTATGTTTTGCTATTCTATTGTGTTTTAAAAAGCTCTAATGCATAGAACAATGAAGCAAACAATATAAAATGTTTAATGAAACACTACATTTTCTAACCAAACTGAAGTCTTTCAGTCAAATGAATCATGAGCTGTTTACCGCTCCCTAAATGGATGTAGACTGTGTGTGCACCTATTATGTAAGCATTAAAGAGAGTGTAAAAGAAACTGCCCTCGATGGAGAGACTGGCTTACAAGCTGTAGGCATAATGTTCTCTAAAAATTTCTGTTAACTCAGCTGAGATTGCCAGCACTGGGACATATATCAGTTTACCTTCTTATTCTAGGTTTGATAGATACCCTAAAGTCTTAATTTTGTAGAAGTTACTGGCAGAACTGGCACATAGAAAGCAATTACATAATATGCAAGCCATAAAATATTGGTGCCATTTTGTGAATGTCTGTGTTTTTGCAGTGAGGATCCATGGTAAATTTATACACACTAAGGGCTGATTTACTAACCCACAAATCCGAATTGGAAAAATTCCGATTGGAAAACGAACATTTTGCGACTTTTTCGTATTTTTTGCGATTTTTTTCGTCGCCTTTCCGACTTTTCGTAAATTGTCGCAACTTTTTCGGAACCATTACGACTTGCGCGAAAAGTCGCGACTTTTTTGTAGCCATTACGATTTGCTCATATCTTGTCGCGACCTTTTCGTATTGAGCGCTCGTAAACTGCGGGCAAAACTTTCAGACTTAGCATGATTTTGGAAGCCTCCCATAGGACTCAATGGCACTCTGCAGCTCCAACCTGGCCCAAGAAAAGTCACGATACTGAAGCTTGAATGAATCCGAAACTTTCGCACTCTGCGCGAAGGCTACGAAAAAGTCGCGACAATTCGCGCAAGTCATAACGCTACGAAAAAGCCGCGACATTTTGCAAAACAGTCGGAATGGCTACGAAAAAGTTGCGACAATTTGCGAAAAAATCGCAAAATACCGATCATTACGAAAAAAAACGCATTCGGACACCTTCGGACTGTTCGTGGATTAGTAAATGTGCCCCATAGAATCCTCTATGTATAACAATATAATGATATTAAACTTTGGCTTATCTATTTTTTTTTCATTGTAAAGGTTCCAAGGGAGCACAAGGAGACTCTGGTTTTCCTGGTGTTCCTGGGCGTGATGGATACCCTGGAAGAAATGGTAGAGATGGTAGTCCTGGCTTTCCAGGCCCTTCTGTAAGTAATATCTACCATATTTAAAGCAGTTCATAACTCTGCCCCACCCTACATCTCTGAACTCATCTCTAGGTACCATCCAACCTGCTTGTTACGCTCCTCTACTGACCTGCTCCTCAACTCCTCTCTCATTCCCTCCTCACACGCTCGCATTCAAGACTTTGCAAGGGCTGCCCCCCTTCTCTGCAATTCGCTCCCACAAACTGTCAGACTTTCTCCCAATCTCTCTGCCTTCAAGAGATCTCTAAAAACGCATTTATTTAGAGAAGCTTACCCTAATCTTGTTTAAAATAACCTCAGTGTGCTGCTAAAAGCAATACCCTGTGCCACACCTCTCACAACGTTGTCATGCCCATTCCCACACCTTGTGTCTCAATCCTTTCTCCTTGTAGATTGTAAGCTCTTTTGGGCAGGGCCCTCTTCACCTCTTGTATTGGTTATTGATTGCTTTATATGTTACTCTGTATGTCCAATGTATGAAACCCACTTATTGTACAGCGCTGCGGAATATGTTGGCGCTTTATAAATAAATGTTAATAATAATATTTATTGGCTACCTAAGGTGTTTTGTGGAATAAGCAAAACAGACAAAATGGCTTCTCCTGAAGATATGTTAGTGACTAGCGTATATTGGTTGTGAGAGAAAATGTTCTAATTTAATTTCAGTTAGACTGAAAATGTACCTAATAATTTGTGGGTCTACTTATACTGATGAGGTCAGATCATAAATTAACATTAATTTACTAACTGCTATTGGTTACTATGAAAGAATTCTTACAAACAGAATGGTTTTGGAATGCTATTAAAGCTGAAGGAAAAGTAGCAGGAAGTAGAGATCACTTGATGTGGTCAGATTTTTGGTGTTTCATTTATCCAATGCATTGTTTTTTTATGAAGTCTATGGAAGTTGAAGGAAAATAGTTCTGGTACAAAAGTAAATAAATATATATATATATATCCTTCATTGTCTCTTATGCTAACAAAATTTCATCTCCAGTTCCACTTAATGTGGGGGTACCCCAAGGCTCTGTACTTGGGCCATTGTTCTTCTCCCTCTACACGCTGTGGGAGATCTTATCCGTTCATTTGGCTTTAAATATCATCTGTATAGACCCCTTCATTAACAGTTGAAACTGAGACTCAAATCTCTTTAATGGCTTCCCATTAAACAAAGAATATCTTACAAACTCCTTCTCCTAACCTTCAAAGCCCTCCATTCCTCTGCTCCTCACTACATCTCTTCTCTTGTGTCTCCATATATTCCTGGCCGACTCCTCCACTCCTCACAGAGCAACTGCTTGGTTGCACCCCCCCACTGCTACTTCCGTTTTCCCGCCTTAAACCTTCCAGAAACATTTGTATACACCACCTGCAGTGTTATGTATACTTCACTTACAATGTGTATTTCTCACCTCCTTTGCCTAATAAATGTTCATGACTGTAGCAGCACTAATAATTAGGCTAATTTGCGCTCTATATATTTGCTCTGGGGCACACATTTTTGGGGGAGAAATGCAAGGGCAATGTTTGCAGCAGCACAGCAAATTCATGCCAAGCAGTCATTTCCTTTAATCAGTCTAGTACATTTAAAATACATTCAGATTGGTTTCTATGGGATCTACTGTAAATAATAGTCCCCATATGTATTGTACATGATTCTGGACAATTGTTTACCATTAGCTAAGTAACATTCTTTTAGTAATTAAACTTGACTAAATACTGTATAATGTTTTCTCTAAACACAGATTTTTCTGAAAGACTGTTAAACAGTCTATACAATTAATATACAGTATATTTATATAGACACTAATACTGCACTCTAGACCTAACTATCAAAATCTGACTCGGACTCCTACAAGAGAGAATTAAAAGAAACAAATTGGTGAGAGGTAGTGATGAGCGAATCAATCCCGTTTCGCTCTGCCGAAAAATTTGCGAATCTTTAAAAAGATGTGTGAACCGTTGAATAATTTACACGTTTGAACGTTGAAAATGACCCATTGAAAATGACCCGCGTTTTTTTGTTGCGCCACAAATTTTTCCACTGTGAATTTTCACACCCGTTTCACAAAAAATCCAGCAATGGCGAAACACAGAAATTTGTGCCAGCCAAAAAACTTCGCTCATCAATAGTGAGAGGGAGATAACAGTAACTTTATTATTTTGGAAATGGCATTGAATTTTTAATTGATCATATTTAGAAAGTTGTATATTTATGATATCTGAAGCTTATATAAAAATTTTTCCTTTTTACCATAGTTCCCTTTAAACATTTTGGACCATTTTCAAAATCAACTAACACATTATTATGTTTTTGGTGCAGGGAGATGGTATAAAAGGACTCCCAGGTTCTCATGGGTTTCCAGGACTCCCTGGTAATGCTGGTGCTCGAGGTGAGACGGGCTTTCCTGGACCAGGATTTCCAGGTTCAAAAGGGCTGCGGGGAGAGCCAGGAAACAGAGGAGTGAGCGGATTTCCAGGAGTTCCTGGACTTTCAGGCCCCCAAGGTATTGATAGCAATGAAGAGATCTGTTGACTGCAAAAATGTCATGAGGTCCAATATAAAATGAATGCAATTTAAAAATTAGGACACTTTTTATCACTTCACTGATATGACTATTCCTGCCTGAAACCCACCTCAGCCGCTAGACAACGCACTTTTGTGGCCACAGCAAAGCAATTTTAGTTCACATGCAAAAGGGAATAATGGCCAATATGCAAGTACAATATGTTAAACACAAAATGGTTCTAAAAAGAAATTATTCTCTTGAATGGCTGTGGAAACAGTGAAATCAAATAGATATTAACATGCACAGTATATTTAGTTATGGGAGGAAATGATGTATGATAAGTAAGTTAAATATTGGGATTACAAAACTGTCCTTTGGTGCCATTAATGCAACAACAGTTAGATTACAATTTGCTTATATATCAAAGTGGAAAAGTCAATTTAAAAAATGCTTACAGTGTGGAGTTAGTATCACACAGATGGTCTAGATCACTGCAGCACTCTGATCAAATTAACTACATTTATTTAACAATTATTTGTTTGGAATATATGCTGTCTATGGCACTGATGTGCATTCAAGTGAGAAATTTGCAGGAACAGTATCAAGCAAACTTTGTATTTAAAAGAGTCCTCCACTTGAAATAAAATGTTTTAAACAGGTCTGTATTTGCCACATAGGAACTTGAGGGCCATGCATAGAGTGGCAACATTAGGGAGTGGCCCTCAGCTGCCTATATGGGAAATTGAAAATGTGCATAGAGAAATATCAGCTGTCTGATACTACAGACCTTTTCATTGCCACTGAGAACTCCAAGAGAATTAAAACTGCATATCCTTCCTTAGCTCCAGAGAGTTATGGTTCTTTCTACATTACTTGCATCATCTGGGTTTGAAAATGTAACATAGAAATAATGCTTAGAATATTTGACTTTACCTAAACAATTCCTGTTTACCATTCCAGGTGACTGCTATCAAGAAACTGATGAAGAAAATGAAATAGGGAAAGAAGGTATTATGAGTATCTCCCTATAACATACAAAGTGTACAGTAGCTGCTTTGCCATGCAAATTACAGAATATTTTGACGAGTATGTTTTGTTACCCCTAGCTGCAGCCCAGATGTCTGGGAACTAAAGGCAGATTTTTGGATTGTAAATTAAGGTTCAGGATTGGTTTTACATTTAGTTGTAGTTAGGAATAGGAAGTTCTTGCTCCAGTTTAAGGTGTCATATATTGGGCAACTTTTGATATTACAGTTATGTATTGCCTTGTTACAAATACTGTGTATTTTAAATGCATAGTGCCAACATTATGACATATTCTTGAAGTTGTTAAAATATTAACTTAAAGCATATTAATTGTACTTTTTTACAATTAGGCACACATTTCTGTGACCAAAAATATGGGAGCGATGCAGTTAATACAGTTTCCCTTGTAATAGACTATAGGAAGCCTGAGCCTGGTAATTAGAACCAGAAGGAAACACAATGAACCAGAAGGGATATGGGTAAAAAACAAAGAACACAGTGAAAGAGGTGAAATCTGAACAAAAGTAGTTATAGACAGCTTAGCTGAGAGAACTGTAGCAAAATGGACAATTAAAAGTGAGGAACATATAGCCACTTTACTAAGAGAAGAACAGATAATAAACTATGAACTCCAGTAGGCTCGGTAGCTAAAGAAACAGTACATTAGGGAAAAATGAAATAAGGCTTTAGGAAGCGTAAACATGTAACTTAACGTTCTGGGGTGTAATATACCAGAAATAGTGTTGAAGAATAACATGAAATACACCTTAATATATAATAATGTAAGGTGGAAGCTCTTTAATCCACAAAACTGTCTACCATTTACTGAAACCATGCTACTCTTAATCTTTGGGTATGGACCCATGCATATTGTTGAAAGCAGGGTATCGCAGATCTACAGCCCTGAAGTTGAGCAAATAAATTGGGTTTCATTGGTTCTTAAAACAACTGATAACTATTTGTCTACAGAAATACAGCACAATGCCCAGGAGGAAAGGCTATAGAACAGATATTCAGCAGTTACTCACATACAAAGAACACAGTCAGTGTTTTACCCATCAGCAGTCAATAGTCCGGCAGTGGATTTAGTCAACTCAGAAGTGTCCAACCTCAAATATCAGGTCCTTTAAGTTTAACTTAAGTAATCTATAATATATAAGTCTGTACACTGGCATCCCTATTCTGAGGGTGGTACACCCTGGACTCTAATTCTTCTAAGGCTCAGGCTGCTCACTAGCTAACCTGATCCAAGAGTGAGCTGTTACATAACTATACTGACACTAGCTTTCACCTACTGGGCCTACACCCGCACAGACTCTTATCTGCACCCATATTTCAGGTAGGTGGAAGCCCAAGAAAGAGACAGAGCACATGTTGACTTCCCATTTTATAGAATAGAACACTATCTACTGGCCAGTTACTGAACTGCTGGTAAAATACTTTAAACCAGGATAAGGAAACAACTTCCCCTCCCAAATGTAAATTAGGGCCCATTTATCAGGCCAAAACCTTAGGGGACTGTCTGAATAAAGGTTGCTACTAAATATTTGTTGAATCTCCTATGTCGCAGCCAAAATTTATTTACAAACTAATGAAATTTGACTGTCTAAAAACTGAGCATAAGAATCCAATATATCTTACAATGTATAAAAGAAATAAGCACAGTGAATGGTTAATGTTTTGTTTTCAGAGAAATTTTACATATTATTTAAGCATTGCAAAATATGTTTCTTGTTTCGTATTTTGTTCTGTATAAATAATGTACCTGAATGTATTTCTTTTGTAGGGACTGGCTGCAGACTAATTGCACCTCCTGCTCCAGCAGGTGCCCCAGGGCCACCAGGATTACCAGGATATAACGGTAGGGTTTTTTTTGTTGTTTTAGCTGTAATTTTTATTTATCCAAATGTCCTTAGACACTCATATTGTTAACCTCATGCAAAGTCATACATATATTTTGCTTTAATGAAGAACCAAACCATATACCCTTTGCTTTTAACTAGCGATGAATAAATCTGTCCTGTTTCGTTTCACACAAATATTTGGGAAACACATTGAAGTCAATTTGTGTTTTTTCGCTGTGACTTTCTTCATATCTAACCACTTTTTTTTTTTACCATATGATTTTTGTTTGCCGCCGATTGGAGTGTGTTTGGGGTTTTTAGCGTGGAGACCTGGCAAAAATTAATTTTAACAGATCACAACCCTACAAAACTACATCAGCTTCCACCAATTTATTAATCAATCAAATAAATATTTGATCTTTATATCTCCTGCTGAAGGTATAAGAGGCCAGAAAGGTTTTCCCGGACCACATGGTTTTGATGGCGTTTTTGGATTAAAAGGCATCAAAGGAGACCGTGGAACCGATAGTTTGCCAGGTCCACCAGGTACTGTACATGTGTGTATTGTCATATTTGTGCCTGTACTTTTGCATATCTATTTATATATGTACATATATACAGCATTGTAAGTAAAGGTTCTATTCTGTAATAATAAGGCTGAACACATAAAGTGCTGTGAAATATTTTGGCAGTGGCCTTTTTTTTTCAAAGTATGAGTATAAAAGATTAGTGATAATTGTGGTTTAGGATTATACCCGTATATTTACTCAAGTAATTTTGCTTAATCACTTATCCAAGCTGTAATAACAGTGGAGGTTCATGGTTTTGTGTTTTGTATATTTTTTTCTTTCCCTTTAACCTTAAAGATATTTTAAAGGAGAAGGAAAGTCATTTTGGCATTTTACTGCCAATAGATTTGCCACATTAGTGCCGCCTAGAACAATATATTAGATCTGCAGAAAGCATTACCATACCTGAGTAAAGAGCTCTAGAAAAATGTTCTTTGGGATGCCAAATAAGGACTGTGATTGGCTAGTTGGTAGCCCCATGTGGACTGTTGGCCTGTTGGAGGCTCTGCTTGAAGTAAAACTGTGTCTCTGTGTTTCCAATACTTTTGTCCAAGCCAAAAATGTAAAATTGGGCAACTACTTTGAGGCCACTCGGAGCAACATCAAAGGGGGTGGTAACCAACATGTTGCTTTTGAGCCACTGGTTGGGGATCACTGATGTAGAGAGTTCTATTTTGAGACAAGTTGAAATATAGGACAATGTATAACATACAAAATGTTATTATAAAGGTGGAGGTGTATTTTCCAATATCCATATTTTTAGGGGGTTACAACACTTAGGGGCTGATTTACTAATCCACAAATCCGAATCCCGAATGGGAAAAAATCGGATTGGAAACGAACATTTTGCGACTTTTTCATCTTGCGCGAATTGTTGCGACTTTTTCGTATTGAGCGCTAGTAAACGGCGGGCAAACCTTTCCGATTTTTTCGGCTACGAAAAAGTTGTGACAATTACGAAAATGTTGCGATGGCGGCGAAAAAATCGCAAAATACCGATCATTACGAAAAAAACGCATTCGGACGCTTTCGATCCGTTCGTGGATTAGTAAATCGGCCCCATAGTTCAAAAAAGGAACTATTCTGAGTTCTGAGTACATTTGTATTTTTAAGAATTTATAGGCTTTTCCCTGTTATCGTGCATTTTTCTCTTGTCATTCAAATGATAGAGAATAAAATCTGTATGCAGATTCCCACCTACAGCCCCCTGACTTGGATGGATTTTGTTCTCAAGCTAGCCTTGGTCACTACTACCCTGGCCTTGAGGGCAGAGCAACCTGTTTCACTGTAAGAGCAGTTCTTTGTTTTCTAGAGTCACTAGTAGCTCTGTGAGTATTAGAGTAGTTCCAGTATTGCAATGTTCTCCAAGTTTATGATGTTTCCTAATTTTTGTTGTAAACAATCCTTGGTAACTCACTGCCACCTGTTCAGTACCTAAGCTTACATGTTCACAGGCTGAGACAACTCCAGTACAGTTGCTATCTAGCTAAGTGCAGAAATGCTTCTACTGCCACTTATATCCACATTAAGTGCAAAGCAGCTTCATTTCTAATAGCTGCCTGTTAACCATGTGCTTCCTGCCAGAATTGCCCACTCAACTAGCACATTTTTGCTGCCCTGCAACTGAATATACTAGGGGCATATTTTATAGACTCACTCTAATTGCTTCAGTTATTGGGGTCTCTCCAGTTCAGTGCAAGGTTGTAGTATACAGTCATCCAGAGCAACTATATAATTAGAGAACATAATTTCCCTCAAAATTACAAACAAGCATGTATATAATGCAAAGATGGCGATTCCAGATATTTATTATACAATTCATATTTCTTCCTCTGCTTCCTTTTTCATGTTGTATTCTCACTTCCTGTTCCTGGCTTCTTACCCAGCCTGCCTCTCTGTCTTTAAGGTACAATGTAACTTAAATATGCAGGTACTACAGTTATAAAACCCCCTTAATAAAGCATTCACTGGGGAAGCACTTGAAATGCAATATTTGGTCTATTTAACACAATGCATGGCTATTCCCTCTGTAACAAGAAGTAGGACAAAAACTGTGTCAGGCTAAAAATGTTATTCTATATGATATAAAATTGCAAATGCAACTATTTAGTCCTTTTCTCCAGAAATGATGACAATTCCTATTCTGCTGCAGGTTTTTCTGGACAAAGGGGAGACAGAGGTAATGCAGGACTACCTGGCCTACCCGGGGTACCAGGTTTGTCAGGAAAACCTGGCTTTAAAGGGGTACAAGGAGAAAAAGGAAGTGTAGGTGATCGCTTAGGAGCTCCATCAGGGGAGCAAGGAAATACTGGCCTGCCTGGCTTGCAAGGACTTAAAGGAACACAAGGGGATCAAGGCATACCTGGCCTACAAGGTACTGACATATACTTCTTTATATTTCTTCTTTGTGAGTGCCACAGCAGTGACTGTGAATTACCGGTATGTCATATTCTACTGAAGTATCACAATCAAAATATGTAATGCAGGTAAAGTTGGAACACCAGGAACACCTGGAAACAAGGGTATTAAAGGCTCTCCCGGGGCCCCAGGAGTACCTGGAATACCAGGACCTGCAGCATTATTTGGATTTCCAGGAATGCCCGGAAACCCAGGCACACCAGGACCCCAAGGTTCAATGGGACCTCCAGGTTAGAGCTTGGCACTATCAATTTTTCTGTATGGATCTTTAAAGTCTTCATTTTGCTTATTATTATTTTGGGTTTGGGTTTTTTTAAGGGACACCTCATTTAAATTTTACAGAATTTGTACCTTGATGGAATTGATCAAACTGAACCACTGAATTAATAATCTAGTTGGACCAATTTCATAAATATCCATCAATATTGAGATTTATCATGGTTGGGGACTTTAATCCAAGTGAGCCAAAATAAACATTGGTTTTTGATGTCAAATTCCATAGAAGACTGGTGACAATTACCATCTCTTTCCTGTTAATTCAATAAAGACTGAAATTCTTATATGTATCAAATGAAAGATTTCTGCATTGTTTGTGCTTAATCCCTTGATTATATCCTTTGTGATGATCAATGATTTTTTTATAAATCACTACTTAAGTGCCCCAGTTTAAAAATAAAGTCTATGTTTTCTCTTGTTCTTTGTCATTAACTTTTCATTTATCTACTGGCAGTTTATCCATGTGTATAAAGGGAAAACTTTATCCCACACAAATTCAATGACCACATAAAGCTACATACAATTTATGTATTTCTAATATCAGAAGAAATTAATAACCAGTAATATATCCTTGGTGTTTAGCTATATCAGCACCATAACAACATTGTCCCTTTATTTGGTAACCACCTCTTTGGGGCTTATAATATCCTTACGTTATGAGGGTGATCCTAGGTGCTTTTGTGGAGCTTTTAAAAATGTTGCTAGTGTACAAGATATGTCTATGTACTATAAGCCTAAACATTTAAGGTGGCCACACACGTGGCGATCTGCAATCTGATGAAAGATCGTCAGATCCGCCACTAACCTTCAGGGCTGAAACAGGCAGATAAGGAGGTAGAAACAATAGGATTTCTACCTCCTTCTGCCGATTCAGCGCTGAAGGCAGATTTTGGTCAGGCGCCTTCTATCAAAATCTTTTAACTGGCCCGATCAGCGAGTTGACTGATATCAGAAGCCTCCTGTGATATCAGTCGACTCGCCGACTTGCCATACATGCACCGAATATCGTACGAAACAAGCTTTACTGACCACAATTATTGGGTCACACTGAAAGATAAATAATTCTAATTAAAAACACTACAATTTAGTATGTATTCCTTTTACTCTTACACATTATTATCTCACTAATCCCTTTCAAATCCACATATATATCTGATAACACATCCTTGCCTAAAATGTTATATGCAGTAAAACAAATTTATTGCTTAATATAGGTCCTCCAGGACAGAGAGGAGATGAAGGCGAGAAAGGGCCACCAGGTCCAGCTGGGATGAAAGGGTTACCTGGAGAACTTGGTGTTGGAGGATTTATTGGTGTTAGGGGCAGACATGGAAATCCAGGCATCCCTGGCTTGGTTGGAATGCATGGACTTCCTGGTGTGAAAGGTAAGTATCTAAATAAAAGGAAAAAATACAACTGGTGCAACAACTGCCTCCGCAGAGATTTACTGAAGTAATCAGTGAGAAGGATACAAAGTTTCGGGAACCTCACGTTCCCTTTTTCAATGTAGCATTCCCCCCGCTACATTCAATGCTACATTGAAAAAGGGAATGTGAGGTTCCTGAAACTTTGTATCCTTCTCACTGATTCCTCCAATAATTCTCTGCAGAGGCAGTTATTGCACCAGTTGAAATGTGAGTGACTTTTTTTTGGTATTTGCAGTGGACACAATTTTAATTTGGATCATCATTCCTTAATCTGCTGAAAATTATTTAAGCATGAAATAGGATTGTTTTGCCACCAATATGGATTAATTCAGCTTAGTTACCATCAAGTACAAGCTAATGTTTTATATTTACAGAGAAAAAGGGAATCACTGTTAAAACTTACAATTATTTGCTTAAAACTGGACTTATGGGAGATGTTCTTCCTGTAATTTGGAGGTCTCTGGACAATTATCTGGAATTAATGATGACTGAAACCAAGTGAATGCACCCAAAGGGGTGCGGCTCTGGGCTTTTCTATGCACCAGCACTTATATTTAAATGATGTTCTTAGATTATGGCATTATAGTCAGCAAGGCTTTTATTTGCAGTTAGTTATGTGACTTATTCAACATGTGTCATTCATGAACACAGCAGTGCTGTTGCAGCCGGTGAAGTCCTCTTAGATTCTTCCAAGTTTTGGTTCACTGCCACATCAATGGTTGCTTTCTAAACTTAGGTCAGTTACTCATGGTGGTGCTTTTTGTTCATGGATAGTGAATTGGATAAATGTGTGTGGAGAATAGTTGTCAGTGATACATTCAATAAAATGAATTGGCTCTTAAGTGGTGTGCTGTGGGGTTCTATATACAGTTTGATTTAATCTATTTATTAATAAATTTGGGTAGGACATCATAAGCAATGTACTTATGTATTTCTGTGACACCCAGTTATGAGCAAAACAATCTTCCTACCAGCATGTATCACCTTTGCAGAAGAATCTGGACAAACTACTGTTCTAGGTGTCAAGGTACCAGATGAGATTCAGTATTGATGAATCCAAAGATATGCACTACAGGCAACTCATAAAAGGAATAGTACTAGAATTGGTAAATGCTGATTCTCGGCCTGCCAATAAATGCAGGTCGAGAATCATTCCCTCATCTTGTGTGCCTGCCTGAAGCCACTGCATCTGACTGCAAGCAGGCACACAGAACTGATTTCAGTGCTGGAAAGTGTAAGTATGCATTTCAGATTCTGGGTGCAGGCACAGGGAAAGGCTAAAAAAAGCTTAAAGGACAATAAAAAGTTAATATAAATTAAAAGTAAGTCTAAAGGCATTCTTTTTAAGTACTTACTGCATATCTAAATTCCCAGATCCCTGCTTGCTTCTCTGAGAAATGGTGCTGGCAGCCTACAGCAGTGTGAAGACTCCAGTGACATCACTGAAATCTCTCTCCCCTTCCTGTAGGCTGCCAGCTCTCTGAGCATGTGTGTAACTTGATGTTGTCTCCTGTTCTGAGCTACACATGCCCACCAGCCAATCAGAAGCGGATCTGGCAGAGGGGAGGGGGGGGAAGGGAATGAAACACGTGCAGAATGAAGCAAGGAGGGAAAGAAAGGGAGAATACCTTTTTAGAGATGGCTGCCTGTTCTAGAAAATGTGAAGTAAGTGTGACTGAGTAAATATTTGATTAGGTGAGCCAAAAGTGTGGCGTTTTTACTAAGCAATAGGAGGACTATTGGGCAGTATGCTTTTTAAATTTTGACTTGCATTCTCCTTTAAGGCTATTTCTGGTGAACTATTAGAAAACAATTAAATGAATTTTTGGCAAAAAAGAAAATGAATAGAAGAAAACCCATTGCAGGGTCTGGTGTTAGGCCAGGGGCACACTGAGCTCTTTGTACATAGGTGGAGGAAAGCAGACAGTCCAGGCCTCAGCAGGCTCTTGGCCTCAGGATTTATGAATTATCTGAACAGCTATGGGCAAAAACATTGAACTGGTCCTAGTATCATACTAGGAATACAAACAAACAATATTGTGTTTTATAAATTTTTGTACTGAAACCAGATTTATTTTTATATTCTCTCTGTAATTTTTTCTGCAAAACAGGCATCAAAGGTTCCCCTGGCATGGAAGGCTTCCAGGGAATGAAAGGAGCGAAGGGGAGACCTGCATGGAGAGGACTCAAAGGACCAAGTGGCAATATAGGATTTCCAGGAGTAAAAGGGGGAAATGGAACTTCCGGTACAAAAGGTATCTTTTGCTTAATCTAATGGCAGACTTTTAGAGTTCTTACACTCGGCAGTTTCACAATAATCTTGGGCTTCATCATCATAGGTAGCCATACACGTAAAGATCAGCTCGTCTGGCGAGGTTGCCAAGCGAGCAAATCTTCTCCCGATATCCCCACCTACGGGTGGGCGATATCGGGGGAATTTAGGCTAATTCGGTCGTTTATAATTAGCCTAATTATAACAACTGTTAAGAGCGCAGTCGGTTCGGGGACCGTATCAACGAGCCGGTGCGGTCCCCGATCCAACTGAATTTTTAATCTGCCCGATCGATATCTAGCTGATTTCAGGCCAGATTTCAGTTGGGCAGGCCAGTCGTTGCTGCCCCTACACGGGCCGATAAGCTGCCGAATCGGTCCAAGGACTGATATCAGCAGCTACAATCGGCCTGTGTATGGCCAACTATAGCTAGCATATATTTATATTGAGTATCTCTTAAATTGTTTCATGCCTAGATGATTGTACAACAAAGAAATTCTTCCTACCACATTCAAAATTAGATTACTTTACCAGCAAAACAGAATCTTGTACTTTACTCTTTGTAAAGTTTTAATTAACAAAATATAACTCCGGGGGAAATTGAGTTCTAAAGACCCATAATGTAACAATGGTGCAAAAGTTGCAACTTATGTGCTTCATTTTGAGTCACATGGCTGTTCATGTTCAATATGCTGAGCCTGAAAGGGAGCACAGCGGCATATGAGTAGAACATATGGACATGTATGCTAACAGGTGTACTCTAGAATGTTAATATTGACTCTTCATATAATAAGGTGACCGTGGGGAACAAGGACCACCAGGAGACCCCCCCAAAATGCCAGAAATGATGCTTTTGACAAAAGGCGAAACAGGAGATCAAGGTGTCTCGGGCTTTAAAGGAATTTCTGGACTTAAAGGTAATAAGCATGCAAATAATTTCCAACTCCATTCACGTGCATGTACTAATATATCAGAATTGTCCGCTAAAAGCATAGATTGAATGTGTTGAGTTTAAATGTATTGAGTTACTCTATAAAGGGATTAGCACCATACACACAGACCCTTGCACCTTAATGCAATTGTCAAAGAAGACAGCAGTTCAAACAACACTACCAGATGGAGGAAATATTTGCAGATAGGAGGGTATTCCACAACTAATTTAAAGGGGACCTGCCACCCTAAGAAATAATTACAAATTCTTTTCTATCAGGTTAGTAAAGCATAAAAAACTTGACTTACACTATATAAATGATTTCAATCGTGTTTCCTTCAATCTTGAAATTACACAATCACAGCAAGCAGGCAGGAGATATTTTAGTAAGGAAAGTTTTGCATCATGCTAAAATCTTGTTTATGTGGACCTGATGCCCATGCTCAATAAGACAGTGAGGAAATAGGGTGAAAGTGAGGAGGGTGGCAGTGATATCTACGAAGTGCTGATTGGAAAGTGAAAGTAACTGGCTGTCTCTATGCCTAAGGCATAGAGGCGGGGGAGGCACTATGATTGGCAGCTGGGATTTCTATATGCCTTTAAAATGGGTATGGGTGTGTTAATAAGAAAAGGAAGTTGGATTTCATGTTAAATTTGAAAATGATTTTTATTATACAGCTTTTTATGTCTAGGTGACCGGTCCAGTTAAGCAAAATTCAGAAAATTATTTCTTTCCCACGGGCTAATTTTATGTGCAGAACATAAATCATCTTCCTTATTTAATTGGTTAAATTACATATTTAACTACAATGGCCATACAAAATTGTGGCCATAGCAACCCATGATAGTTTTCCAGTAAGGGAGCTTTTATCCTGAGGAGGTGCAGTAGTGTGTGTAGGAGAGTTAAAGTGCAGTTGTAAGCAAGTACCCTTTTGTCTTGTGTGGGATGTGGGGATTGCTGCCAAACGTGTAAGACACTGAGTTAAGGAAATAGCCTGGGCAGAACAGCAACTATAATATAATGCCTAACTACTGCATGTCCGTCATTCACATTATATATTGCATGATGTTTAAACGATTTTCTATATTTTGCAGGCAGTAAAGGTATGCCTGGACCTCCAGGACAGCTAGGCTTACCTGGCTTGCCTGGACTACGAAGCTTTGAATTTGGAGATAAAGGAGAAACTGGTACTCCTGGGGTTATCGGTAATCAAGGAATTCTAGGAGAAGTTGGTCCAGACGGAATTATTGGCTTCCCAGGATTTACTGGTCCCAGAGTATGTTAATAATTCAATCGGAAAAATAATGATATGACAAACACATGTTTTGGGTGGTGTGCTGTGACTTGGTTGGTCACCCAGTTACCCTGGTTGTTGAATTTAGGTATTATAAAATGAATGAATTTGGTAAAGTGGAGACATATAGATGGGATTTAAATGACAATGAGAAGCTATTTATCATCTTTGCAAGAACCAAAGGCTTCCTTTTCCTTAGGTAGAAATACATAAACATTTTTACAAATTCAACCTAGCATTTTTATTGTGTTACAAACCATAATTCCAAAATAATTGCGGTAAAACCAGGGTGATTTCTGTTTCTATTAATAATTATCTCCTGTGTAAAGAGGAATGCTGCAAGTTTCTCAAATGTACAAATTTACATTTTCTTTCATAGTTTAATATTGTGATAAAATGCACAGTGTTTAGCAGATCAGGATGTGTAATACACGTTCAAAAGCTTTTCTTTATGCCCATGAAGTCAGGCAAAACAAAAAATGTAAAAATACAAAAGTCTGAAAAAAAGTATAGTTCCAAGTACCAGAAATGATATCCTGCCCTCTGCACACTCCTGGGGCATGTGTGTGGGTTCATAATAAATAAGGAGTCATTTACTTACTGAGAGTGTAGAGTACAAAGTACAGTTTTGTATGTCATTCCAGTGTAATCTTGTCCACAAGGTGGAGATGCACCCGCAGTTGCCGTACTTAATAAGTACACTTGCTCATGCAGTTTGCCACAAATCAAATGCAATGGTGCTGCAAATTTTCTAAGGCCTGATGATGTGACACCAGGTACACAAATCTTTAGGCATAAATTCGCTGGGTCTATTGATGTAGCCACTGTGGAAACATTGAAGTTATATGGAACTATAAGTAGGCTCCAAGAAATGCTTTGATATAAGTACTTTTAATGAAAGGCAAATAATGAACACAACAACTGTAAGCTCTTTTGGGCAGGGCCCTCTTCACCTCTTGTATCGGTTATTGATTGCTTTATATGTTACTCTGTATGTCCAATGTATGAAACCCACTTATTGTACAGCGCTGCGGAATATGTTGGCGCTTTATAAATAAATGTTAATAATAATAATAATAATAACTGTACCAAAAGTTGAGTGCCCATTACTACGTTTTTTATTGTATTTGGCCCCCATAATATTTATGCTGAGTAAAAAAATTATTTCCTTTATCTGCAAATATTTTCTTATGTTAAATGCATATATTCACATTGTGTTATAATAGCATGCAAAAATTCTCTTTTGCCTTGTACAGGGTACTCCTGGTATTTCTGGCTTTCCTGGTGTTCCTGGTGAAAGAGGCAAATATGGAGATATAGGTGTGTGACTAATGCGTTACATATCTTTTGTGTTTGTGTACATTAGAAGTACATTTAGAGTATAACAATCAGGAAACAATCAGGAAAAATGTTTTTATAATTTTGAAAATATAAAGTCTAGACAAACATTTTGACATTTTATAGCTTTTAAAAAATGTTGCACCAATACAAAGTTATGGCTAATTATTGGAGCAGCCTCCCACCCTCCAGAATCTCTGGCTTCCTGGTCTGCGTCAGTGATGGAGAAATATGCGAGTGACAGAGCAGACTGAAAGCTGATTTGCTGTGGCATGTCATAAGGGCAACACCCATCAACAGCAAACATTTGCAAAGGGAAAGTAAAGCAATGGAGGTGGGCTGAGTGCTGATGAAGCTGCATTTGTACATACCTGTATAACAGTTAAGGAGCTTATTGTTTAAATCCTTTATATCCACATATATACAGCACTTCAGGCTCTTTTGCATTTGGGTTTGTGCTGCTTATCAGCAGCCTTAGATCTGCTGCCAGTCACCCACCTGCAATTTACACATGCAGATACAAATCTTACTTCAATAGCCTGATACAGGTGTAACAAAAGAGTGTATAAAAGAGACTTCCTCCATACCAATGACAGTAACACATTAATTGCAGAAATATTACAGACCTCTGCACAGGCAAGTGTGTGTACAGGCACATAGATTCCTGTATGTTGGATTCACAGACACCTCTCCGTGTCTCTCAGTCAGAGCTCTCCTGTCGACTGATGTAGGCTTTCAGGTTTTTTGATTGGCCAGCTGAGTCTAATCAGACCAACCTAGTCAGTCTGTAGCATTTACTCTGCTATAGCCAGTCCCTGTATATTTAAGAAATGGGCATATATTCTGTTATTAGGGATGCACTGAACCCCGAATCCAGCCTTTTTTTGAAGGATTCAGTTTCAGTCGAATCCACGGTCCCGGCCGAACCGAATCCTAATTAGCATAAATTAGAATGTGCTAATTAGAATTCAGAAGGGTTAAATAGTGGGGGGGTTTGCCATTCGCGGGGCAATTTTTAACCCTTCCCAATCCTAATTAGCATATGCTAATTAGAATTCGAGTTTGGCTCGGGATTTGGCATAATCCTTCTGGGTGGGTTCAGGGGTTTGGTGCATCATTATCTGTTATCGATCAGCTTGCATACATATAGAGAGTGACTACAATGTTATTGCACATACAGTAGCACAAGTTGCTGTTTCTATTATTATATAAGTTATAGAATAGGCAAATAGTAGTTTTATGGGAATGTGCTAGTGAATGCCCTATGATAGTTCCTCTTTAATAAAAAAAACACTCACATGAAAATGCTACAGCAAGAGTTTTCTTATTAAAAGTAACAATAATAAAGTCTATAAATGAAAAGAAAGCAGAAATGTTTTAGTGTTATGTAGCAGTGACCCTAGTGCCAGTGCTGGTTTGGTTATTAATCTATAACAACAATGATGTTTACTGGACAAAACATGGCGCAGATCAAAAAGCCACCAGCTTTTTTACAGCTAAACTAACAACAAACAACTACAGGTATTGGACCCCTTATCAGGAGCCCCATTGTCCAGTTCAGAATTACGGAAAGGCCATCTCTCATAGACTCCATTTTAATGAAATAATTCACATTTTTAAAAATAGTTTCCTTTTTCTCTGTAATAATAAAACAGTACCTTGTACTTGATCCCAACTAATATATAAGTAATCCTTATTGCAACCAAAACATTCCTATTGGGTTTATTTAATGTTTAAATAATTTTTTTAGTAGACTTAAGGTAGGAGATCCAAATAATGGAAAGACCCCTTACCCGGAATACCCCAGATCCCGAGCATTCTGGATAACGGGTCCCATACCTGTATATGCAGGAAAACAACATAGCCAACATGGGATACTCTAATAAATGCCACAGTTTGCATCAGGTAGCATTAAACCTATTTTAAAGCCTATATTTGATTGGTTTCTCTGGGTTAGTAGACCAGTTGCAACTTTGGGACTTTTATTATATTACCCCCCATTGTCTTTTGCTTCACTATTTCTAACTTACCCCAACATTTCTGTGTTCTCCTTATGGGAGATAAATAATTGACAGCACTTACGCATAAATTATCTGCTAATTATACAAGTTAAGCCTATCAAATAATGACTGATCTGCTTCAAACAGGAGATCTAGAGATTAGTTGGTTGACACTTGGCAACAAGTAAAGCAAGGTAAAGAAATATAGAGCCACAATGAATGCTCTTATTATGTAAATAATCTAGTATCTATGAATCACCAATACTCCATGTCCGTGAAGTAAATCAGTGATCAGTGATTGGATCTTTCCATTAAAAAATAAAGTTATCCAGTGACCCCTCCTGGTTTGTGTGTGGGGCCATTGGTTAGATTGTAAGAGGGCCAGCTTATACCTTGCAAGTTCACAAAAAAGGGAAAAAATTATGTTCAGCAAAAGCCCTATTCATTGAACTTATGTTAAACAAAGGGGTATACTGCCCCTTTAATTATCACACAGTACCTTTCATTTGTTGTTTTTTTGTTTTGTTCTCAGGAGAAAGAGGTGATACTATTGATTTACCAGGAGAAAGAGGAACAAAGGGTCAGGGTGGAACCCCCGGGCTGCCAGGTATGGATTGTGTTTTGTGTTATTTTTCCCATAAACTGAAAGACAGATATAGCTGGAAATAATTGCACAGTAGTATATAACATATTTAATGGCAAAGTTTCAATGCGGTTCCCTGGCCTGGAAAATTGTAGACATACACAGTTAGATCTCTGGGGAATAGATTTAGGCAGTTTATCAGGAATTAAATTAATGAGATGGTTCCAAGCAAAATACCTTCTGTTGACTTGTTTGTAATTAAACCAAACTGAACAGGCACATGCTCATCTATTATGTGCACCAATATGTGAGAATAACCTTATGTAACAAAGATTATGAGGGTAATGTAATAAAAATCACGATGTTTTTCAAAAGGTCTAGTAACCCATAGCACCCAATTAGCAGGAAGCATTAAATCTTAGAGAGCAAATATCTGACTGGTTGCTAATGGTATTATGGACATACTAATAGACTTAAACTCATTATTTCTTCATTATTTCCTGTTTCATTGATATTTTAAATGTATTGTTTTTTAGGACAGCGAGGAATACACGGAGAAAAAGGAACTACAGGAGATGAAGGTTTTCGGGGTATTGAGGGAGTGATAGGGGAACACGGACAAACAGGAGAAAAAGGATTCCCAGGTATGAAATCTGTATGGCGTGGATCTAAGCTCCATGCCTCAAGGATGTTTTTGTACAGTAAGGCCTAATTGTGACAGTACTGAGTAAAGAGTAGACATTGAAAAAGAGAAAAATATTTTCTGCATCATTCCAATACGTTATCTATAGTATCATATCAAATGTAAAGGTATAATAAAAAAGTGATAAGGGGTTCCTGGTGATCTACACCATTTATGTTTTACCTATGTCAGGGATCATTAGGAATATATTTTTTAATGTAGATATTATAGGTTGAAACTACATAGGCAACTAGGTTGCAATCATAATCCTATCTAATGGAGCTTGTTCTGGTAGGGAGCAGGCAGAAGTCTGAAGAGCAGGAGTTCCCAGAGTTTATTGCCAATGTCACAGCTAAGCTCACTACACTTGCATGTTGTCAGCTATGGAGATTAATACTTACAAGAGTGTATCAGTTGGGGAATGCTTACTCAGGTCACAGTTGCTTCTAATCCACCCAAGAATATATCCTATCCTATCTAGACTAGATTTTGTTTGTTCATACTCTTTGCTACCATAAATAACAAAAGCAGTGTGTTTTCAGAGCATGCAGAGTTTTGTACATGCATTTTAGTAAGTGTGTGTTTTTCATTTTCTCATTAGGTCAACAAGGCCTTGTGGGCTTTCCAGGCTCACAGGGTTTTCCAGGTCTGCCAGGTGTGCCTGGCGAGAAAGGAAGTTCTGGGTTTCCTGGGTTACCTGGTCAACATGGTAAATGTTTAAATGGCTTCTTATATTCAATAATTGTGTTTTCATACCAGAATCAGAATGTTATCAAGAGAATATTTAGAAGTATGTTGCATACTAAAACTGCTTAGTCGAACAAAAACACACTTACTGTCCATTGCCATTGAGGCTGTCTCAATGTAGTTTTACTGGCATAACCATAATCCCTTTCTCCTATTGCAATTATTTACTCATGCAGTTATCATACCCCTCTGTATACACTCTATACACTGTATAACCAAAAGTATGCAGACACCTGCCTATCCAACATCTCATTCCAAAACCAAGGGTATTTAGTTGGTCTAAAACAGCCTTTACACTCTACTCCTCAGGGAATACTCTCCAATAGACAGTGGAACATTATTGGTGAGATTTGCTTCCATATATATGTAAGAGGTTGGACACTGATGTTGGGCAATCAGGCCTGGCCTGTAGAAGCATTTCTATTTATTCTGTTCCTATTCATTTGGGGTAAGGTCACGACTCTGTATATTGCTGAAACAGAAAAGCACCTTCTCCAAACTGTTGCCACAAAGTAGGGACAATTGAATTGTCAAAAATATCATTGGCATTTGTGCCTAGAATGATCAGGGTGGCTTAAACAGCCAATTCCATATTTAGAAATGTCCACATACTTTTAGCCATACGGTGTATGCTTTGTGTATATGTAATGCATAGTAATGCATAGAGATTCCCGTTTCTTTGCATAGCCATTTGTCTAAAAGGTATCTAGAACAAGTTTCTAGGCAAGTTCAAAGTATAAATTTGAATAACAATTAAAATCCAGGTTGTCTAGTTCTAAACCAGACAGGTCACAACCCTATTTAAAAGGCCTAGTTGTTTAATTGAACAAAATGGTAATTATTTCTTCATTAAAGAGCCATTACATTACAGCTATGCAACAAAATGTCCACTGGGGAAAGAAGAATGAATTTAATTTATATAACAAAATATTGTTTTAAGAAAAAAAGGTTTTTTCTTTAGATATAATGCTAACTTCCTTCCCAAAAGAACAGTTATATAACCAAGATTCATCCCTCATGTTTGTATCCTCAAAGTACCACTATAGTTATTGATCTATTTATTTTGTTTACAGGTTTTCCTGGCATAAGAGGGATTGCTGGCCTAGATGGTCTGCCAGGCACTAAAGGAATTAATGGACAGCCAGGTATAGCTGGGCTGAATTGTGTTCTTTTGATAAAATCAGTAAAGATGGATGCAAATATCTGTATGTTCTCTTAAACAGGTGCGGATATAATTGGTTTAAAGGGATTTAAAGGTCTAAGTGGTGGAAAGGGTCAACCAGGAGAGGCTAGTACCATTGTAGGAATGCCTGGACCTGCAGGATCTAAAGGAGCCGAAGGGGATCAAGGTAACATACCCAAGCACAATAATATGACCAGAGAATACAATATGTAAGTTTCTGGATACTGCATGCAGAAAGACAAAAAGAAACATTCAATCTTCTAATGGGAGATAACCAATGTACAAATATGTATACCTGCCCAGGGTATTATATCGGTGACGCCGTTTACGTGACTGTAAATATAAGCGAAAGGGAGTAGGATATATAGACTACTTGAAAATAGTTCACAAGGGATATTTGAAAACAGTTTATTTGTGTTTCAGTTAAGCTGTCAGAGAATAGGTCCTGGAAAATGCATGAAAACTGGGTAATTATAATAACATAATACTTATTTTTCAATTACGATTACTGTAATTGTTGAATACGTTTCTGGAGGTTTTTTCTGATCCTCCAAGTAGCATATTAATAATCTTGCAGTGGCTGTATTATGTAGCTCTGTAATTTTTGTGAGTCTGCTTACAGGTATACAAGTAATGAGGTAATAGATTTAATTACAGAGAGTTAAGTGGGAAAATGAGCAGTATATTGTACAGGTTTTCTTCTATGCCAACAATTCTTATATTTATCTATGTTATTTCTGAAATGTCTCCTAAACCTTTGCTTAACAACTCCAGTTCTGAAATTATCAATTAACAGTTATTTCAAGTAGGTTTTCTCTGGATACTTCCGTTTCCTCCCACACTCCCACATAACACAGGCAGATTAACTGGTCCTGATAAAAAAAAAATCAACCTTCAAATGTGTTTAAAATGATAGGGCAGCCAAATGCAACCAGCAGACTACCATATGCAGCTAAACAGCATGTGAGCTGTATGAGTGGTCAATGATATGGCTTGCTTTCAGACAGGCAGCCCATAACTGTTGGAACAATAGAAGATATGAAGAAGATATGGTTGGGATTGGTGAGCTGATAAACTTTGCTGGAACAGGGACTGATGTTAAAGGAACAGTAACACCAAAAAATGAAAGTGTATAAAAAGAATTAATATATTATGTACTGTGGTAAAAGTTGTGTGTTTGCTTCATAAACACTACTACAATTTATATAAATACCCTGCTGTGTAGCCATGGGGGCAGCCATTTAAATTGAAAAAAGGAGAAAAGGCACAGGTTACTAAGCAGATAACAGATAAGTAGCATAGATTCCCATTGTATTCTACAGAGTTATCTGTTATCTTCTTATGTAACCTGTGCCTTTTCTCCTTTTTTCAATTTAAATGGCTGCCCCCATGGCTACACAACAGCTATTTCTATTAACTACAGAAGTCTTTCTGAAGCAAACACACAACTTTTACCAGTGCAGGGCAACATTACATTATATTTTAATTATTTTAAAGCATTTTTATTTTTTAGTGTTACTGTTCCTTTAATGATGTATAACCTCTGTAAAGAACTGCATGTTGGTGCTATATAAATGTATTGAAATATAGGAATATTAATATTTCCAATATTTTCCTCAATAACAATAAAAACAATAACAAGAGAGCATCATTTGTTAGATAAAGCATCATTTGTTTGATAAAGTTGGAGGGGGTGAGGCATCCCCTAGGCCAAGCACCAAAAATGCCCCTACATGATTTAACAGGTAAAATGTAGGCAAAATGTCCACATTTCTGGTATAAAATGTTTAGCATTCAGTGGTTTAAAGACTACTATCTTTTTTGATATAGGTTTACCTGGCTTAATTGGACTTCCTGGAACAGTTGGAGTCCGTGGCTTGCCTGGGTTTTCTAACAAGACAGGTTTGCTAGGAGATGTTGGACCTCCAGGACCTCCTGGACTGCCAGGTAATATTTATTTTCATATTTAGCATCTTAGCTTATCAAATGTAAAGGCACATCCACTTACCTAGATGCAGTAAGCAAAGTGCAAACGTGGAGCCCAATCAGCATGTTTTTTCCCAGAATTCCAGAGTTGTTGAGGAAGCAACTGGGCCATTCTCTTGAACTGTGCTGCCAGAACAGACACAACTGTGCATGTTCTTCATTGCTTATTAGGTGCAGTTGCGCAAGTATTTTTGAAGTCTGCCTGCCATCATTTTCAATATTCGCTGATCTAATTTTCTGTATTATGCATGTGCAAGTGTACTGCTCCTATTGACACAGGGTTCTGAGGGAACCATGGAGCTACCACCAACTGACCCCAGCGGTAGCGCCAGGGTTCCCTCAAAGCCCTGGGTCAATAGGTGCAGCAGCGCCCAATTTGAAACAGAAGGCAGAAATAACTGATCGGTGGTGAGCGCATCTAAATGAAAGTGTGAAGAGCACAGTTTGATGCAAGAACCTTTAATGAAAGTGGTTTCAGGTGCAACTCAATGTTGGGAAAAAAAAGTTGTGCACTGCACTTGCAAATGTTAATAAACCCTATAGTGCTTTTAAAAATTTTAAATGTCATATGGCATGTTTGCCCCCTTCACATACTTGTGCAGTTATTAATGATGTTGGGTACTGCATAGGTATCATAGCACCTTTTAAATTTTAAATGATATAGGCAACATTTCATGTGTAGATTGCAGCAGCATTGTGAGGCATTATGATCATATTTTTATTCTGTGATGCATGTAATTGGTAATAAATACATTTTAAAAATGTTAAATTATTGTGAGACCATTTGTTATATAACTTATTGCAATGATAAGTAAGTGATGATTATACATTTAATCTAAGAACTTCTTGTGTCTTACAAAATTGGTTTGTAGGTTTTCCAGGCCCTATCGGAAGACCAGGTTTACCCTCTAAACCTGGAGTAAAAGGAGTCATAGGGGATCTGGGGTTACAAGGGAACTATGGTGCTAAAGGTATTCCTGGTGACGAAGGAAAAGTGGGAGTTCCTGGACTGGCTGGAATACCTGGAGCCAAAGGTGCTGTTTTCTATTGTTCTGTTATGTGAAAGAGGTTTTTTCCCTTCTACATCACCAAAATAACCATACATTTATTTTGTTTCTAGGTTTGAAAGGCAGTGCTGGCTTCCAGGGTTTTGTTGGGGTATCAGGGTATCGAGGAGATCAAGGACCTAAAGGGCTTAGAGGTGACATCGGAGAATATGGTGAGTAGAAAACACACTGGTAAAATTGATTCTTAGGCTATAACATGAATTCACAAATAACAGAGAAAGCATTTAACAATGCCATTGTACTATATATAATGGACCAGATTGAATTCAGTGAGAAAAGGTTATCTCATGGTTTATCACGTAAAAACTTATGTATGAGATTAAATTCCAGGAGAAAAACTCTTCTAATTCAATTGAAGTTTTTTCCCATAGACTTTAATAGAGTTTTCATATGATAAACATTGAGATAAGTTTTTTTTAATTAAATTGTATCTTAATTTGCATGTCGTCCATAAGTTTTCACGTAATAAACATTTTTTTCACTGACTTGAATCTGGCCCAATATGTCACCTTATTGATTTAAGAAAGCAATGTAAAGAACGATTGCATGAGGCATCGGTTCTGTTATTTTAATTCTTATTGTAACTTGCCATAAAATGGGAAAAATAAGGTTCACTCCACACACAGCATTCAGTAGTATGACTCTGTTTAATGATTGTACATATGTATATATAGCGCTACTTTGAGAATACTGCTGGATACCTGAGGAAAAAAACAATTATTTCAGTTGTAGTAGTTCTACTGAAAATAACAAAAGTGGCATCTTTGAACTGTAACAGGAAAATAAATTTATGCTGTATATAACTTTGTTAATCTGTGATCAGCCCCCACTCCTAAACATAGCTGCATTTCCACCTAAATTTTTACATCAAAGATTTCAAAGAAATATGCTATTTGATCTGGTGCACGAATAGACTGTCCAGTTTGGTTACACACATTGGGAAGTGATTAAGTAGGTGATGCCTTTGTCCTTATACAGTCAGCTGCCAATCTGGCTGAGAGGCTAAATCAACAGTAAATGTATGGCTGAGTATGGGCTGCATACACATAAATACCAAGCCTAATTTATAAGTATCTAGTCTTAAAGGCATGATATGGTATGAAGAGACTATAAGTGGAAGGGTATGGTAGAATGAGATGACAATGTAGTTCTGGATAATATATCACATGCCTTCCTTTAAACAGTACATGTAGTTTTACAAAATATTAGAATGTGATTACATTATAGTTTATGTTTGTTTTGTCCTCTATAAAGGTTTAAAGGGTCCTCCTGGACAACCGGGCCCTATGTCTGAACCTCCTCTTATTACGGCTGAACAAGGCTACCCTGGAGCACACGGAATTATTGGCCATCAAGGTGTTCAGGGCGATATGGGCCCAAAAGGTCTTGTGGGTACTCCAGGTATGCATGCTTCACATTTTTCAGGATTCAGTTTTTGCCTCACATATGATTGTGTTTAAGTATTTATTTAGAATTCTGTTAATAAAAATATTTAAAAAAAAACCCAGAAAATATGTTATCACTTCTGTCAGTCAAATAATGCAAAACTGCATAAGCGGTATTTCCTTCTCACAATCTTTCCTGGTTTCCATGGAGATAATCTGGGTTTTTTTTTTGGCTTTTTGTTTGTTTTTAGAATGGGCTATGGATATGTGTGTGACCTTTGATGTCCAAACATTACATTGCATTACAACACAGCAATCTCAGGCATGGCAGAAAAGCACTGGGCTCATTTACAAACACTTGGCAAAACTTTCTCAGTGTAATAACTTAAAGTGACTAATCAGTTGTTTAGCTTCATTATTTTACTTACAGCAGGCTGATTAAAGCTAATTGCTGATTAGCAACTGCACTGGGGCCTTGCCTAGTTTTAGCAAGTGAGCCCTTTCATATTCATTAGATATAACCAGAAAGATTACCTTTATTTACAAGTAACCCTTTAGGGCTCTGGTACACGGGGAGATTAGTCGCCCGCGGCAAAACTCCCTGCTCGCGGGTGACTAATCTCCCTGAGTTGCCTCGCGAGTCTTTTTCGGCGATTTGCGCGAAATCGCGCCACCGCGTCTGCCATCCCGCCGGCGACTTACATGTTCGCCGGTGGGATGGCAGGGGGAAGGCAACTCGGGGAGATTAGTCGCCCGCGAGCAGGGAGTTTTGCCGCGGGCGACTAATCTCCCCGTGTACCAGAGCCCTTAAATTCTAACTTCATTCCCATACAGTATCTTGGAGCGTTTAAGATGGTTCTTATTTTCACTTGATTAAGCCAATGGCCTTTTAGCTTTACAGTTATCATGTAAGTACACATTTAGCCTAAGACTATGACCACAGAGAAGCCCTTTTTCTCTACTGATTTTCAACTAGAAATTCAGTGCAACAAAAAGTAAATAGTGCAGTACAGGAATAAAATGTACCCAAAAAGCTTTAAAGACATGAAAAGGTAAAGCATAGCTTTCTGTATAGTAGGAAAATATACAGGCCTCACCCACACTGCTGACATGAATAATTAGAAACAATTTGTGATATATTGTTAAGGTGCCCCTGGCCAAACCGGTAAAGAAGGCTTACCAGGTGTACCAGGCTGGCCTGCTCCTCCAGGCAGTCGTGGAGAACAAGGACCCATGGGACGAACAGGACCTAATGGATTCAAAGGTAAATGAGTTTAGTGTAAAAAAAAAAAATGATTGAACTGCAGAAAAAATATATACCCCATCCAGAAAAATAAGGTTTTCCATAAAATAGTAAATTTAAATATGCCATTACTATAACAATTCTATGCTTTTATTCACTTATACTAGAGAAAGTGAGCTGATAAATGGAAAAAGACATTTGGGTAGCAACTGCAGCACAAGTTTATAAATGTGTGAAACTGAAAGCGGAAATGTTATAAACTTTCTTATGTTTGGCAGGTGCCAGTGGTGTGCCAGGCAGGGCAGGGCTTCCTGGGATGCCCGGGAGAAGTGTCAATATTGGCTATCTTTTAGTCAAGCACAGTCAAACAGATGAAGAGCCAATGTGTCCTGTTGGTATGGCCCGCTTGTGGACTGGGTATAGTCTCTTGTATTTTGAAGGACAGGAAAAAGCACACAATCAAGACTTAGGTAAGTGTCTATTACATGGGTGCAACAAGATTAATATTGGTTATAAACACATAGGATTTTTTTAAAATAAATGTTATGAAAATCAGATATGTTTTTCCATAGCTAGAAGACTTATGTGCCCTTACTAGAAATGCATTATTATATTATACTTTTTATATACTTTTCAAAATTCCTTTATAAGCACTATGTAATAATGTAAAACAGTCAAAAGTAGTCCAGGGAATGACACCCCCTCATGGTGTAAGGGCTCCCAAATGTCTGTGTATCTTTTGCGTTACAATGTACGCACATATATTCCCTTTAGTACAATGTTGACTCTTCAGGTTTCCTTATTAGGGAGAGTTTCAAACTTTTTTCCCCCATTATCCTATATCAGGTAGAAGTTAGGTTTAGCTAACTGTTAAACTCAATGGACACATCTTTTTTCCATATCTAACAACCATGAAACTATAACCATTATCTTGTAACTAATGTGTTTTACATATTTTAACAGGCTACACAATGAACTTCTTTAAACTCCTTTGGTTTGTGTTTTAGGTCTAGCTGGATCTTGTTTACAGCGCTTCAGTACAATGCCGTTCCTGTACTGCAACCCAGGGGATGTCTGTTATTATGCCAACCGTAACGATAAGTCTTATTGGCTTTCCACCACTGCACCTCTTCCAATGATGCCTGTGGTTGAAGAAGAAATTAGGCCATATATTAGCCGTTGCTCAGTGTGTGAGGCTCCAGCAGTAGCAATTGCTGTTCACAGTCAAGATGTCAGTATCCCACATTGCCCAGATGGTTGGCGGAGCTTGTGGATTGGCTACTCCTTTCTCATGGTATTTAATCTTTTTTATTTCCAACAGCACAAATAAATTTGTATTTTCAGAAAATGACTTTTGTTTGAGTACAAAACAGCAAGAGATTTGATACCTGTACGAATATGACAAATTATAACTGTGTCCTATTACTTTAAGAAATGTGTTTTTATATTATTTATCCCCCCTGTCTAGCCAATGTTCAGTCCAATGTGTAATATAAACCTCTAAAACCATTTTTTGTGGTGTAAGATTTACCAAAAGGGTAGGTTTTACAGAAATAAAAATGGATGGTGTAGCTTAAATAGAGTTTTGTGTAAAGCCCTAAGTATATAGCTTGAGCTAAAAAGCATTTGTGAGACACACTGAGACACAGTGAAAGGGATAGGAAAGTTGGGAACATGGATGCTTCAAAAAGAGAAAGACAGACAATAGGTTAGAGGTAGTGAGACATAGAAAAACTGAATGGCAACATTGGGGTAGTTGCAGTCTCAAAGAGCAACAGTTTTTTGATCGTTTGTGTCCGTGATCCCCATTTGAAAGCTTGAAAGAGTCAGAAGGCAAATAATTCAACAACTACAAAAAAAATGACAAAATTAAGACCAGTTGAAAAGTTGCTAAGAACTGGCCATTCTATAAAATACTATAAATATAAATAAAATACTATAAAATACTATAAATATTAACTTAGCTGAACCAACCCATTAATGTGCCTTTTCCTTTATGTTCTACTAAGCAAACCTTATAGCTATTCTGTGTATGACAGACAATGGATTGACAGTTTGCACTTCTCTCTGTATCACAGCACACTGCCGCAGGCGATGAGGGGGGAGGACAATCTCTCTCCTCCCCTGGAAGTTGTTTGGAAGACTTCAGGGCGACTCCATTCATTGAATGCAATGGTGGAAGAGGGACCTGCCACTACTTTGCAAACAAATACAGTTTCTGGCTTACTACTATTGACGAGCCCTTCCAGAGCTCTCCGCCTGCAGATACACTAAAAGCTGGGCTGATTCGAACTCATATCAGCCGATGCCAAGTCTGCATGAAAAATTTGTAAAACAAAAAATTGTTCCTTGCTGATTTTATGACAAAAATTTATATTGGTGCTCAATTTTAACTTATTACCTCACACCAGATAATGATACCTTGTTATGTTAACTCTGTTAAATCTTTGCTATTCATATACCTGCTTTCCTACCCTCCATATGCATTAAGGCATTATTTGACAAGTACATGCAAGCCTGCTACATGGATAAGGAGAATTTATTCACCATTCAGCTATTTTCAAACCCACATCTAACAAATGGGACCATGTATATTAAATGATTACTAATTATTATTTGCATCCAAAGCTACACTGTTGTTAGTTTTCAATGAATATCAGTTTATATTTATTGATTAAAATGGCCCTAATCCTATTTCTTTTTTATAAAAATAGCAAGCAGTAACAATTTAGATTAAAGGGGAACTCCGGCTTCTGAACCCTACACAACACAGAATCACAACACATATCAATGTAATATGTTCCTTTAAAAAATATGAATAAATTCCATTTTTATATGCTGAAATCAAGCTGCAAAACAGTTTTCTTTCTGCATTATTTGAAATCCTAGCAGGGTAAGAGGAACTATAACACTGATGTTATGAATTGTAACAACATTTCCACAGCTAACCGACAGCAATACAGGGGTTATATAACCCACAATGCATTGTACGGTGATGTTCCTTTCCTTGTTGGCATCAGGTGTGCAGGGAATTGTAGAATTTGAAAGATGCAGGTAGGCTGAGGACAGTCGACTACTGTTACAATTTTAAAAGTAGTCAGCCAGATCAGTAGAAGAAGAGGGGGCAGGCTTAGGTAACTGTTCCAAACTATGTTATTAAAAATCATAAAAAGGCTGCACCTTTTTTCATTGATGTATATTGCAAAGTTACTTGAAATTATGTTTACTGTTCAAAAAGTGTAAGATGTGTTTGGATGGAGTTCCCCTTTAGGAAAGAATAGCTAATATCCCTTTTCCTTAGATACCAATTTTAAGTTATTTTATATCACACATTAGGCCGATAATTTAGTACAGTTATGTAGGGCACAGCCCTGTATGGTTAATATACACAGACATTATAGCTTGATAAGTAGTGACGCAGAGAGAGGGTGCTTGGTTTAAAGGGCAGTAACCTTTAAAGAAATGTTTATATTTATGATAAGATGATGTGTAAAAATGTTTTTTTTGCTTGATACTGATGGTATAAGGTGAAGGGAACCTGTTAGTTGTACAATGTAAAAATCTCCCACAAAAATAAGACATTTACCTTTTTAACATGTAGGAAACACACTGGGGAAAATGTACAATAGTGATACAGTTTTACACACTTTACTGTTTAAAATTCATGTATATAATAACATAGTCTGTAACATAAAAGCAATTTGTCTGTGACACTTTCCTTTTAGTGGATATCTCCATGCCTGACAAAACATAAAGTGAAACAACCTACAAACCGTATCTACCTACAAACTGACCACTAGTAACTGTCTCTTGAAGCTGAGTATGTGCAATAATCTCTGCTGTAGGTTTGATGCTTTGTATCAGTTGGATATCAACATTTTAAAAATGTGTTGGTCTCTCCCAAAGTGTAATGTGCCATAGATATTCACGCCATAACCCCACATTAGCATAGCATTAGATGGGTACATAGTCTTGTTTTATACATCAAGACAAGCTCTTGTTTTAGACATCTTGGTGCATGGGGAAGGTTAAAGCTTGTGTGAATGAAAGAAAATGAATAAAGCCTGTAGCAGAATCCTACTATGCATCACCAAAGCAGTGTAAAAATATTCCATATTCAATGGCAAATCCATTTAAATACAGGCACCACTTGACAGCGCGGAATATACTTCAGAGCCCTATCAGCGCGGCACATGATCAAACAGTGCAGGGTTGTGTGACTGAATAGGCAGTATGTAAAGGTTTCTCAGAATATTAGCAAGCTGGAATATTTAATACTGTACCATGCTAGCAAGATAAACACTATAAATCACATTATTTATAAAGGCGTGTTGTTTCTAAAAATGACAATATCATTTTATATCACATCAGACCTGGCATGACCTATTGAAGTCAGCAGCAGGGTTGTTTTAATAAATGAGCACAGTGGCATTTGCCGAGAAACCAAAACAGCCCTCTTCATTATAATCATAGCAAAGAACTAGCAACAAAACCCTTTGTATTCTTTTTTGTGATCATTCTAAGTTGGTGTTAATAGACCCTTTTTTCTTGTGGCACCCCTTATTGTGATTAAAGGAATGGTTCAGTGTAAAAATTAAACTGGGTAAAATAGATAGACTGTGCAAAATAAAAAAAAAATTCAGTATAGTTAGTTAGGCAAAAATGTAATCTATAAAGGCTGGAGTGAGCAGATATCTTAACATAACAGTCAGAACACTACTTCCTGCTTTCGGCTTTCTAAGCTGTTAGCAGTCAGTAATCAATCAGTGACTTGAGGGGGGGCCATATGGGACATAACCGTTAAGTTAGTTTGCATTTGAATCTGACCTGCGTGCTCACAAACTAACTGAACATTTATGTCCCATGTGCCCCCCCCCCCCCAAATTCACTGACTAACTAAGAGGTTATAGAGATGAAAGCAGGAAGAAGAGTTCTGGCTATTATGTTAGACATCTGCTCACTCCAGCCTTTATAGATAACATTTTTGCCTAACTAACTATACTGAAAACATTTTTTTATTTTGCACAGTCTATCTATTTTACCCAGTTTCATTTTTACACTGAACTGTTCCTTTAAAGTTTATCCACACATGGTTGCTGATTCGAGTGCACTTCAGTTAGCACAGACCAATGCCTTTATCGTCTGCCTTATTATGTTTAAGTTCAGCTGCTTAAAAGCCAAATTCATAGCTCCATGTGGTTTTGCACACAGTACCCTTGTGGTGAATTTTAACACAGCTTTATGAATATGCCCCTAATTGGTAGAGACTGGCAAAAAGTGTAACATTTCTAGCCGATGCTTTTAAGCTTTCGTTCCCCTTAAAGTCCCCATTGATTTGTTGAAGCGAGTTGCATTTTGGAAAATCATACACGGATTCTTGTTCTAAAAATATCAGCTATGTCTGTTTCCTACTCATGCAGTATACTTTTCCAGCTGCACCCTTCAAAAGCAAATGGGATTACAGGAAGATCCAGATATTTTTACTACTAAACTAGAAGTTGCATATCATTTGTCACACTTGCAGTTTACATATACTTTAATAAATGTGATGCACTGACATTTACCCGCTCTTTGCTAATTTATAAGCTCTTGAAAAAATGGACACTTTCAATTGCCAAAATAGGTTACTTGGATATTATTACAAAATGTAAGTATTATTAACTGTGTATCTCCTGTTATGCAAAAAAGTAAAATACTGGTCATGTATTAGAATATCCATGGAGAGAGTACTGGCAGCTGGATTGTGTTGGAACTTGCTACACTACCGTAGTATCTGCAGATGAGCATAAGAGTTATTATCATAGCCAGGGGCATTAGCAGATAAAAGAAGCAGAATACAGTTATTGGCCAGGGGAAATGAATCAAACCATTTCAAGAAAGCCTGAATAAAGTAGAATGGCCATGGCTGCCCATGGAGGTGCTCCCTTAGGGCATGGGACTGCCTGTAATAATCCATGAGGCATCTCTGCAGCAGAGAGAGAAAAATCTTGAGAAATAGTCACAGAGCAGCCTAAATCTGGGAACATTCTATGGTTCACAAAAGTCCATGTTTTCTCTTAAGTGAAACAGGTAAATAATTCATAGGGTAAGATGGTTTATGTTAGAACTATGTTAATGAACAATAAATAATTATGTAAATACATATTAAATATTTCTTTCTACAACGTGAAAATCACTAACTAACATGTGACGAATCCAGACCTGCCAGGTTCTCTATTTTAACTGCACCGACTATTTATACCATTATTATATACAAATATAACAATGAGCCGTCCCTTTCTAGAATGAGACTGGTAACAGCTTGGCTTACCATTTACTCCTGATGTTTTTATAGAAATGTTTTCCTGCTTTTTATTGCAGTATGTCTGGTATCAGCCTGCTGTGCTTAGCCACCTGACACATGGTAGCCCCCCCCCCCAAAACTGCCATTAATGGAAACTGCCTGAGGCTGAAATCCTTATATGTGTGCCATTTTTAGTGTGAGTCAGAATTTGATGCTATGGGGCACATTCATCGAAGGTTGATTTCAGAGATTTGTAACGCAAGCTAGGGAGAGTTTCCCATTGATTTATGATTGATTTACTAATCCACACCACAGTGTTTATATACAAATACATAATATACAAATCAAATGGAAGTTTCATCTCCTCAGCATAGATCGGCCAAGATACCATGGAAATCGATAGGAAATATATATGCTGATTATGGGATCTATATCATTATTTTTTTGGTTTCTCAAAGATTTAAATGTTTAAGTTAGAGATGCTGTCAAAAGGCTGGAGACTGTAAGGCATGCTAGTATCTGAGAAAGTTACCCCAAACACTTGGGATTAATTTCTTTAATCTAACCAAGCCAAGATAAATTCCTATAAAGCAGGCATGCTAGTATAAGTTACCCCAAATTCCTATAGACAGATCCAGTGTATTGGGCCTCTGCTACTTGTGAAATGGCCACCATTCTAATAATAGGAGATGGTCAGACCTTTTGTACACAAACAGCACGGCACGGGTTGGTTATCTTTGATGTAGTTTTTCTGAAGAGAGAGTCCAGAGTTCTTCATATGAATAAAAACCTATATGGGACTCCCATGCAATAAGGAATATTTGCCCATACTTTTATTCTCTTTTATTCTTTTCTTCTTACTGTTGAATACTGTTAAATAATACTGTTGAATACATGCATTGTATATAAATATGGCCTAACTAACTGCTGCATAGAATTCCAGGCACTAAATAAAGTTAAAGTTTAATATAAGAAAGGAATAATTTGTAGTCTTGAAACGGGGATTTTTGTGGCTTCTCAAGCCCATAATACAGTATAAGTCCATATTTGTCCCAACACAGGTTTCATACAGAACTGAGAGACAATGTACATTACTTCATTTACACTAAATTGTTATTTTAGTTATTATTTGAATGTCGATTTACAATTTTTTTGTTATCACTATGAATAAAACTGTGTTTTTTTTATTCTTAATGCTGATTCATTATGAAAGAACATCAGTGGAAATAAAGTTAATGTTACAAAATGGCAGTCAGGTTTTTGGTGGAGGCTAATACTCATTAGTGCCCTGATTTAAAATGTGAGCTCTCAGTCTGGTGTAAGATTAAAGGAGACAGAAAGTGTTAGTCGCAGGGGGTTGCCAAATGTTAGGTGCCCAACAGTGATTATATTCTCTTACCTGATACCCCAGGTTGGTGCTCCTGTTAGAAAACTGCACCGGCCCAGGGTTCTTCTTAGCGAACACCACAGAAATCTTCCTGCTTCTTATTCTTCAATCCCCAGTAACCGATGCATGCCCAATAGAGTGATAGAGTGTTTTCCTGGTGTTCTGCTGGCCCAGTCCGACCCTGCATATTGGGTGCATCAATCACTGGTATTCTTCTATATGGACAGGATTATTTTAAAATAATGCACAGTATGATGTAAGCCAGTAATCCCCAACCAGTGGCTCGGGGGCAACATGTTGCTCACCAACCCCTTGGATGTTGCTCTCAGTGCCCCCAAACCAGGTAGTTATTTTTGAATTCCTGACTTGGGGGCAAGTTTTGGTTGAATAAAAACAAGATTTACTACCAAATAAAGCCTCCTGTAAGCTGATAGTATGCATAGAGGCTACCTAATAGCCAATCTTAGCCCTTATTTGGCACCTCCATGAACTTTTATGGTGCTTGTGTTGCTCTCCAAGTCTTTTTACATTTGACTGTGGCTCACAAGTAAGAAAGGTTGGGGACCCCTGATGTAAGCAATGCAAGCATCTGAAAAGTTCCAGGCAGACAGATTTTTTTCATATCCCTACTAGGCAGGGCTTAGCTTAGTTATAAGACTGCTAAAAACTGCTGGGGCTGAAGAGGTTAAGGGAGTCCAGTGCTGCATTAACTGACAAGTAGTTCCAGCATGTTTATATATTTATATATGCTGTGGGACCCATATCTTTCACTTACACCACTGCCTAAAAAAACAACCTTATATTAATACACTTTGTATTAGAATGGCAGGTGAATGGGTACCGGGGTCTGGGCCGGCGGGGCCCACCGGGTTTTTTCCTGGTGCCCTGCCGGGCCAGTTAGACCCTGCATACGGAAGTACTCAGTACCAAGGCAGTTTTGTGCGGAAGCAAAGGCCCAGGGTATCAGGTAAGCCTTTTCTTCTCCTTTAAAATTGTGACTCTTGCCGGCCTGTGTGGCTAAATGGGGCAATTAATACAATAGCGATGAGCACATTTTTTCACCAGGCATGGATTCACAGCGAATTTCCACATTTCGCCATTGGTGACTTGTTTCGTGAAACTTCTGTGAAAATTCGCCATTGAAAAAATCGTTGCACAAATTTTTTTTGCCGCGCATCAAAAAAAGGTGCGGTCGCGTAAAAAAACGAGTGACAAAATAAATAGCCACGGGCGACAAAAAAGATGTGGACGTCAAAAAAATCGCGTGACAAATGCATTGCGCAATTTTTCTTGCCGTTTCGCGAATTTTATGGTGAAGCAAAACGGGACAGATTCACTCATCACTACAATACAATACTATAACCCATGGTAAATATCAAGGTAAATATCAGAGCTAGGCCAAAGCTTCTGGCGCCCAAGAGAAGGCCCATACACAGCACATCCCCCACCACTCACTAGTCAGTGCACTGCTGGGTCAGATTTAGAGAAGGCAGCCAAGTTATGTTCCTACGGGGGTAGAAATGATTGCAAAAGAGAAGCAGACAGAGGAAGGAAGAATAGAATAATAGGATAAAATGACGACATCCCAGCGTTTTCACACGGATGTCTTCACTAATTTGCAACATTTCTTTCTGGAAAATATCTATTTAGTAACAGACTTTCCTGCCCACATTATGTTGTATGACTTGCTGGAATGTTAAAAGGTATGCGGATAACTTACCCACACACACTCAGCACTGCAGGCTGTTAAGTAGAACTAAAGCTATTTAAGCAGATTAAACTTTGATAAGAACAGAAAGTGCTAAGTACGAATGCCAATAGCTAACACCTTTTCAGCTGCAAGGTACATGGCATTACAGCTTTGATTGTTCCACAGTGGCATCCACAGACTTCTGAGCGTGTGCCCTAGAAAATATATGTATGTCATTTAAAGGAGAATCACTTACCTGATACCCTGGGCCGGTGCTCCCATTAGCAGAAAACTGCACCAGCCTGGGGTACATACAGACGAGCCATACTCTTCCTTTCTTCTTATTTCCCTGTGATTCCGGGGCCAGTGCTTGCGCAAAAGAGTGAAAAAAACTGCTTTTTTGTTAAAGTCCAGCTTTTCACTTTACTGCACATGCGCAGCCAGTGCGAAGTAAGAAGATGGAAGAGGATCGCTGGCCTGCATGTACCCTGAGCTGGTGCTGTTTTGTAAGTGAATACAATCACTGGGGGGTGACTAGCATTTTGGCACCCCCAGTGAAGTGACCTTTTCTTCTACTGTATGTGACATAACAAACTGTATAAGTTGGATGAAACTATTAGATATTTCTGTTTATGCTGAAATGTAACCCCTGCCCCCCTCCTACCTGTTATAGCAAATGCATTGTGTAGGTTAATCTCATCTAGGTGTGTATTGTGTGTAGCCAGCCGGCTCTGTCTGGCCCTTCTAATGTAATTGCCCCTATTGTGAGGGCACACAGAGCCAGACCCCATAGTGACACAATACACGTAGTTACCCCTTGTGAGAGCAGTGCTCTGTCTAGTAAATGCAAAAGACTGAACTGGGCATGCTCACTAGGTGGCTTCCCATAGGCCCAGTGGGATTAGCTATGATTGGCCCCTCTGGAAGCTGCCTTTGGGTTGGCAGAAGGAGTCAAATCCTGTTTTGGTTTTACGACAGGGGCTGTTCCCTTTCCGGCTACAAAGGTGGCTGCCAACAGTTCCAAGGAGCCTTTTGTCTGGGGTAAACCTCGCTGCGGCAGGACCCCCTCCCCTGTGTTCCCCTGGAATCTACCTTAGCTGCGGCAAGAAGATTCCCCCCAACTGTGTGTATTTCCCAATTCCCTAAGGAACAAGAGTGCAGGCTGGCTACCACCTACTGGCTTATGGAAACCTGCTGATGGCTACTTGCTATTCACCAATAAACGCCTCATCCTGTGAAACCAACTGTTTGCTCTTTGGGTCCTGCCCTATGTCTGTGAACTCACGGCCCTAAGGTTGTGACATAATTTGGTGGCAAGCAGTGGCATAGGATCCCAGGACCCAAAAGGCACCATGAGCACCCCACCTGGATTCTACGCCGACCCATTGGATCTCTTCGCTCGCATGGATTACTCCTGGACTCCAGAGATCCCTACAGATCCCAGAGAGAGGACCCTGTTCTGGCTGAGATGTGAGTCACTGGGACTATCTGGGGATGAGGGTCTGGCATATGGAGTAGGGCAGTTAGTGTCAGGAGAGGCAGACCTGGAGGATGGGTACTATGTTCTGCAGCGCACCATGCACCAACCAGGTGGGAGATATTTGCACAGTCCCTATACAGTGCTCCCGCTTCCCTGTTGCTTGGCGGAATGGCAGGGACAATGGGAGAGTCTGAATTTCTGTGACTATAGCACCTTTGTGGGTAACCCAGAGGAGGAATTCCATACCCTCTATGCACAGCGCTTCTTTTATATAGGAATGAATGATACAGAGGAACAGAGGGACTGGCTTGCTGACCTGGTGTATCAGGAACTGGAATTGATAAAAGAGTATGGAAGTATCCAGGAATTGGAAAACCAACGCAAGGAAGCACTGAGGGTATGTGCACAATCTTTTTGTAGTTTTCAGCAGGCACAGCCATGTCTTGGTACTGTAGGTCCAAAAGACTTTCACTTACCCCCCAGTACAGTCAGTGCCGGGGTGGGGGAGGAACAAAAAGCTTCCCAAACAACTTTATTTTGGTCCCCAAGTGAAATCCCTGTTTGTATGAAGTCCAGTGGTTGCGTTGCCCCTGAGCTGGCAGAACCGGAGAGTGGGTGCTGCCATTTTAAAGGCTTGGCAGAGGCTGAGGCCTCCCCAAGTCAAATCCCTGTTTGTACGGAGTTCAGTGGTTGCGTTGCCCCTGGGCTGGCAGAACCGGAGAGTGGGTGCTGCTATTTTAAAGGCTTGGCAGAGGCTGAGGCCTCCCCAAGTGAAATCCCAGTCTGTATGGAGTCCAGTGGTTGCGTTGCCCCTGAGCTGGCAGAACCGGAGAGTGGGTGCTGCCATTTTAAAGGCTTGGCAGAGGCTGAGGCCTCCCCAAGTCAAATCCCTGTTTGTACGGAGTTCAGTGGTTGCGTTGCCCCTGGGCTGGCAGAACCGGAGAGTGGGTGCTGCTATTTTAAAGGCTTGGCAGAGGCTGAGGCCTCCCCAAGTGAAATCCCTAATTGTGTGGAGCCTGGAGTTGCTCAGTTTGAAAAAAGCTTCAAGGAGGGAAGAGATGAGGATTCCCCACTACCTGAGTTGTTGCTGGCTGGAGAGGCCCAGGAACAGGACCAAGAGGAAAGCATTGCTCAGCATTCCCCAATGTCTATCAGAGCAGTCAGTTCTCAAAATGGAGTAAGGGGCACCCCAAAAGCACAACGTGTAGCCAGGGCAGTTGTTCCGGAAACCCCCTCTGGCAGACAACAAGGCCAGAGAATTACCCCACAGAGAAATACTGGTGAAAACACTGGTGAGTCCCTGTGCTGTCCCTATAATATTTCCCAGATGGAGGGGTCCCCCATTGTGTAATGTTACAGGGACCGGGGCCTTGAGAAAGGTTGGGTGGAACTTAGAATTAAAGAAAAGACAGGGGGATAAACATTTGTCTAATACTCTTTGGGGTCCACTGGTAATTGGGGTCTCTTGAAGATGAGTCACCTTGGCCTGACTGCTTGGGGAGGGGAATACAGACTGTACCACCTGTGATTGTTCCCTTCTCCCTGGAAGGCCCCTTTATTGTCCTGGAGGCCAGAACTGTGACATTTACAGGGTCGCCCATATGGAGGAGAGAGGGTTAATGATGGCCACCCGGAAATATCCCTCTTAGATTCTGTGGGTTCTGTTTACACCTCATCTTGTTATTCCTGTTTTGCCAATATGCACCCCCCCAAGGAACTAAAGACTTTTGCTTTATGGGAATTGGCTAGTGAGGCTGCTGGGAACCTGTGTAGGCCCCCAGCAGGCTCACTATTTGGGAAGGGGGAGAAATGTGACATAACAAACTGTATAAGTTGGATGAAACTATTAGATATTTCTGTTTATGCTGAAATGTAACTCCTGCCCCCCTCCTACCTGTTATAGCAAATGCATTGTGTAGGTTAATCTCATCTAGGTGTGTATTGTGTGTAGCCAGCCGGCTCTGTCTGGCCCTTCTAATGTAATTGCCCCTATTGTGAGGGCACATAGAGCCAGACCCCATAGTGACACAATACACGTAGTTACCCCTTGTGAGAGCAGTGCTCTGTCTAGTAAATGCAAAAGACTGAACTGGGCATGCTCACTAGGTGGCTTCCCATAGGCCCAGTGGGATTAGCTATGATTGGCCCCTCTGGAAGCTGCCTTTGGGTTGGCAGAAGGAGTCAAATCCTGTTTTGGTTTTACGACAGGGGCTGTTCCCTTTCTGGCTACAAAGGTGGCTGCCAACATTTCCAAGGAGCCTTTTGTCTGGGGTAAACCTCGCTGCGGCAGGACCTCCTCCCCTGTGTTCCCCTGGAATCTACCTTAGCTGCGGCAAGAAGATTCCCCCCAACTGTGTGTATTTCCCAATTCCCTAAGGAACAAGAGTGCAGGCTGGCTACCACCTACTGGCTTATGGAAACCTGCTGATGGCTACTTGCTATTCTCCAATAAACGCCTCATCCTGTGAAACCAACTGTTTGCTCTTTGTGTCCTGCCCTATGTCTGTGAACTCACGGCCCTGAGGTTGTGACACTGTAAACTAAATATACAAATTGGTAGTTAGGCAATTAGATGTGCCTACTGCCAGATGAATGCAGGTCCCTTTCTATGATGGTGCATGTACAGATGCTGCAGTAGGAAAGAAGAAACTTTGCATTGTTGTGGTCATTTTGTTGCTTGATTTGTTTGTTTTAAGTAACAGTTGCTTATTCTGCATTAATCACCCATCTAAACTCGTGACCAAATATAATATATCTGAATAAAATTACATTGATAACATTATTGACACCCTATACTAAATACAGTATTTGGAAGCACACCAGTTGGAAAGAATAAGTCCCTTTAATTCAGTATAATCCAGTGTTTTGCTTCTAACTATTCCTGGGTGCTTTAGGTTACTGTCCTGCTGGAAGACCCATGATCTGTGCTGGAGACCCAATTTCCTGACACTGGGTTAAATATTGCACTCCAAAATGCCTTAATCTGTAACCTCCCAGTTTATGATGCCATGCAGGGACTCAAGGTGCTCAGCAAAGCAACCCCAAAGCATGAGCAGACCTCCTCTATGTCTGAGTGTAGAGATGGTGTCCTTTTCTTTTCTTTGAAGTTTTTTTCCTCCTCTAAACAATTAGAAGTAATAAACAAAAAGCTCCAACTTCATTCCTTCATTCCAAATCACATAGTGCCAGAATGGTTTTCTGAGTCAAAAGGTGAGATGTGAAATTTGTGTACATTGTGACAGATGAGCTTTAATCTGTCAGTTGGTTAATGTTCTTTCACCACAACCTGAATTTGTTGTGTCCACATCCTTGTCTTTCTGGAACAACTAATACATATTTAAAAAAAAAAAAAAAGTGCAAAGCTGCTAATGTTTTGGCCGTCACAGTCCAAACACTGACCTTAATCCCATTAAGATTTTGTGGCATGGCAGTAACTATAATAGCTTATTGATATCTCCGGCCATTGCTCCTGTTAACAGAAAACTGCACCGGCCGGGGTACTTCTACATGGACAAACTGTTCGGAGCCAAACATTTATCAAACTGTGAATCATTTATCCATGGCTTAATCCTTAGAATATTAGTTGTACCCTAGGTATGCACTTTCTCCTTTACACTAAAATAATACAGTCATGGAATCTGTTATTCTAATAAGGGGTATTTCTGTAATTTGGATCACCGTACCACATCTATTAAAAAATCATTTAAACATTAAATAAACTGGATAGGATTACAGTGCCACCAATAAGGATTAATTAAATCTTTGTTGGGATAAAATACAAGTTAATGTCTTATTATTATAGAGAAAATGAAAATCATTTTTAAAATCATTCTCCATGCTTATCCTTGGGGGCAATCTAAACCTGGTGCTTGAGCCAGCTCTTGATTCTTCTTCAGGACCCTCTAGCATACCAGACAACCCACTAATATACCCCCTTTTTGGAAACTGAATGACTCTCTTCTCAGGGAAGAAACAACTAAACAAGACATTATTCAAGAATGAAACACAAAATGACAACAGCTTATATCCAACAGATACTCTCTAGAACACAAACACTTTTGTCGTTTTGTCAATTTTGTCATGTCTTAGAAACCCTTACACAAGCAAGGAAATAACTTAGAGATAACAACTCTTCTTACCTAGCTAGAGCCATCAAGATACACAAAAAGTTGTTTTTTGAGCATGGAAATACATTTGGCTGCCTACTGGCAGCTGCTTTAAAGGAAAAACATTTAAGAAATCATATTACAAAGATAAGGAACCTAAATGGAGGCAATACTTCCCACTACTACAGAAATCTACTACAGAAATCAATAACATTTTCTGTCAATACTATGCTAAATTATATCAATTTCCTACCTCCAAAACCCTCAACAAAACTACCCAGAGCAATTAACACACTGTAGGGAATATATCTAAGACAGATACTTGATTCACCGATGGTCGCACGAAACATCGTCAGATCGCCACGTGTGTGGCCACCTTTAGGTGCAAAGTGTTAAAGCACAACCGTATGTTCTGAGTTAAGGGATGGAAAGGGTTGAGAACATACAGAGCTGCAAAGAGAAACACTCGACAAGTCAGTGCACAGAGCAGAAGTGCCACACACCAGCTTGTGGAGTACAAAGAGAAATGGGCAGGTAACAGCAGTTGCTGACAGCTGCTATTAGACGTAATGAGAAGACTTGCCAAGGACTTCTAGGAAACATTCAATAGATTCATCTGAATCAAATATGATTCAGAGAAGCAGAGAAAGCATTCCTGAAATGCATCTCATGCTGAAAGTAAAGAATTAGACATATTACCGTATATACTCGAGTATAAGCCGAGATTTTCAACCCCAAAAATGTGCTTAAAAATTAAACATCGGCTTATACTCGGGTATATACGGTAATTGCACTTAAACTACAGGCAATACGGTTGTTGCGCGCCTTAAGCGGCACGTATACGCGGCGTGTGCGGGACATTATGAGCATCGCGTCGCTCGGCGTCCTCCTAGACATTATGAGCATCGCGCCGTTCGCCGGCCTTATACACATAATGTGCAGCACACGGCTGCACATACAGACACAGCGTGCGGCATGGCCATTAGGAGCACCAACGTTCGTCAGCCTACAGCAGCCTGCTGACATTATGGGACACAGTGAGTAATTGCTGAATGTTACATGTACTTCTGTATATGTGCAATACGATGTACATAAACAGAAGTCTTGTACAATACGATGTGCTTGAATTACATGGCATATGGAGGCAGCCCCTGGGAAATGAGGAGAATCAGTTAGAAAGCTGTGTATTTTACAGTTGAAACGAATGAGGTTATGTTTTATGTTTTTTAAAAAAAAAGGGACTGTAATGCTTCAACTGAACAATATGTTTGCAGAGTGGTATGTGACAAAATCTTCCCAAATGGAACCAAACACATTTACAGCATATGTAAATTCATGAAAAGGAGCGAGAAAAGATATAATCTAAAGATTAATACTGTGAAATTATAATTTATGTGAGCTGACTCCTACACTTGGGAAACATGGCTACTATGTATCAGACCTGCATTTGTATGTGCTCAGTGTGCAAAGGGCTTATGCCTGTCTTTTTATACTTTTTGGTAAATTACCCCTATAGTATTGTATGTATCCATGTCTGCTATTTCATTGTGTATGCTACCTATCTACAGATCTACATCACTGTTACCAGTCTATTTAACACTAATATGTGCCATATTTAGTTATGGGATTAAAGATTTTGTATACCGGTATATGGATGCTTTTCATGCTGCACCATTGAGGGGCTTATACTCGAGTCAGTACATTTTTCCAGTTTTCTTAGGTAAAATTAGGTACCTCGGCTTATATTCGGATCGGCTTATACTCGAGTATATACGGTATATAAACTAAAATAAAAAGCATAAAAACAAGTTAACTTTGTACTGTTTGTTTATATAGCTATAGTGATTATTAGATAAAAACCACTAGAAAGGTTTTAAATGCAGAAATTTCCCATTTCTCATTTTTAACTTTACCATCTTTATTGGGGAACCATTGCTATCACTAAAAAAACACTAAGTGGCACATTTACCAATGTACGACTGGTCCGAAATACAAACAACTTTTGCGTATTTTCTGCTACTTTTTCGTACATTAGTGTGACTTTTTCATACTTTGCGACAAAAGGCGCGACCTAAAAGTGCGACAAAATCATATGGGCTTGTTGTGTTTCAACTGCTGTGGCAGCCCTGGCTCACACTACTGCATTGATTAAGGACCAATCTTCCAAGTCAGGATAATAAATCTGCCATAGTGGTCTAACATATTATCTAGTTTGTGTGAAAGATCTTTTTCTATTAGCAAAGAGGTCCCCCTGGCATGTGATGAAAAGGTTGAATGAATGTTGAATGATATGGGCTACCCATAGGCATTTAAGTAAGAGCAGTCTTTGATCCATGAGATGTGTTACCCGCAAACAGACAATGCCAGTCATCCTTGACTTTCAGGCTATAACTGAGAAGATCCTGCACAGGAAACACATGTCTGGAATTGAAATTATGCAAAGGCAACTTTAATATGCAGGGCAGGTTGATGAATCACAGCTAGTCCCTATTATATTTGGTCTATATTACCTTAACCCAATGCAGACACCAGAATCAGATTATCCAAAGATTATGACTATGCCAATCACAACACACTGGATCCAGTGTCTTTTTAATGCAAGACAATGTATGCAATCTATTTGCTGGTTTGTGACGCAGGAACTATAGGTGGGGTGCTTCCATAAAGCTGTAGGGACAAGGGTTCCCTTTTTTTTTTTTACAGCATTAAAAGACTTCAGATATATTATTGCCCTACAAGTCTTTGTGCACATGATATCATTAAGCCTTGTGGGTCTTTTTTTGTTTGGTTTCAAAACTTGTCCGTGAGTAAGGTGTTAAACCCTGTTTCTATAAATTTTTATTTAAAAAATAGCAAAAAAAACTTCCTGTTTAGGGAGCGATAAAGCAGAAAGGGAAAATTTAATGTGTCAAACAAGTGACTTAAGGGAAGCATCAAAGATAAAAATATGGGCTGTAACATGTCCAGGTATAACACAACCCAGGTCATACTGCACTTTGTTTGACTGCAAAGTGGCCCCACAAAATGGGGATAGGGTTTCCTAAATACAAAAGCTCCTTCACAGGATCAAAAAAGTAATCTAACAAATCAGTTTTATTATAGCCATCCTTTTTCTGTACATCTGGCTATAAACATGCATCTCCAAACCTGAAACACAACACAAATAAAACAACATTCTTCTTTTTAGAAAGCTAGATTTTATTTCCACATTTATATATAAATGCATGCAGCATTACGGAGACTCAACAAATACTTTATACAGTATATATTTTAGTCAACATATTTTAACAAGTAGAAATATAAAGAAGCCTGAATAGAAATGTTTATTGTGCCCCCGGCAAGTCCTGCTATTAGCTCAGCAGCTCGACAGACGTGAGGATTTTTTTTTTCAGTGCACAAAAAAACATTAAAGGGGACCGATCACCCTAAGAAATAATTCCAAATTCTTTTCTATTGTGTTTGTCTAGCAAATTAAACTTTACTGACACTATTAAAATTATTTAAACCTTCTTTTCTTGTTTCTGAATCCACAGTTAGAGCACATGGACAGCTACCATAACACTGTTATTAAGGCAAGTTTTGCATTACCCCAAAACCATGTGTATGCGCCAGAATGGGTTGACGTGATGCCCAGGCTAAATAATTGCAGACGGTGAGGGAGGGGGGGAATGTGAGGAGTGCAGTGACGTCTAAGAAGTGCTGAAGTGAAAGCTCCGCCCCATGCCTGAAGCAGGCAATATATGATTGACAGCTGAGCTTTATAAATACCTTAATAACAGGTATGGATGCGTTCATAAAAAAAAGAATTGGGGTTTTATAGTTAATTTGAAATGGCCGTTCATTGGTTAATTATACAGCTTTTTATGTCTGGGTGACAGGTCCCCTTTAAAACAGCTGGCTTTTAATTTCCTTCAAACCTGCAGCGATACCACTTGCTAACATCTGGAAATACAGTATCTTGTAATAAAGAAGTGTAAGTGGAAATTCGAATTAGAAATATATGTACCTTATAGAAACATTTCTTCTGTACAAAGTATAACATTTTTCACATCTTGAAGGAACACTGAATATTTAAATACTGTATATAATACATAAGAGCCATGAATATCCTGTAAATGATATCTTTATAAACGGTGCTTCATGATGCGGTCAGTCATAATCAGCGCTTAGTTATGCAATTTGTCACATTTGTACTATAATAAATAATGTATCCCCTGTTATGAGGTTAATAAAAGTCACCTCAGAGTTCCATGACCTGTATAAAAGCACTCGGCCTTGTGCTTTTATATGGCCATGGAACTTCTTAAACATGAAACTTTATGGATTTTTAATATATTTTTATTTTACAATAGGGGGTACAATATTCACTATATATACAAACAGCTGGTTATATCAGTTCCTCTTGAATTACCTTAAAGACTGAATGTAGCCACTATGCTTAGATAAGTAACATTATATGAGACTGCAGCTCCTGAAATTTAAAATGATTCTATACATTATATGAATTTACCCTTAAATGTGATCAAATACTAAAATACTCAATTTCTTTATTAAATGCTTTATTAACATAAACAATAAGAAAGTTTCTCTAAGTTAGCAAAAGGCCTTTTGGTTTAACTTGCTTAAAGAGCAAAATACACCCGATCCTACTTCCAAGTGTAATTAAGGACACATGACGAACAAAGAAAGAAAATGTAATACCTGTGGAATATTTTCAGAACTGAAAATGTGCACTAATCGGCGTATCCTAAACAGCAAGAGGACTAAAAACAGTGTCTTTCTATTAGGTAGTATAGTCTCAATGATGTTTTCCCCCTTTTCTACATGTCAGATTGCAGGGAGGGATGGCAACTGGTGCTTCTCTCAGAATATGGCTAAAATATCCCAACAGACTTTGGGACTCCTAAAATCCCCATGAGTGAGCTGCATTGTTTTGTCTTACCTAGAGAGCCTTGGTATTTTGGTCTGATGCCCCATGGCTATTTCAGGGGCCACCTACTGAAGCATAAAATCTTTATCAGCAGCATAATGCATTACAGTCGGAATGACAGTCCGCTTTGTTACCAGTTGGGAACTTCTGAGATGTTGGACTACATTCAAGAGATACTTCTAGATGATTATTAACAGCACCTATTTTTTGACTTCTCGGGTTTACTTTGTGCAAGGTTTACAGTCTCATCATGTCCACTGGCTTTTTTCTTTACAATCAGAGGTACAACCATATTAAAAACACCTTCAAAAAGACCATCAACATTGTATCCAGTCTTTGCACTTGTCTCAAAACACATCTTCTCTGCAGCTGGGACAACATTCTCATCAAGCATTTTATATTTCATTATTCTCTTGTAAAGAGCAATAGCATCCTCTAAATCAACTTGTTTGCGGATCTTGCTGGAGGTACGAGGCCTTTCACCTTCCATGTCACTTTCTGAGTCATAGTCATCAGTGAGATCAATTTTATTTCCCACCACCGCAAAGATGCAGTCATCATTAGCTGTGTCAGTCAGTCCCAAAAAACGGTCTTCTAGCTCCAAAAGGCTCTGCATGTTGCTGACGTCGTAAGTCAGGATTACTGCAGAAGCTGCTCTGCAATACATAGAACCCAGGCCATGAAATTGTTCTCGTCCTTAAATAAGAGAAAATGGATCTGATTAAAATGAAGTCAAGCAGTGTCAGACAAACAAGGTATTATATTCTTATTTTTTTTAAAAACTGAAATGGTGCTATGATGCTGAAATCTTTTAAAATCGAAAATGGAGCAAGGAAACAATTGTGTATATTTACACACGCGTACCACATTATCATAGTCGTGCCAAACAACAGTGCAAGAGAACCCTGCCTTTTACGCTGATCAGAAGTAAATAATAACTTTTTATTTTTTGCAACTAAATCAGAGGCAAACGGTGGGGATGAAAGAGGACAATTATGACCCATCCTTAATGACACAGCGCTGGTATTGAGTGGGGGCTGCATTTGTTCTAGGGATAGGATTGCCACCTAGCAACAGCTAATGGGGTTTGGCGGCAGGGTCTGCTGCCTCTGCAGTTTTACCGCTGGGTAAAAGTAAAGAGCAATTCATTTTTGCATATCAGGAATACAAGTATGCAAGTGTAAATTACATTATCTTCCTATATCAGGGAGATGCGAAAAAATAATGCCATAGAGTTTGTTGCAGTAAAAGAAACTGCATCCTCCATGAGCAATAAGTTATCTGTCCTGCAAACTCACTCAGGAAGATAACGGATTACTCAGTTCTCTTAAGTCACTGACATCTTGTCATTATTTATTTTCTTTTATACCTGCAAACTCACTTTGGACCTTTGCAGTGTATTCCATACAGATTCCCAAACAATAATAAGTGGAGCCTGCGTCACATTCCTGGGAATCATTGCCTGTAGAGACAGACCTCCTACAGCGTGCAGGGTTCCCACCAGAGAAACCCAACCGGGCCTCTTTACTGAGAGTGGAACCGTGAGATACTCTTAGTTTAACTCCAAACGAAGAAGATATATCTTTACATTTAAAAACTCCTTCTTTAACCTTAGGAATATCCATGTGGGGCAGTCAAATAAGGAAGAAAGAAAGCAGAGTCTAACATCACTCTTTTTCTTCAGAACAGAGAAAAAATGTCTCTCCTATTTAAAATATAAAGGAGATCACACTCTCCGTTTTAATTTTTTATTTCAAAGGAAACTGAGGTGGAAACGTCACAGAGTCTGTAGCAGATAAAGAAACTGCATCCTCCATGAACGATGAGGTAAAAAAATCAAACTTCCCCGTTCAGCTACACCCCTTCCTGCTCTATACTGTCCAATCAGCACTGAGCAGACCTGTGCTTGCTTTCACATATAAAAGACACAAGCACGTCAGAAGCAGAAATGTGGCTGTAGTGGTAAAATACATTTTTCCAGTGTATCTTCGGGAGGCTGCCGCCAAACCCCATTAGCTGTTGCTAGGTGGCAATCTTCCGTAGAACAAATTTTGTTGTGTCATAATGGAATTGGAATTGTGAGAAAAATGCTGCATGGGAAGGAAACATGGAAAACTGTTCATTTTCTTGAAAAATGAAAACATGAATAAATCAATCCATTCAAACCTGCTATTCCAGTTGGGTGTTCCTAGGAAAGATTTTACATGTGAGTTATTTTCCATGCATAACACATTCCCATGCACCAACAGTCTAAAGTGCAGCTGCCTAAAGAACTGCTTAGTAAACTTCACAGGAACTGCCCTGCTATTTTTATAGTTATTTATTTTGTCCTTCACAAATATTTTGTGATTTATTACCCACAAAAAATTCTAATACAAAACTTCACCATCGAAAAGCTGTCGAGATCACGTAGAAGTCAATGGGAGATGTCCTAAGCAAATTATAACAATCTTTATTTAATTCATGGTTTTATAGGGTTTTTTTTTTGCTTGTAAGTTTATACAAAAATTTTTGTTCTGCTTTTTTCAATTCAGATTTTTTAATATATGACTAAACATTTGCGGTTTTACTGGAAATTTAATTATTTGTGGTTTTAAAAAAATGCTAAAACCACTAAATGCTGATAAATCTGCCCCAAAGTGTCCATAAGATTCTTGTATAAAAGCTTGATTTAAGGATTACTGCAAAAAAAAGAAAAAATATTTAACATTTAAATACTGAAACATGGGAATAAAATCAGTAAGATCTACTTAAATGCATATTTTCAGACTTTAAAATGAAAGCTGAAAAGTGCTGCCATTAACATTTTCATGAAGTGCGTATATCATGTGGGGAAGTGGCACTTGGATTACTAAGCAGTTTCTACCACATAACTTTTTTCTCACTAGAGAGCCCAAATGAATTGTTAATGTATTGCATTGCCCAAGACTGGGAGAGCAGGAAGTTCTTCTATTAAGCCACTATATTAAAACAGACCTTACTTTGTAAATGAGGCAAAACAATGACATATTGCTATTTTTGAAAAGCAAAAGTCTTACATGCACTGATAAACTGTATAAGGAACTCATTTACGCAAAAAATGCATTTTGCTTATAATTCACCACATATAAAAATGCACCAATGCAATGAAGACTCCAAAACTGGCACAGACAGTTCTAAATTGCTGTGAGATTTTTTGTAAAGTAGGTTATTAAGCATAAGTAAGTTATTAAGTAAGTAGCATGGTAGATTAGGCCAATGAGAGACATGTAGGGTATGCTTATAACAATATTCTAGTATTTTATATTATCTATAAAATAATAGAATGTAGAAACAAGTATGGAATCTAGCATCTAGAATGCATGGAGGGCCTGGGTTCCCAAATGAGTCTCTCTCTTATGCTATACCTTAGAGAAAGGTAGGTGAGGGTGTGTAAATGCAAAGGTGTATTGAACTTTAAGTCAACCGTGTAGGAAAGATATCTTGCAGCTTCAATTCACACTGAGCTTAAAATGCGGTGGCAGAGAAAGGCTTCCTGGAATCTACCGTCATGTCATGGAGGCTGGTAGGTAATCAACAGCCCAGCGTCAGTGTAGAGATGTCAACATACCAGTGTATACAGTATATATAAATCAACTTTCTGTCCTCAGCCCAGCTCCAAACTACACACGATATATGAATTCAGGTGACTCTCCAATTATCTGGGTGGGTTGAAATCTTTGTTGTTGTACATGTTGGGTATTACAGGGATAAAGTCCTAACTAGTACTACATAGACTACTACCCTAGCCAGAGCAGCCATATGAAGTAGCAGGGCCCTGTATTTCTGTATATTCATGTCCTTAACTGCCAAAACCATGACCCTTTCACAGAAAGTTCAGATTTATATTCCTGGAATTGTTCAATAAACAGAAGTTAAACTGCACAAAGAGCATTAGGGCACTGGCACATGAGGAGATTAGTTGCTCGCCATACTGTGGGTGACTAATCTTCTGCAATTGCTTTCCCACTAGCAATAATGTAAACTGTGAGATGTACAAAATACATAGAAGTCCAGCTGAGGTCTACTGCTTCTCCTGATGATTTTATTGGTAAAGCCCAGAGCAGAAGAGAATGCTTACTGCAGTATACAGTGGTGTGAAAAACTATTTGCCCCCTTCCTGATTTCTTATTCTTTTGCATGTTTGTCACACTTAAATGTTTCTGATCATCAAAAACCGTTAACTATTAGTCAAAGATAACATAATTGAACACAAAATGCAGTTTTTAAATGAAGGTTTACGTTATTAAGGGAGAAAAAAAACTCCAAATCTACATGGCCCTGTGTGAAAAAGTGATTCCCCCCTTGTTAAAAAATAACTTAACTGTGGTTTATCAATTTCAATTTTCAATTTCAATATCAATTTCTGTAGTCACCCCCAGGCCTGATTACTGCCACACCTGTTTCAATCAAGAAATCACTTAAATAGGAGCTACCTGACACAGAGAAGTAGCCCAAAAGCACCTCAAAAGCTACACATCATGCCAAGATCCAAAGAAATTGAGGAACAAATGAGAACAAAAGTAATTGAGATCTATCAGTCTGGTAAAGGTTATAAAGCCATTTCTAAAGCTTTGGGACTCCAGCGAACCACAGTGAGAGCCATTATCCACAAATGGCAAAAACATGGAACAGTGGTGAACCTTCCCAGGAGTGGCCGGCCGACCAAAATTACCCCAAGAGCGCAGAGACAACTCATCCGAGAGGCCACAAAAGACCCCAGGACAACATCTAAAGAACTGCAGGCCTCACTTGCCTCAATTAAGGTCAGTGTTCACGACTCCACCATAAGAAAGAGACTGGGCAAAAACGGCCTGCATGGCAGATTTCCAAGGCGCAAACCACTTTTAAGCAAAAAGAACATTATGGCTCGTCTCAATTTTGCTAAAAAACATCTCAATGATTGCCAAGACTTTTGGGAAAATATCTTGTGGACCGACGAGACAAAAGTTGAACTTTTTGGAAGGTGCGTGTCCCGTTACATCTGGCGTAAAAGTAACACAGCATCTCAGAAAAAGAACATCATACCAACAGTAAAATATGGTGGTGGTAGTGTGATGGTCTGGGGTTGTTTTGCTGCTTCAGGACCTGGAAGGCTTGCTGTGATAGATGGAACCATGAATTCTACTGTCTACCAAAAAATCCTGAAGGAGAATGTCCGGCCATCTGTTCGTCAACTCAAGCTGAAGCGATCTTGGGTGCTGCAGCAGGACAATGACCCAAAACAAACCAGCAAATCCACCTCTGAATGGCTGAAGAAAAACAAAATGAAGACTTTGGAGTGGCCTAGTCAAAGTCCTGACCTGAATCCTATTGAGATGTTGTGGCATGACCTTAAAAAGGCGGTTCATGCTAGAAAACCCTCAAATAAAGCTGAATTACAACAATTCTGCAAAGATGAGTGGGCCAAAATTCCTCCAGAGCGCTGTAAAAGACTCGTTGCAAGTTATCGCAAACGCTTGATTGCAGTTATTGCTGCTAAGGGTGGCCCAACCAGTTATTAGGTTCAGGGGGCAATTACTTTTTCACACAGGGCCATGTAGGTTTGGATTTTTTTTCTCCCTAAATAATAAAAACCCTCATTTAAAAACTGCATTTTGTGTTTACTTGTGTTATCTTTGACTAATAGTTAACGGTTTTTGATGATCAGAAACATTTAAGTGTGACAAACATGCAAAAGAATAAGAAATCAGGAAGGGGGCAAATAGTTTTTCACACCACTGTATGTAGCAAGTCCCATTGCATCACACTGTGGCTAAGAAATATCCCACTTCCCTTGGTCAGATTTATGGCAACTGTTCATGTGATACTTATATCAGACTTTTGCACTTTAGCACCAATTGCTTATCCATAGTATTACGTTTCACACACTATTAGTGCTGACTTAAATGTAAGTGATTAAATATTTACCTCACTGGTCTGTATTTAATGGACAACATAAAAGCACTAAAACACACACAAACAGTGACTTATTGCTGTTTGTTGTAGCAAATGTATTACACACATTCTATATTGATGTAAAAAGTTATTGCTTTGACAACAAGTATTTCCAGATCTTATGGCAATTTGAAATATGGCCAAATAACAAAGCTTCCCTGTATAAGGCTCTACTTGGCATCCATTATAGAATGAGAAAGCAGAGGTACCAGTGTAGAGCATGCATACAGACTAGAAACCAGGGGTAACAATTATTGGCTTCATTTAAACTATTGTCAATGCTACCTGCTGATTGATTACTAGCATTGATTACTAGTTGTTATTAGACTTGGGAACTTATTGTTCCTGTTACTTTATTTTTTTTGCATACAATTTAAATGTGAACATTCTTATAGACTGTATGCTCTTCGGGGGAGGGTCCTCACTCGAACTGTTTATTAAAAACCTAGCACTTAATTATAGATTTACCTATTTTTACTATACCAATTTTTGTTTTCTGCCTTGTAAGTCACTATGTACATTTTTGGTGTTATTTAAATAAATAAATACATACACACAACATCCTAAAGTGCTAGGATGTTACTTATTGATACTCTTTACATGGATTTACAGTATTAAATCATATGCCCATTCTGATGACCAATATTCTGGTAATGCAAACAGTTATTTGTCCTCATACTCATTTTCAGATATCCACTGTTAAAGCAAGCTGAAGTGGGGATCGGACCATGGCAACACAGGATACAGAATATACAAACACCTAGGGCAGTGCTGTCCAACTGGCGGCCCCACTCTGTGTGGCCCCCCACCTGTCTGAGTGCTGTGGCTGCTTACCTTTGTGTAAGATTTAAATGGTATCAGATTAATTGGCCCCCTGCATTGTTTACACCTCAGATTCAGGCTGAAGACCCTGTATTGTTTAAACATGTAATCCCCTATATTGTTCACACCTTTTAATCCCTGCAGTCTTCACACCTCAGGCTCAGACTTTAAGAATCCACATTGTGCACCACAGCGAGCACCACTGCACTGTGCTACCACTATTAATGTGGGTATGGTTTTAAATGCTCTTGTGATAACATGGGTGTGGTTTGAAGTGGGTGCAGTTTAAAAAAGGGGAGTGGTCAAATCTGGCTTCCATCTGGCCCTCGGTACCACAGAAGTTGGACAGCACTGACCTAGAGCAACAGCCAAAAGCCACAAAGTGAAGTATACAAACTTTGCACCCTCTTTAAAGGAAGAACCTCATCAGATGCTTCCATAAACTGCAACAGACAGTTACAGTCTGGTAGAAGGCAAAGACAGGGGTTAAAAGAGAAGGAAAGGTAAAAACTAAGTAAGCTTTATCCGAAAGGTCTATGTAAATACAGCCATAAACACAGAAATGCTGCACTGAGTCCTCTATCAAAAGAAACACATGATTTCTTGTCTCTTTTTTTTGTAAACATGATGTTCCAGTGTCTAACTTCCTCTCTCCAGCAGCCAGAGTCTGCGCAGTTCTCTCCTCTCTCCTGGTCCCCCTCCCACCAGAATGCTAAGAACTCCCTCTCTCCTCCCTTAGGAATGTGTGATCTGAGCTATAACGGCTAGACTGCAGGCAGGAAGCTACTTAAAAAACAAAGAAAGCTTCTAATGCGGTTTACTCAGGTATGGTAATGCTTTCTGCAGAATATATATAGTGTTCTAGGTGGCACTAATGTGGCAAATTTATTGGCAGTAAAATACCAAAATGACTTTCTTTCTCTTTTAACCACCTGTCCATAGAAATGCCTTGAGAAGTGGAAGGTCTCAACCCCTGTGCAAGTGGATGACACCCCTGCATTATAGTGTTGTTGCGTTGTACACATACATCTGATTTTCCATTATATATCATATAACTGTTGGTCTTGGGTTGTGTGTGGTCCTCAAATATTGAGGACCTATTAGGGATGCACCAAACCCTTGGTTTAGATATTCTTCCGAATTCCTGAACCTCGGGTATGGATTTGGCTGTATACCGAACCCGGAGGAGGAAGCCAGAAGTGAGGTAAATAAAGGGGAAATTGCCAAAGCTTCTTCAAATAATGACGTGCACAGCAAGCTTTTTTCATTACATAGGGTTTGGATTTGCTTCGGCAAGGCTCTTGGATTTGTCCAAATTCTGCTAAAATGGCTCAAATTCGGCTAAATCCCATACTGAATCCTATTGGCTTCCCACACTTCTGTGTAGGACCCCATCATTTCAAAAGTGGCCCATAAACCTGCTGTGTCAATTTAAAGGCCCATTACATTGACAGAGCTAACACAGAAGCTACACAGGAATTGGATACACTGCAATAGGATGGTTTTAAACAGAAAAAGTGATAAAGATAAAATAAACATTGTCTATCTACCAAATTTAAACAACTCCTTGCAGGCACTGGTTCCTAGTAGTGATGAGCAAATCTGTCCCGATTTGGTTTGCCGGAAAATTCGCAAAACGCTAGTAAAATTCGTGCAACGCCGGAAAATCCACGAAACGCATTTGTTTATCAAAAAATACAAAAACCTTGAGATATGTGCAGTTTATATCAACTTTTATAGATATTTATATCATCAGAATTTTATATATAAGTTGTTTTGTCTGTAGTATGTATAATTTATTGTGTCCAAAATCAGCACAGCTAGCAATACTGGGGAGAAATCCTAATGGATATTACTGCAAATGGCAAAACTCCATGAGTGGCCTACAAACATGCACAAAAGGTTTTCATGAACTCAGTGTTGTGGAAGACTAAGTGCACACCATGGCATCTGACACCAAATGACTCTTCAACCAGTATCTGTAACATGTACTGTACAGCTCACATTACTAATTCATCAACAAAGACACCAGTAGTCAAGCGTATGTAGGATGCTGGATAGTTAGGAACGTAGGAAGATTTAGGGTGGGACTAACAAACAAAGTAAGTAGTGTTTTGAGTAAAAGCAGTAACACTATAATTTATTTTAAAGATCTTTATCCTGATTTCATTTTAGAAAGTGAACAACCATACATTTCACGTATTTCAGTTGCCAGTTGCAGTATAAAGTACCCTTTAAAGGAGACATATCCTATAAAAATTAAGAATGTACCAGAGAATTATACTCCTCTAGATATAGAAGGAATGTGCTTAAAAAAGTTGTGTTTCAGACTGATTTATTGAGAAATTCCAGCAAAACTCCACTAGTCCCGCCCATCAGTTCCACTTCCTGCTGGCTGAATTCTCTGGATGAGCTGGAGAGCCGGCGGCCCTCCGTACACTGCACTATAAGATAGGAACCAATCAGCAGCTAGGCTGACCTGATAGGGAACTGAAGCCTGTCTTTGCTTGTGTGATTGCAGGGCTGTGATTGGCTCTACCCCTCCTACTGTGCTTCTGGCAGGGACCGTTAGGACACGCCCACTCTCGATTTCAAACTCGGACAGAGAAGTGATAGGATCTATAGGGAGCTCCAATAAAGGGGCCATTTTTACAGATAGGATTAATTTTTAGCACAAAGTGAAACCAGCACCATATATTATTCATAATTGCCTACAAAATTAGGGTTTTCCAATTTATCCTATATGTCTCCTTTAAAGTGCTGCTATGGGGGCAAAAGACCAAAGAGACTGTTGAAGAACTGTGAAGAACCAATAGCTGTCCTTTAAAAACCGAACCTACTGAGCATATATTATGTCTGGCTTGTTTCACTTTTTTAAAAAAACTAAAACATTTTCCACAAGCAGGGTCGAAATGACCCAACAGGATATCAGGAAAGTCACAGTGGCCCAGGAGTCAGTGGACCCTCCTGCTTACACATTCAAATGGCTTTGTATGCCTATCATATTTCCATTCTTCATTTCTACATGAGAACAAAGAGTGGAATTTCTGGTGGTCCCCGGGCTCCACAGTCAGACACTGTCCACAAGCAGGTGTTTTACAAAAATAAAAAGCCCAACAGGTTTTAGGTGCAAATTTATTTTTTGTAAAAAAACCCACTTATGGGTTTTTTAAGCAAAAAATTAATTTATCTCATTTTGGTATAATAAAGCTGCTTTTATCACATCTTGCCCCCTCTCCTTGGTTCCAGTAAAGGACAGTTCTTCCTTTCATGTGGTTACTTGCATAGATTCCTCCCTCCACACTTTAGCTACATGTTCAGGGCGGAGGATGCTATGGCCAGCGCTACTTGCTAAAGTTGGCTGATAAATATTATGCGAGCTTGATTACATGTACCTAACCAGTGTTGGTGGATATGCACCAGACCCACAATTGAAATATTGCACTTTTATCATTATATATGTGTGGGTGCAAGTATGTATGTATGTATGTATAACTTTATTTATAAAACGCTACTTATGTAAGCAGCATTGTACAGTAGAAGTATTTTCTTGAACTCAATTTATTCTTCTAGCACATTCCTTCACAAATTCATTATGGGGTACACAGGTTATTATAGCTTATAACAATTTAGTATATATGCTCAAAAATAAATCTCAACTGCAGAGTCCAATATCTCTCGAGTGCAAATATGTATATTATTATGTATACATCAAAAACCAGCAGCAGTAGACTACACATTTTCAAAGCGCTGCACCCGAAATCAGCATACATTACAATGTAAAGCAAAACATGCCACTAACAGTAAGCTGACCCCAGAACACAATATACAGGTATGGGGTCCATTATCTGGAAATCTGTTATCCAAAAAGCACTGAATTAGGGGAAGGCCATCTCCCATAGACTCCATTTTAATCAAATCATTCACAATTTTCAAATGTATTTTTCCCCTTTTCTCTGTAATAATAAAACAGTACTTTGTTCTTGATCCCAACCAAAATAGAATTAATCTCTATTGGAGGTAAAACAATTCAATTGGGTTTAATTAATGTTGAAATTATTTTTCTTATTAAATGTGAGGTATGGAGATCCAATTTATGAACCCCCCTATCCAGAAACCCCCAAGTCCAGGAATTCTGGATAACAGGCCCCATACCTGTATATATCAATAGATAGATTATTAATAGATTTATAAAACAAATTGGGTCATTACAATAATTACTACAAATAAATACAAAGTACATTTACAGGGTAATGACACACAGGAAGAGCAACTGTTAAGCAACTAATCTCCCCAAAATAGTAAATTGTGCAGGAAATTTCAGGTGACTTCAGAAAGTAAAGTGCCACACAAAAGAGGCGGGGCATGTCAGGCACACATCTACAAATACAGAAGCCAGAAGAGGCACCCGGCAGTGTTAGGTCACAGGTGGGGAGGGTGAACAGAAGAATTCTGAACTCACCCGCGACTTTCTAAGTAATGTGCTGAGGCCGGGCCAAACCCGCCTGACCCGCAGGTATTGGGCCCGCGCACACATCACTACCCCGTATGCCTTCCCAATAGTGATTTACTTTATTTAGCATTTAGTCACCCACGATGGTCAAGATTTAACCGCATTGAACTAATCTTCCCGTGTTCTACTCACCCTTAAGATTAAGAGCAAAGTGCTATAGAGACAAGAGGAAGGAGAGCCCTGCCCTGTATAAACGTCTTTCTACATCACAATACCAACGATTTTTGAAAGTTGCCTGTCACCTCAAAGCTTGCATTTTACTGCATATCGTCTCCCATATACATCCTGTCATAGCATATACAACTAGTACATTTATCAGTTTTTGTCTTTTACACTATGATCTTTGGAAATTAAAGGCTTAATAACCATAATTTATAATTATTTGCTGCAATATTTATTACAGCAAATCATTATAAATCAGAGTTATTAAGCCTCAATATTATATATATATATATAAGCAATTGTACAGGGAGGTGGAGGAAAGAAAGACCCTACTGGCCATGCGTGATACTGGCATCTTCTCTGCCAAAACACCATAGGGCTTATTTATGACAGCAAGCTCAGGGGGGCAACTTACATTTTTTCCCGACAGTAAGTTTCATGTAAAATCACTTTCATTAAAGTTACTTGCGTAAAAACGCACTCTCCGCACTTCTTTTTCACACTCAATGCTGATCTGTCCTTCCTTCTGTTCCAATGCAGGGGAACCCTAGAGCTACTGCCTCCTCCTGACCGAGCAGTAGCTCTATGGTGTGTCAATTGCAACAGCTCAGATGTGCCAAAACGATAGGGTGCAAACGTCACTCACACGCTGAACACCAGAAATTACATCAGACAGACTTCTAAATGTCGGGCACGACTGTGCCTTATTTGCAACAAATTTGCAAATTTGGCAAATTTTGTGCAGTTGCATCAGAATCAAGTCCCTATAAATCCGCAATTTTTCTCTGAAAAAACAATGCATTTTGGGGGGAAAAACATTGATTGTGCTTGAAATTGCACTTTGATCACTGCATTTGTGGACGTAAATGAGCCCACATATTTGATATTCACCTTTATATTTTGGCAGAACAATGTTCTGCTGTTGCCTGCAGCCATTTATGCTCTCCCTCAGTGCTGGATTTTTAAGCAATAAGTAGCTGTCACTTGACTGTACTGGGTGCTTGACGGTAATTCCCCTTCAAAGTGAATTGTGGGCAATTTCATGCACTTTGTCCCTGCTCAAAGACAAACTGCTCAGCCAACAATACGCTCAAAATTGCCTTTTGTGCAATTACACTTAAAGTTTACGTGGCTTCTAAAAGGTGGCATTACCAGGATTTGTTTTAAATATTCTTTTCCAGAGGACAAAACAATTCTTTGTCTGAAAGCAGTTAATTAAAAGCTCAGCTTATAGCAAAGTAAATATTTAAGCAATATCTGACTACAAAAGAAAGTCTGGCATGAAACACATATACAGGATTTTAATGTGCATTTATTATTCCTGAGCAGCTTTATAGCCAATGCTTAACAGCAGAATTATTATTTGTAAATTGCCTGTAACAAACACACACAAAATTATTGATATACATTAAAATATAATATACTGTAACCTTTCTAGAAGCTATAATATCGGATATCATGTGGGCTGGTATTTTATAATATAGATGTTATTTATAGTACAATATCATTCATTTATGAATGCAGTGAATCTGAAAAATGTAGAACCAAATGACCATATGCAAAATGAAATGCAGTGTGCAAAGTGCAAAAAAAAGCCCGCAGTTGGAAGCTACTTTGTGTCCATTTTGGTAAATCATGCACAAGATGCAACAGTGTAAATAGCACAATTAGCAACTGAATCAATTAGTGCAATTAGTGCAAGTTGAGGTTACTCGTACAACCCGTTGGATCTGCTAGTACACAGGATAAAACACCTGGGGGGAGATTTACTAATCCACGAACGCTCCGAGCGTATTTTCGGCGACTTTTTCGTATTTTTCACGACTTTTTTGTACTTTCGGCAAAATTTGTGCAACAAAATCGTATTGTCACGCCGAGTTGATTCCATTGGGAGGCTTCCAAAATCACGCACAGAAGGATCAAAGTCAGAAAAGTTTTCCTTCATTTTACTATCGTTCGGATACGAAAATTTTGTGACTTGCGGATTGCCAATACGATATTATCGTGACTAATACGATTTTTTCGTAAGCATATTTGTGATATTTGCGATCTTAAGAAATTATCGTATTCCATCCGAATTTATCCCATTTGGGATTCGAACTCGCGTTTTCATGAATGTGCCCCCTGGAGTCTTATTTTACAGTAACCAAATGACACCACTGGTACAATTAGCTTTTGTCCTCAAAATATGCATCAGGGTATTTTCAGTCTAATAAATGTGCTAGCAATGGGAGGAAGCATATATGCTCCGTTTCCCCATCACTTGAGATATGTCAGGAGAAAACACCCCATGTGCCAACAGCATGTGTTGTTTAGCAGAGGTCAGATGTCATCCAGAACTCTACAAACAGAATTGTTTTCTGTTCAACTCTGTCTGACCCTTTAATATCTAGCTAATAAAAAAATACTTTTACCAAGACAAATGAATGTGCAATTTTTTTTAAAAAAGCTTTGAATTAAAAAAAAAAACAAAGCCTTGCAGTACAAGTACAATGTATTCATATAGTTTATTAGAAATGCATACTTCATGCTAACAAAGGCTTTTCAGCAACAATTATTCTTTATACAGCACCAAAATATTAGACAGGGCAAATGTAACGATTCCAATCTCCTACCCCAGTTATGTATTAAGCATGCAATTATGCACAGTCACTAAGGGCTCCTTCTTCAGAAGAAAGGTACCCTGCTGGTATGTTTTGGACCATGGCATGAGGAAAGCCACATTCACTTTGGAAGACCATACCAACTCCATGCACCCAGTGGCATGGTACTAATTAAAATAACCTCTGTGCCTCCTTGCTTCCCTCTCTGTACATCAGAAGTCCTCCAACTACTGCTTTCTAGCCTTTAGCCTTTGTTGAGCTACATCTCCCATGAATTCTGGATCAGTACTCCTATTTTATAAAAAATGAAAAAAACAAACCCACAATGGCCTAGGGTACTTTTCTTTAAACATCAATCCATCATCGTCACAGAATAGTCCTGGACCATTCAAACCACAGCATATTAACATCTTCAATGTTAATATACTAGCATGAGAATGACCCCAGAAAGCCGCAAGGGGTCCCTTGTTTTTACAAAATAAGAATATTAAAGTAAGTGATTGTAATCACTGGGGGTGCCTAACAAATTGGCACCCTACCAGTGAAGCAACAGCAGGAATAGTAATGAACAAATACTAGTTAATAAGACAGCTTGGTTAGGTTATTCCTGTAGAGCAGGGATCCCCAACCTTTCTCACTCGTGAGCCACAATCAAATGCAAAAAGACTTGGAGACCAACACAAGCATTGACACTGAGTTCATGGAGGTGCCAAATAAGGGCTAAGATTGGCTATTGAGTAGCCTTAATGCACACTATCAGTTTACAGGAGGCTTTATTTGGTAGTAAATCTTGTTTTTATTCAACCAAAACTTTCCTCCAAGTCAGGAATTCAAAAATAACTACCTGGTTTGAGGGCCCTGGGAGCAACTTCCAAGGGGTTGGTGAGCAACATGTTGACCCGAGCCACTGGTTGGTGATCACTGCCGTAGAGCAAGCATCAGTTCCCACATTTTATGCTCTGAGAACAACTTGGTTACAATATAATGCGCAAGGACATCAAGTTATTTATTTCCTATCATAAGGGGAACTGATACCAACTAAATATATAAAAGAAAAATGCACCATATTATCATATACCATATATCAGCAACAACTAAAAATAAGCCACAGCCCTTAAGTGATTAGCATACCTTCCAGCATCTTAGATTTAGAAATAGGAACATTTAGGGGCACATTTACTAACCCACGAACGGGCCGAATGCGTCCGATTACGTTTTTTTCGTAATGATCGGTAATTTTGCGATTTTTTTCGGCGTCTTTACGATTTTTGCGTAAAAACGCGAGTTTTTCGGCGTCTTTACGATTTTTGCGTAAAGACGCCGAAAAAATCGCAAAAAATACGAAAGAGTCGCAAAATGTTCGTTTCCAATCGGAATTTTTCCAATTCGGATTCGAAATCGTGTCTTAGTAAATCAGCCCCTTAGACTCACGCTGATTCACTTGACATGTATATTGCCTCCTCTTTTCATAGCAGGAATCAGGATAGTCAAATGAAAAATTGTTAACCCCTTGGGGTGTAAATTAAAAGGCCATTACTACCTTCCAGTTTGTGCCTGTATGTTACCCAACCACTTAGATTGTAAACTCTATGGGGCAGGGACCTCCTTCCTACTGTGTCTTATATCACATGGCAATTATTCCCTGTGCATTTATATATATATATATATATATATATATATATATATAAAACTGCAATGCAAGCCAGCACTCACAGGACTTCAAAAAACTACATTATTAGATGAATAAAAACGTTCCAACCAGGAACTTTCATGAGGGAGAACAGTACTGTGCTTGTACAAACAAATTTAAAGCTGCAGAGTGGCGCCAAAAACCGCGTTGCAAGGCGGTTTTTGGCGCCACTCTGCAGCTTTAAATTTGTTTGTACAAGCACAGTGCTGTTCTCCCTCATGAAAGTTCCTGGTTGGAACTGAAACGTTGGACAAATAAAGAACCATGCTTCAAGATTTTCTGTAAATGTTTTTATTCATCTAATAATGTAGTTTTTTTAAGTCCTGTGAGTGCTGGCTTGCATTGCAGTTTTTTGTATTTTTTTCACTTTAGCACCCGGGTATTCTACTATATGTATGTGGAGTGCTACCTACTGCTTGGATTATATATATATATATATATATATATTTATTGTATTTATTTATTATATCACTTGTCCTCCCTGTGTGTAATTTTGTATTTTGTAAGATTGTACAGCGCTGCGTACCCTTTTGCCGCTTTATAAATAAAGTTATACATCCATACATACATACTTATACCTTAATCTTTTATTTTCCCCTCAAATATTTTGAACATAAAATATTTGTCCTTTTGATTTTTCACCCCACGATGTTGGTGTTACAATGTAAAAGTAGATGCTAGTGGAGGAAGCATCATTCCACTGTCATCCATCCAGTAGTACACACTGACATGCACAGAATAAACTAGAAATGCACTAGAAATGCGCACTTGCGTGTTTTTCAGTTACAATCTACACTGTGTGAACATTGACATGCAGATGCTGTGTCTGTCAGTGCTTATTGAACACAGCATGGATGGCAGAGAATGTATGGTAGAATATGGGTCACACTGGATTCTCTTACTCAGATAGGCCCTCACCACGTGCAACTACACCTTGCTGCTACTGTGTAGAAATACAATATGGGATGTCAGAGATTCTTGCAAACACACACACAAAAAATGTTTTTATTGTCAAAGACACTCCACAGGGTAAATACTCATGAATCAATAAGGTAGTACTTGTACATGTCAAACACAGTCATAGATAGAGTAGAGTTCTGTGACACCCTGTGGAGACGGTGTTGTAGGTTTTAAGGTACACCTTTAGGTTACTAGCTAGTGGTCCAGATCCCCTCTAGCAGAAATGGTTAAGGGCCATAGCCTAAATCCCTTGTCAGTATCATAGTAGGAGAGCTACTGCCAGCTATCAATCCTTAAGTGGAGCACAATACTGCAGTTTCTAGAATGTGCTATGACAAATACTACTACTTTAATCTGTCTAACCTCGTTCACAGGGTCCCTGTTTTCCAACTTTCATTAGAAGGGTTGTCCCTCTAGGGCAGAACTTTTTTACTGGGCCTTGTTAACACCAAGCTCCCCAGACACATCCACCTGTAGAGATGACGGAAGACTAATCCCTATATAGGCCAATAACACAGATATGTAAAAAGATACATATCTATTAACTAGGGAAAGAAAACTTGTAGGAGATATAAAGGCATAGGGACTGTTAACCCTGTAGGCCCCTACATGGATACTAATGGGATGGCGTAATGTAAAACGTTATTTCAAGGTAAATTCACCTTTAATAAGAATTCTTATTGTTTTACATTAATCTTAATAGTAGTTACTAATTTTTTGCTATTAAAGTCTTCTTAAAAGCAACCTTCTTTAAGCCTCACCCAGTTCTAGTGCATCTACATAGTTACAGTTTAATAATGTAACTTATGGAGTTATGCAATAAAAGGCTAAGTTTGCCCAGAAGCAATAACATGTAACAGTACCAGTTGGTATGGGTTACTGCTCCTTGGCAAACTTAGTGCCTTTTATTACATATATACTGTACATATGGGGGTTAATTTCTTACCCTGTCCTGTGTCACACTGACCTGCTCAGTGCTGCATCCCTTAGAAAAATGATACTAATTGAAATAGAAACCCGCACCTATATACTATAGAACAGTCATAGTAACATTGTCCTTTTCCCTACTCAAAAGTGGATGCAACCCCAGCATACCCATAGCAGAAAAAGTCTCCATTGAAGTTATTAGAAACAGAAGGCTTTATTTAAGCGCAAAATATACAATGGAGCTATATATATATAATGAAGTAATAAACTTTGATGTTACCGTGTCCTAAACACAGATATGGGCCCAAATGTATGAGCCACTTCCAATACTGAATTTCACAGGCAAGAGAATAAACAAATTAGTCATACTGCAGAGTGTTACATTTCCTTGCATAGTCATTATTTTTTAATTCTAGGTCAGAAGTGTGTCACTTGAGCCTGATCAGCTGCTGCTGAACTACAACTTACATGATACTATAAATGCCATCTCATAGGAATAATCAACAGATCAAGACTAAACAACAGATCAGTTATCTTTTATTTTGCCTAATAAAAGAAAACTTAATTCTAAGCAACATTGCAATATACATTCATTACATATTTGCAATGGTTTTTTCATTATTTGTACATATAACTGCTATTAAAGCAGTGTCTGCCTGTCTTTCTCTATACTCTGGTGGCTCAGAGTGTTGAAACAATGGAACACAAGGCAGCAGACTGACAGACCTGCCTTGCTGGAGGAGCCTGGCACTTGCAACATTGTTCAAAAATTAACAACCAGGAGTTCAGCAAATGCTGCTTTCTATAGCAATTACATGTACAAATAACTTTTAAAGCACTAATAATTTTTAATAAATTGATATTGGAAAGTTGCTTAGAATTATGTTTTCTTTTATTAGGCACAAAAATATTTTTGGGGTTGACATGTCCTTTAAATGCGCCCTAATCAAGGTAATTAGATAACATCTAATTTTGATATCTGGACAACCCTGAACTAAACATTTTCTTTTAAGAGATACTGACACCTGAAATCAAATAATTTTTTAAATATATCATAACATTGTATTTGCCATAAAAATATTTCCTCATGCTGGTTTGTATGCAACCAAAACTGGCCTCCAATCAGGAATTCAAAAGTAAGCACCTGCTTTGCGACCACTAGGAGCAACATCCAAGGAGCTGTTGAGAAACATGTTGCTCGCGAGCTACAGGTTGGGGATCACTGACCTATCGGATCCCCAAGTTCCTTTATGAGGGGGCGGCCATATTTGTGCAGCAGGAGTCAGTTAGAATTAGAAGCTATAACGGACAGGCTGAGAAGGGACAGTCAAGTTGGCAAAACAGTCAGGTTTAGAACCTTCAAGTAACTATTACTTACAAAGGCAACCCTATCAGGGAAAAACAATTAACATGACCTATAAATAACTTTTTATGTATATTAATATTTTGAAAAGTAGCTTTTTGTGTCAGTATCACTTTAAGTGCTGCAAATCTGGGAGCCTAAGCTCATATACATTGGCTTTATTTGTTACAGCTGATTTGTTTGAGCAACAGCAGTTGTAAATATAAAACTTGTTTCTTACTAGCAGAAAATGTACAATGCTAGTGTGTACATTTTATTTACTTTTCCTGATCATTTTTATCTGTCAGCCACACACCCGTTTTGGAGCCTATGGGGCTACATGCTGATGAAAAACCCTAAACTGAAATTAGTGTGTATACTCTTTACTTAAAGGGATGCTTTACCTGTAAGTTAACTTTTAGTATGATATGAACAGTGGAATTGCGGTCTTCATTTTTTATTAAATTATTTAATTATTTATTTTGTTCAGCAGCTCTCTAGTTTAGAATGTAAGCATCTATCTGGTTTCTACATTTTAATTTACCATAGCAACCAGTCAAAGGCTTGTTTAAGAGACTAAAAGATAAATAAGAAAAGGCCTGACAAGAAAAAGTAGCAATAATAATAAAATTGTAGTCTTGCAGAGACTAAGAATAGGATGAAGTTAAAGGTGACCCACCCCTTTAAAGGGCCCGTTACCTTTAAACTGTTTCCCCCACCAGAGGTGAAGGGTAATAGAATGTACACAATGGTTGGAGGATACAATACCTTTTTGGTAAAAAAAAAATTCCCACCATCACTAGGCCGCCCACACCAGGTGCCTCCAACCGGTGCGGGCGGTATCCTAAAGCTTGTGGCTCTATTAGCCTGTACTTTGCGGAATCAGTTTGAGGGTGACAGGTGCCCTTTAAAGGGGTTGGTCACCTTTAACTTCGTCCTATTCTTAGCAACTTTTCAATTTTAATATATTTTTAACGATTTGCCTGTTTCTTCTGCTTCATTAAATTTAGAGATTTTTTTAGTTTAATTTTCTCTGAGTATCAAAAACAGCACTTAAATAAAAGTTTGAACAAGCTGGGTTTTTGCGCCAAAGTGGTCTGGTACCATATTACATATTAGCGGTAAGATGGTTACTTACTGAAGCAGAAACTTTCTGTGCAGGTACGAGCAACCCCTTGGGACAATCTTCTGTTTACTATTTGGCAGTGACCTTTACACCCTGTTTGATTTGCAGCTAAAGCCTGGTATGACATCTGACAAATGGACTGCAACTCATACAGGCTCAAAATGACTATGAGTTTACCAACCAAATATATATATATATATATATATATATATATATATATATATATATATATATATATATATAGCATAAATAGTCAAAAAATAAAAGCAACATGGCACTCTGGACTGTAACATATACAATAAAGAAACTAGTACAAAAATCACAATAATATAGCAGTGTCTCGTAGCATTAAGTTACCTGCAGTATCCCATATGGAGATGTTGTAGGGCCCCCACTGTTTCAGATAGAATGCTCCGCCGACTGTGCTTACAGTGTCTTGAAACCTCCTTTCCATATACCTGTGCAGGAGGGAGGTCTTTCCCACATTCATGTCCCCCAGCAGCACCAACTTCAGGTCTGGCTTCTTCATGCTGTGGGTGGACATAACACACTGAATGCCCAAAATAAGCACAGGCAAGACTGATCCAGCCTTGTTTTGTTCCTAGAATCACAACTCCTAAAGTCCTATTTCAGATCCTTGCAGCTTCAGTCCAAATTCACGAGACTTTTGGCAGAACATTATTGCCAAGGACCCTTTGCCACCCTGGGGCTGAGACAGGGTACTTAATTGATTTCCTTTTCTTAGCCACTCAGCGCTGATGCCTGCAACTTCTGCTCACTGCAGAGTTTGCAAAACTTAGTAAACTTAGCTCAATAGGGAATAGAAGGCTACAGGAAGCTTTCCTTTCAACCCCTCCCTTCCCTCAGCTCCTCCTTTCACATACACCTCCTTCTCTTGTCTCACCAGCTAGCGTGTGACTCACAATCCCACACAGAAAAAACAATCATTGTTCTGTCTGTCAGCACGGATAAAGGCTCAGATTTCATACAATTCTTTATTGTCCGTCTGTTTATCTTTCTAGTAGGTCATTTGTTTCCTTCGAATGAATTTTTAATTCATCATAAAAAATCTGCAATATATACACAGGATATACTAGTCAGCTCAAAGAATGTGTCAGGCCATTCCGCAAAGCGACATGACTTTTGCTTTACTTAAAACACATTTAGATTAAAGGGTATTCCTGTTATTGTAATGTATTGGGAATATCTGTTACCTTGATAAAATGTATGGGGAATGTATGTGCAATTGAATCACTTACAGTAAACATGATCAGGCATCTGCTTTCAGATACTAAAGTCTGATTGCTCCTGGGTTAGTATACTGGCACAGTTGAACAGTAGTAGTTACAACCACTGCTACCATCTTAAATAACATACATTTATGACAAATTGCAATACTGACCTATTCATTGTACAGCAGAGGGTCAGTTCCACACATCTGCTTTAAAAACATTTAGATCAGGGATTTAGAGCATTGGGCTTTCAGCTGTTGCACTGACATTCATTTGGTTACAAGTTATGCTAGGAATTATAGTTCTGCAACAGCTGATAAGGCCTTGCAGCAGACCCTTAAAAGAAATAGGGAATGTATGAATGTGTAAGGCAACATATAAATGCAGAAAGCATTATAAACAGCAAACAATGGTGCTGTACATTATAAATTATGGCTTCCCCCAATTGATACCTAATCGATATGGTGCATGGTAAGTTATGATTCAGTAAGCAGTTATGATTTAGGGCCCTATTTGGCCTTGGGTGGCCAAATAAAAGAAAGATTTGTTTGTTCACCAACTTTGCAAAACAGGAGCTGCCTTTTAAAATTACAAAAAAATAAAATAAGTGGTATTAGATGGGATTGAGCATCTACAAGTAAATGTGTGCATGTCAATAAAAAGTTATGGCAGTATTGGAGTATCACTGCATGTAATTGTTTATATAAGAATGAAGGAACAGTAGGTAAGAGCATGAAAAGAATGCATGTGATTTCAATAAAGTGAGTGACAATCAATAATAATATTTGCAAATGGACGTGAGTATGAGATTGAATACGATAATGGGTATAAGAATGAGATTGGGTAGGAGAATAAGTATTAGAAAATTAGTATAAGAATAGGTATGAAAGGGGGTTTATTACAGCAAGTGAATTTGTGTATATTGAATCTGAATATGTGCAATCACCAGTGTTAGAGAGTTCGTCACATGGAAGTTGCTGGTTTATTGAGTAAAAAAGGTCAAATATGTAATACAAAAATGTAGTGGAATGGATAACCATACACTCTAGATCACTGATCCCCAACCAGTGGCTCATGAGGAACATGTTCCTTCCACCCAGTGTTGGAATGGGGTGCCAGGGGTCCAACAGGGCTGCCGCTTGGGGGCCTCCCACCCCAGTCCGTGTGCCCATATTGCATCCCCCCTCCCACAGGGAGGAGCAGGCCGGAAAGAGCCACAGCTGGGGTCTCCCACCGGCCCAGTCTGACCCCACTTCCTTTCATGTTGCTCCCCAGAGCCTCAAAGTAGGTGCCCATTTTCAAATCTCTGAATGGGGGCAAGTTTTGGAACCAGAGAGATGCAGCTTTACTCCAAACAGAGCCTCCTGCAGGCTGGCAGTGCACATTGGGCTACCAAACAGTCCTTGTTTGGCGTCAACAATTTTAATTCAAGTTTGTGCGGCTCATGAAAACTTTTTTGTGGATCACTAGTAAATAACGTTGGGAATCTCTGCTCTAGATCTATCCAGTGTTGAATGAACCAGAGTTGGAATTACCAGTGTCCCCCTTTCCTAGCCTGTGCAGCACACGTTTCAATTGCCAGATCAGCGCAGACAGAACTAATACCATGACCTGGAAGTTTGGAACCACAGGCGCTGCATTACGTCACTACCTGGTCTCCCATCCTTACTTCCTGTAGCGTCTAACCTCTCGCCTCTACACGGCACAGCGTTCCATATACAAACCGCTACACGATCATGTGACTGGGACATGCGCCTTGTACCATGTTGTACACAGTAACAACTTAGCGGCTTGTACAACACCACAAGAAGACCTTTCTTATGGTGTCCGACCTAGATATCACCACATGGACCGCGTCAGCAAAATCCTTTAGTATATTAAAGCCCTGACATTTTGCAGACCTACCTCTGCGCATAGGAAATATGATTGGCTGCTGCTGCTGTCAGTCAATCGGTCTGTAACTGTGCCTCCTCCCGGAAGTAGCCCACATGATCGGTGCCCGGTGTTTGGCTGTAGGTAAGAGAGAACCCTAGCATGGCGGTGTGTAGTTCCATGGCCGCCTGGGCAGCGGCGGCTTCTGCGGGGGTTCTCGCTGCTATTCTGTTGTTCTGCCTTCAGGAAGCAGGTACCTTCCCCACTCGACCGCAGAACCAGCGTCCGTAGAAACCTTGGGCTTTAGTGTATAACAGGGCAGTGTATCTGTAAAATACCGGGAACGCTCAGTTAGCGTTGTATCAAAATCGCCGGTGCTCGTATCACGCGTACACATAAATCAGTTGCATAGTAAACAAGCGAATCTTGGTCATGATGTTATATACTGATAGAAATGAGCAAAAGTTGCTATTGCTCTAGTTACTTGCTTTATAATGAATCCAACAATATGGCTTTGTGTGACCCCAACCACCATTTTGAGTCAGGTCAGCTTGGTGGGTTTGTTGTGTCTCTTTTTGCCCAATGTATAAAACTATCTATGAAAACATTTCCCCTTTTAACTTTGTGTTTGTAAAGGGAAACACTAAGTTAAAGGGGCGGTTCACCTTTAAGTTAACTTTTAGTATGTTATATAGTTTGACCATTTTAAACAGCTTTTCAATTGGTCTTCATTTATTTTTTTTAATCGTTTTTAAAATATTTGCTTTCCTCATCTGCCTCTTTTTAGTTTTCTAATGGGGATTACTGACCCCAACAGCAAAAAAACTATTGCTATTTTATGCTTCAATTTAGTTATTGTTACTTTTTGTTACTTGTTTTCTGTTCAGCCCACTACTATTCATATTCTATGTTTAACCACTGTCTGGTTGCTAGGGTGATTAGGACTAATTCCAAACTGAAGAGTGCTGAATAAAAAGCTAAATAATTCAAAAACCTCAAGTAATAAAAGAAAATGTAGACCATTTGCAAGTTGTTTCAGAATAACACTCCCTACAACATTCTAAAAGGTAATTTAAAGATGAACAACCCCTTTAGACTGGCCATACATTGAAAGATGCCATACGAGTGGATCTTGCCCTGATATGCTCACTTTAAGGTGGGTGATTTTGGATTGATCACACTGATGGGATACAGGATGAGGAGAGCACATCGATAAACTGATGTGCTTCTTGCCCTGACAGGATTTTTAAACCTGCCCAATCAACATCTGGCAGATTTTTGCCAGATAAAGCTGGCCATACACGGGCAGATCTGCTCGCTTGGTGATGTCGCCAAGCGAGCGGATCTTCACCCGATATTCCCAGCTGCGGGTGGATGATATCGGGTAGCAAGTAGCTTAAAAAAAAAAAAAAATCCGATCGTTTGGCCCTGGGGCCAATACGAGCCGATGCGGTCCCCGATCTAACCTGGCCAGATATCAGGCCAGATATCGGTCGGCCAGGCCCCTCGTTTCTGCCCCTACACGGGCCGATAAGCTGCCGAGTCGGTCCAAGGGAGCGATATCGGCAGCTTCTATCGGCCCGTGTATGGGGGCCTTAACTGTCAGTTAGGTCTTTCTGAGGGCCCCATACACAGGCCTTTAGGGCTCTGGCAAACAGGGAGATTAGTCGCCTGTGACAAATCTCCCTGTTTGCGGGCGACTAATGGCATACGTGGCGCCACGATTTCCGCGCTTCCAATCCCATCGGCGATTTACATTTTCGCCATCCCACTGGCGAAAATGTAAATCGCCGATGGGATTGGAAGCGCGGAAATCGTGGCGCCACGTATGCCATTAGTCGCCCGCAAACAGGGAGATTTGTCATGGGCTAATTTCCCCGTGTTCCAGAGCCCTTAGGGTGAAGACACATGGAGCTACTTAGTAGCAGCTACTTGTCACGGCCACTAAACTCCAGAAAATAACCTGCCATAGATAATACTGAGAATTGCCCCTACTAAAACACATGTAGAGACAGTTATCAGTAAATGATCAGCATTGTCGCCCTTAGGGCAGTGGCATGCGTTCAAACTTCGGGAAATCGTACGGACACCATCCCACCAGCGATGCCATCCCACCAGCGATTTACATTCTTGCCGGCGGGATGGCATTGCGGGGAGATTAGTTGCCCGTGGCTACAAAGATTTGTGGCGGGTGACTAATCTCCCTGTGTGCCACTGCCGACTCAGACCGTCAGCAGCCCATGTATGTCCACCTTTATTTAAAACTAGAATTTAATTCTCATTTCCTTTCTCTCAAACAGTAACTATAAGAACACTGCTTACTGTATACAATACACTCCTTGCATATGATGATGTTTGTGTCAGTGTGTGCCTCCACATTTGTCTGGGCAATTCTCTGTAGATGTCAGCAGAACAGCACAAGCTATTTATATAAGTTATGTCTAATAGCTGCTTCTTCACCCACCAAATAGAAGTAATTCAAATGGGCTGTAATTATTGGTAAGTCTCTGGCATTTAAAATTGGAATAAAAGACAGGAACATCTCAGTGAGAAGCTATTCTACATGTGGTGCCGCTGGCTGGAGGGAGAAAGCAGCCTCCATCATGGGAAGCATGGCATTTTAAGCTTTTTTAATAGGACTATCATATTCATTTAGGTTCTGACCTCGAGCTTTCAAGAATTCAATACTAATACTTTTGAGGGAAGTGATTTTTTTGAATATTGACACCGCAAATGCTGTATTCTTCAGTTGTCTAAATGTGAAAATAGGAATTTAAAACAGTTAAGAGAGAACATTTAAGTAAATGGCAAAAGTACTTAGAAGAAATTTGAGTAAGTCAATTTATTAATTGGTTTGTCACAAAACAAAAACTGTTACAAACCCTTTAAGTAGAACACTGGGTGGTGTGTAGGTTGCTTATTTACACTGCATTTTTTTTTCTCTCTCTTACCTATAAGGGTGATGGCACATGGGTTGCTTTGATTTGTTCTACCTGTTGCAATTACCGCTCACACCAGTACAACAGTATTTTCAGAGGGGTTTCCCATAGGCGACAAAGCATCCCTTGTGCCGTCCCCTAAAGGCTGTAAAAACAGCGCAGCGTAAATGTGACTGCGCTATAAAAATAAAGGCTATGATATATAAATCCCTGGGAGGTGGAGTAGACCCTATTCACTTTACAAAATAAACTGTAATATATTTCTGAGAAACTTAGTTTTGTGACATGGTTGATTACTGTTGCATCATGTATTTATAGAGCACCAACCTACTCTTTACAAGTTTTTAGAGATAGATCATCATCTATGTAGCATTACAGTGTACTTATTTCTCTGGCCATTTATTAACTTCATTCATTTAGTCACCCTTTTAGGAAAAGTAATTTTATGAGTAGGTGCCAGTTTGAAAGGCAGCCCCCAGTAACCATAGTCTTTAAACCTTTTATGCCAGGCTGGTGTGTCATTTCATAAATAACTAACCAGCCCAGGATACTTTGCAGCATTGGAGTCTCTCCAGGTGTCTTTTGTGTGGCTTGAGTTGGTCACATGTCCATGGTATAAATACTTCTAAATACTTTGTACTTCTGTTTGTCAATGCCCTTCAGCCATATATGAATGCTGTCATTACTGGGATGAATAATGTCTCTTTAGATTGTAAGCTCTAAGGGGTAGGGACCGACCCCTCCATCTTCGTCTCTATTTAATGTGTGCATATTGTTACTGTATTGTTTGTGCAGCACTGGTACTAATAAAAACTATATACATAATATTGTCTTGTCTGTGTTTATGAAAAGCAGGCCTGGGGCAAACTGTTTAGTTAGAATTCGTGTAGAAGGCGTCTCTCTGTGGGGAGAGCTGTAGTTGAAGAGGTGCTGCAGGTTGGCTGGGTAAGGGTGAGCGGGTAGCTAGGGCTGGCAGTAGGGCAGGGGGAGTTGCCCCACACGGTGTGTGTGTAGCTAGGGCTGGCGGTGTGTGTGTGTGAGTGACGGGGAAGCGTTATTGGCTGGAGCCGCAGAGCTGTGAGCATGGAGAGTGCGGCCCGTGACGTAGCACAGTGCCCCGGATCCCCTTGGCTGGCGGTAGTGCAGCCATGCATGAGTCCGGGGGATGCTACCAATTAGCTGCTGAGTACAGGAGCTGCGAGCAGGGGCCCGGCAGCGGTGGGAGTGGGACGGGATGTCAGTGAGTGAGAGAGAATTCCAGGCCCCGATCTGAGCGAGCGTAGCGGCATGTCCGTGTGTATGCGCAGGCTGATAACCAGCACTCGGGGCTTCCTATGGTCCGATGTAGAGACCCGTGCCTTGTTGGACATATGGGGGGAGGCTGACGTGCAGTCGGCGCTCGACGGAAATTTCCGGAACAGCCATGTGTACCGGGACGTGGCGGGGCGCCTAGGGGAGCTGGGCTTTGAGCGCACCCCGGAGCAATGCCGGATTCGGATCAAGGGCCTGAAGCGCCAGTACTACCAGGCCCGGGAGGGGCTCAGGAAGAATGGGCAGGCGCGAAAGATCTGCCGCTACTATGATGAGATGGATCGGATCCTCCGCGCCCGGCCTGCCCCTGCCTCAAGCGGAGATCCGGCCGCTTCCTGTGGGGCTCTGCCCGATCTGCATGGGGTTCATCTACTCCAACCAGATCCAACCTGCGCAGAGGACTGTTCCAGGGAGCTAAGGGAGGAGGACTTCGAGGAGATTGAGGAGGAGGAGGAACAGGCCGGCTCGGGGGGGCCCGAGTCTCCCCAGGACAACTTCACTGAGGATTCAGGAGAGGGCTCTTCCTGTTACACAGAGCACCCAATCAAAGTGGAACATGGCTCCGGCTTCGCTATCCCACTGCCCCCCAACGACGGTAAGGCTCACACATTCCCTATAGCTTTACTGAACTACAACCCCTACAACTACCTGACAGCGTTTGGAGAATGCTTTCATAGTGGGGGTTGTAGTTGCCTCATCATGAAGGTCTCTGGCATTCCTTCTTATTTCTTTGTGGCACTTTGCAACATAATTGTTTTCTAAGGGTGAAAACACACGGAGCTACTAAAATAGACAATGCTGGACATTTACTGATATACTGGTATTTTCTGGAGTTTAGTAGCCATGAAAAAGTAGCTGCTACTAGTTGCTCAGTGTGTCTTCACCCTAAGGGCAGTGACACATGGGGAGATTAGTTGCTGCCAATGCCATCCCATCGGCTAGAACAGGGGTAGGGAACCTATGGCTCAGGAGCCAGATGTGGCTCTTTTGATGGCTGCTTCTGGCTCCCTGCCAAATCTTTAATTAAAAAAAAACAAAAAAAAATACATAGGGGGCATGGCCTGCGCACGGTGGATAGAAGACGTCTTCTATCCGCCGAGCGCAGGCCACGCCCTCCTCCGCATCGCATCCGGCATCCTTGGCACCCACCCTACCTTGCCCCTGTGCTCGGCGGATAGAAGACTTGGTCTAAGCCTTAGAACACGTCTTCTATCCGCCGAGCGCAGGCCTACTCCGCATCGCATCCGCATCCGGCATCCTTGGGACCCACCCTAGCTTGCCCGCAGCATCCATGGCCAAACATATTGTATGGCTCTCACGGAATTACATTTTAAAATATGTGGTGTTTATGGCTCTCTCAGCCAAAAAGGTTTCCGACCCCTGGGCTAGAATGTAAATCACCGGTGGGATGGCATACGTGGAGCAGTGATTTGCCAAAGGCGGCCGAAGCTTCGGCAACTTCTACAAATCGCATCCCCACGTATGCCATCCCACCGGTGATTTACATTCTAGCCGATGGGATGGCATTGCGGCGTGACTATTCTCCCCATGTACCCCTGCCATAATAGTTTTTCAAATGTGTGTGCTTAGAGAAATGGGATTGAGTTAATTGCTATATTTTGTCTTGTGTGTGTGTCAAACAGTTGGTCCCCTCAGAATGTGACTTAAAGGATACCACGCTGCAGCTATTTTTTTTTTTTTTTGATTCTGGGTTTTTAGCAAAGCATAATTATTTAGCTTTACTGCAAATAGTATTTTATTTGCTTTTAACTTTAGGCTATAAAAACCTGCATACCAGGACAAACCAACCTCAAGTACCCCATCTGAGCAAGTCCAAGAAGCATCACTATACCATCACACTGGACAAGATGATGGAGCGCTTCCTGCAGCAAAGTGTGGATGCCGAGGAGAAGTTTTACAAGTATGAAGAGCAGCGGTTGCAGATAGAGGATAAGCGTAGGGAAGCAGAGCACACACGTGAGATGCAAATGCTGCAGATGTTAGGACAAATGCTCAATGGCTTATCTTCCGCTTCCCAGATGACTGCACCAAGCCGTTCCAGCCCCTCACACAAAGCAAACCTCAGAAACTATCCTGATTCACTGCATTTAAATCATTCTACTTTCTCTCCTCCTATAGGTAAAACTTATACTACTATATGTGGCACTGAAGGGGGTACCTGGTACTGCGTGTTAGAACTGTAGATTTGAGGTTTTTTAGGTTCTGTTTTCCTCTATGGAAAAATGCTTTGCTAGGCAACACGAAGTGCTGAAAAGTGTTTGTTATTGTAGAGGATGTCTAGCAAATGAGTTCCTTACATTGTTGTACAAAAAAAGTGCTGTATAACATTGCACGCAGCAGTTGAAATGGCGGGTGGCTGTCAGCGAGTCATGCGCATAATGAGAAAGCTGGGGCATTTGCACATTATGTGATAGGTATATTAGGGTTTCTGTGTTGTGTGAGTGTCTTTAACAATTTTTTATTCAGAAGCCAGAGTTCCCCTTCTGTGATAAATATCCTTCAGTGGGCAATGTCAGGATAGTTAGATCAAACTATCGAATTACAACGATGGGCATTTGAGCTGCCGGACCGAGGACCGCATCAATGAACTCACGTGGTCCCAATTCTGGGAAATTCAAACCTGCCCGATTTCCAGCCCGATTTCCAGCCAGATGGCGGGACAGTTTCTGGCTTGACATGGGAGATGGCAGATATGCTATTGTATTGGTGTAAAGATCTCAAATCGGTATCTCAAATGTGCCTTTATGGACTCATTACAGAAGTATATTGAAGGGTACATATTGAAGGGTGCTTCACTCTGGGACGGCAGTCCCTAAAAAATGTTTTTGCAGTTTGTGTCCAGATGAAGGTTATCAGGTAACTGCATAATTCTGCATGCAGGGCCCGAGATACAAACAGCAATTACATGCAGTGGCTTTATGTTTTTTGAACCAAAAATAGTTGTTGATTTCCTTGTAGATAAGAAGACACATCTACGTAGTTTAGCTCCATTTTATCACTTTATAACAATGTTTAGGGTGAGCATAACTTTCCCTTTTATTGGTTTATACATGAGCAGTTAGGTCTGTTTATATTATATAGTATACTCCTTTTGTACAGCATGAGTTCAGTGAACATTGCTTCTGCTAAATGTATTGCCTTTTGTTTTAATAATAAAAAAATCAATTTGTTATTTCTTGAGCTACAGGGCATACAGTTGGAGCTCTGTGTTATGTTCTTGAGAGGTTGATAATTAGATTACCAGTACACCAGTATTCTCCCTACATAATGGACTCCTGTAAACAAAACAGGCAGATGGGAGGGAGTTAATATTAGTGAATAATCAAATCATCTACCTTGTAGCTTTAGTTCTCCCGTTTGCCCTGTTTTACTTAACAAATAACACAAACCATAGATTTTTCATGATTAAAACAATAAGCAAAAAAAAGGTTTAGTACAAGCTGTATTTATTGAACTTACCTTGAGTATGGGAGTATATCGCCCATTTAATATGTTAAGGGGTGTGTGCAGAGGATCCCATTTTTATTTTTTTTTTTCTGTGTGTGTGTATAATTTAATTGTGTTTTGTACTTTTAGTTTTGTCACTCTCCGAAATGATTAGGGGTAAAAGGCTACAGTGGATTGATGAAGCAGATATATGTGAATTTCTTCTTAAGTTCTAGAGAGGCCCTTCTCTCTACGTCCCACACGCCCTGCAAAGGACATGGAGAATATATTCCAGCTGGTACGGAATGTCATCCCTCCAATGACCTCCAAAAAACACAAAGGACAGGATGGCAAGATAGGCATCATTGGGGGCTGCAAAGAGTAAGTTGTGTTTCTGTTGTGGTTGTGTTCGGGCAAGGTTCGCTTTATATTTCTGTATGGTAGTCTTATAAAAACTGTATAGAGCTGCACAGAATTCTGCTTTGTACTGAGGAGCACCTGGGATTATGAAATTATGCTCCTGTTAGTATAAAACTGGACTGACCCAGAGTACTTCTGCAGGGAACCCTGAAACGATCCTCTCCTGCTTCTTTATTCTCGGGCCTTGGGCCCAAAAGCCATCCTTTTGCTTAAAGTTCGTATTTATCACTCTGCTGCGCATGCTCGCCCGGCACAAAGGAAGAAGTGGAAGAAGATTGCTCTGTGGCACTCACACAGAAATACCCTGGGCCACTGCAGTTTTTGGCTAACCAGAGCACCTACCTGGGGTATTTGGTAAGTGATTATTATCACTGGGGGGTGCCTAACATTTGTCGCCACCCCCCAGTCATTATAACTTTCCTTCTCCTTTAAGACAGCATGCTAAATTCCAGTATGAGATCTGTAAGCATCAAATCTGTAATTGATAAAATTCTAATCATTGTTACCTGTACCAGTACTGTACTCGGATAGGCACAGGTGAATCTCATTGATCAGATCAAGCACCCATTTATGGCAGTGTACTCTGTTTTGTTTTCCTCCTTTTTTTGTTGTTGACCTTTCCTAAAAAAATGAAGCCGACACATGACCAGATGTCATTTTACCTTAAGCACTAGAGAACAGATATTGCCAAAGGAATGGTAGTTACAGACCTCTGCATGCTGAACACTTTTTTCTACACTAAACAAGGCATGACTTAGAAGTCCTTGATGCAAAATTAATATCTTTAAAGGGAGGTTTCTCAAGGAGTTATCATTTATGGATTTTGGTGCACTAGCAATTTTTAATGCTGAAATGATTAGGTCCAGTAGTCAAATGTTAATATATATTGATGTGAATTTGTGGGTAACAGTTACTAGCAAGAGCTACTCATAGCAGTCCTTACATTTTAACATGACCACATTTCCCATGTAGTTTGACTTTATCTTTTACCTTCTGAATGTGAGAAACATATTAGGATTGTATAGGTACATATGTATTAGATTACAGCACTATGGCTTTATTAGTTTGTGCTTACTTTACAGGTATACTGGAGCTCCATATTTTGCAGCCATTACAGCCCTTAAAGTGGTGAGTGTTTTCAGTGTAGTGCTAGCATGTAAAGTATCTACACTGTGTTGAGGAAACAGATTTACTATTTTTATGCTTCCGTGTGATCATGTTGTCACTCCTAGGATTATAAGAAATTGTACAACAGTACAGTTATTCTAATCACAGTATCCTCCTCACTTACACACACACTGTCACCCCAAGGAATGACTTGGCAAGGCCAATGATGGCTCCAGCTGGCTATGCACATCCAGGTCTCTGCACTGGAGTATTTCTTTTGGCAAATTCTTCCTTCTCCTCATGTTTAGCATTATTGTGTGCTTTGATTCCCTGGTACATCATAGTTGTTGAGCTTCTTCACAAGCAAAATAAGATTAAATATTACTTAAAAGAATCATGGACACTGCCTTTTATACGTTTAGAATTAGGTTTCTGTGCATAAGGGCTGAACACCCACTATGATTGCTTTTTTTTTACTACTTCATTGACTGAAACTTGCTCCTTGTGTTCAGTTATAAATCAGTTTGCATTCCAGTCACTGCAGTCTTACGCAGGGCAGTAGGAGGCAAAATGACATTAGCTTTATTTGCCAGACAGTGGGAAAGAAAAGTTATAACAGGGGATGTTTGAAATGTGAGAGTCTTTGGTTTCTCACTTTTGTCCTTGTATCTAATGACTATTTTTTATGTACCCAAGGGTGCAGATTTGTCCCAGGTATTTTGTACCAAAGATGCAGCAACTGTGATAAAGTCATACAGTCCGGAGCTGATCGTTCACCCAGTTCTGTAAGTTGATAGTTTATTGTATTCATCTTTTTATTAGCTGATGTTATTAATGTTATGTCTGTTCAGTGTGGATGGATAGTTATTACTATATCTTTAAACAACAACAGAGTAACTGCAATAATTTCCGCATTTTTCAATCATTTGTTTTCAGTGACCATCCCAATGCAGTATCCGAGGTAGACAAATGGCTTCCACGGCTGCATACATTAGTCATAGGACCAGGAATGGGTCGAGAAGATGCTATACTGGATAACGCTAAGGTATTATTTTTTTTTTTTTAACAAAAACAACCACGATTGATGTTTATGTAGAACAGTGATCCCCAACAAGTGGCTCACGAGCAACATTCCCTTGGATGTTGCTTCCAGTGGCCTCAAAAGAAGGTAATAATTTTTGAATTCTTGGCTTAGAGGGAAGTTGTGGAGGCATAAAAACCAGGTTTACTGACAAACAGAACCTCCTGCAGGCTGCCAGTCCACATTGGGGCAATCAAATAGCCAATCACAGCCCATATTTGGCACCCCTTGGAAACTTTTTTAATCTTGTGTTGCTCCCCGACTTACATTTGAGTTACATTTGAATGTGGCTCACGGGTAAAAAAGGTTGGGGATCCCTGATGTAGAATATAGTTCCCATATTTTTACATTTTAAATCTGCTTAAAGTTTTCTTATTATCTGATACTGAAACTGTTGTATAGACATAAAACAAAGGAAAATCTGTAATTAGGTCAAGTAAAAAAAAAAAATCTTAGTTCTGTTTCTAAGTTCTGTTTCCTGTGCATTTAATTTGAATATTACAATGTTATCTGAAATATTTTAACTTGTCTGCTTCTGTGTCAATGTGCAATTTGTTTGTAGGGGATTATTGAGAAAGCTAAATCCAAAGGGCTTCCTATTGTGATTGATGCAGTAAGTATTCTTTTCAGTGTGTGATGATGATGATATGACTAGTCCAGATGTCTCTGTAACAAAATGAACCAATGTATCCTGCTGTTTTAGGATGGACTTTGGCTCATTGCTCAGCAACCATCAATTATTCAGGGATACCAGCGAGCTGTTCTCACCCCAAATTTTATGGAGTTCAGTAGGCTATACGAAGCTATGGTGAGCATTGTTTATTTTTGCAGTCTTTACATCAGTAATTGCCTTATTGCAGTCTGAAAACAACAAGTGAACTTCAGGCTGTGAGCCACTAGTTTAGGTTTGGCATTGTGGCTAATTACAGAGAGACTGCTGTAGATGCACTACAGGTCCTTTGTGTTTTGTCGGGATACAATGTTATAGTTCCATCAAAATAATTGTTCCAGTTATGTGCAGATCTTTTTCATTTTAAACTGCTGTTCTTGCATTTTGCTGTAATTTTGACTGATTAACTTGCAAGCAAATTTAAGCACAAAAGTGCATTTGACCATTCATGTAGTGTCTTTAACAGATACAGTGGGGCTAAAGTACTAAAACATGAGCTAAATGGCACCAGTGCAGTTACCAGATCTTTGCTTTTAATTTGAAACTAGTATTAGACCTGATGAACTTCTGTTGCATTGCTGTGGGTAACTGCACTTGTGCCATGTAGTGTATATGTAAGTAAATGAGCACTAGTGTATTTCCATGGGTACAAAGAACTGATAAAGAAATGTAATCCAGTATTCAGAAACTTGTAGTGAACCGATTCTTGTGTCATGCTCTTTTAAAAGAGACATAATGGATAAATGGAAAAAAAACCCTAATTTTGTACCCAATTATGAATAATATATGGTGCTGGTTTTACTTTGGTCTAAAATTGAATACAAGTGGGATAGAAAGACACAAAAATCCTGGCACACCACTTAATAAATATAAAATAAATCTTTATTAAATTTAATTAGAATCCACAAGTTAAAAAACAGAAAAAGAGTTGGAAAATAAAGTTAAAAGTAACAACGGGCAATCTTAGTACCTCTGCATTTACATACGGTCAAAAGCCGACCATTTAAGTGTTCTATTAGCAGCTGGTATATATGAATGTGGTAACTAGGTTAGCAAAATGTTGCCGATTCCTGGAGGTATAAAAACTGCCTGCAGGGATGTCACGGTGGTTCTAAGTATATCAATCAGGCTCGTGTCCTGTGTAGATAGCCATACAGTAATGTTACAATCTCATTCGCAACAATTGTTGCTAACAATGTGAACAGCTCTCCCGAGCTGCCTCTAATATGGTTTGAACATTAAATAGTGTTGCAACTTTATTCGCAACACTTGTTGCTAGTGCTGTAATATGTTTGGCAGCTTTTCCTAGCTGCTTCTGATGCAGTTTAAACACTGGGAAATTGTTTTCACATCTGAGGTAAGTATATTCTGAAAAATCCTACCATAAGGAATAGCTCAAATTATTTCTACTTGCTGTATAAGAGGTTAAAAATTACCTCAATTTACTTAAGAGCAAAGTAATATATTATTAGGGTTCAAATTATCCAGATTATAAACTGATGGTGCAAGTAGATCTTATGTCCTGAAAGGTAAGTGTACTGCACATATGGGGTGGTTGTGGGTACTTATATCCAAACGGGAATTGCTGGAAACCTTACATTTCGTTTGTGTCTTTCTATCCCACTTGTAACCGCATTATACACATACTGTGCACCCACTATTCTTGTGCGAGGTTACCTTTACTACGATAAAATTGAATACAGTCTGTAAAAATGCTCCCTTTATTGGAGCTCCATATAGATCCTATCAGTTCTCTGTCTTTGTTTCAAATGAAGGGTAGGCGTGTCCTGATGGTCCCTGCCAGAAGCACAGCAGGAGGGGGATAGCCAATCCTATGGCTTATGTTCCCTATCAGGTCAGCCTAGCTGCTGATTGGTTCCTATCCTACAGTGCAGTGTACTGAGTGCTGCTGGCCCCCCTGCACATCCAAAGAATTCAGCCAGCAGGAAGTGGAACAGGTGGGCGGGACTAGTAGGGTTTTAGTGGAATTTCTCAATAAATCAGTCTGAAACACAACTTTTTTTAAGCACAATCTTTCTATATTTAGGAGTATAATTCACTAGTACTTTAGCACTAGCACTTTATTTTTATTTATGCCTCCTTTAAACAAATTGTTATGTAGTTTAGTCACTTGTGTAGAACTTTGTAATCAGAGCTGTTTCAGTCTGCATTTGCTGTTTGATGTGTGTTTAGGTCTGAACCCTCTGGGGTTGGACCCTCAGGGTGCCAGCAGTAATCATGGGGCCCCATACTAAGCAGGACTCTAACTACCAGGCACTTGGGCCTCCTGGGTGGTGAACCCTCTTTGTTTTAGGCCTACATGGCAGAATAAAAACCGTTAAAATGCACTGCATGGCAATCACAATGCCCATGGATCGAAAGCCTTAATGTGGCTTTAGTTCATGTATATCAGTCAGGACCTGCTGATGTAAAGATGATTAGTTTTATCTGTATGTGTGTGACCAGCTTAGACTTGTATCCCATGTTTACCATGCACAGAGCTTGTTGCAATAAAATGAACCATTCATTTGGTATACTAGTTAGCAGGATATTTTTTTCTGTACCTAATTTCCTAGCTTTCAGAACCTGTGGAAACCAGTGACCAACATGGAAGTGTTTTAAGACTCAGCCAAGCAATGGGGAATATAACTATTATTCAGAAAGGAGAACGTGACCTTATTTCAGATGGAGACAAAGGTGTGTGCTCATCATTCAGTAAATGTTTATTTTTAAATAAAAAATTGCTGGAAATGGACAGAGCAGGGCAGACTTCTTCTGTGCATTTAGTAAAGGCTGCACCCCAATGGCCAGATTGATACAGTAAGCAGGGCACTTGTCTCCAGACCTATCATGCTAGATCCTGTGTGCTAATCTTACCAAGAAATATGTGGCCCATATGCATAGAAGATATTACTGTTGCGGCAAGGCAACAGGATTTATTAAATATTTTCAAAATGGTTAACTTACTTTATATTTACAAATGACCTCATTTGTAATATACTAAAAATGTTTTTCATGATTGCCCCCCCTATAAGCCTTGTTTGTTCTGCTCTTCTCTCATTCTGCCTCCAAAACATGTACTGCTTTTCCTTTATATAATTTCTTGCCTCCAAATACCCTCTTCTCTTTTCATTTTAGTATTAGTGTGCAGTCATGAGGGCAGCAGCCGCCGCTGTGGAGGACAGGGAGATCTATTGGCTGGCTCATTAGGAGTACTGGTACACTGGGCACTTCTGGCAGGACCAGAGAAGATCAATGCGTAAGTGAATGGCTTGAACATAGGGCCAGCTTATGTGAAACTATTGGTTCAAAGGCACAAAACTAAGGCTCATTAGATTTTCTCTGACTCTCATAGGTGTAAAATTCACGCAAGGCAAAAGTTTGCATTGTTTGCTCACTGGCTGCATATGAACTGAGCTTTGCTAAGGTTTGAATTTGTAGCCCTTTTTCAGTACACCTTACAGGAGATAGGCAGAAATATCTTATAAAGCACAGCAAGTGGCACAGATCTGGCAAGGTCACAGCAATACAGTTTTGGCCTGCTAAATTCAAGTCATCTAATTGGCACTGATGTAGCAAATGTCATAGGCAGGGTGATGGCACAGATAACAAAAAAAGCATAAGACCCTGCTCTAAAATGTTACTGTTTCTCTACAGACAGTAGTAAAGTCAGCTGTTTACTAGAACCGGTGCCCAACAACTGTAGCAACTGGTTGCAGCATCTACATAAGTCTGCAATGCTGACTGAGTTTGCTTAACGCACTAGATTTTGATCCAAAGTAACTGGCTGGATTGGATTTTACTGCATCCACTGAATATACAGCAATCACGTGTGCTCTGAAATACACGCATTACCTGCAATACAGATACAATTATACAAGCACTATCTGTGCTTTCCAGCTAGGCTGATGTAAATCCAGTTCTTCCTAAGAAATACAAATTAAAGTGAAAGGGGAACAAACTATTGTTTGGGGGGGGGGGGGGGGCGGGTGGATACAGAGAAGCTTTTGTCTGCAAAAGCCTCCTTGACCCTTGCCAGTGCCTATTTCCTTGGTTCTTGCAAGGGATGGCTTCTGCTTATCCTTTGCTGTAAAAAATGAAACAGGGTTGATTACCTGACAAATTCACTACACTTTTTTTTAACCCTTTTTAATTCCTTCCTTTAGTCAAAATCCTTTTCTGGTGGCAGCCTTTGGAGCCTGCTCACTCACACGACAATGCAACCACCAAGCTTTTCAAAAATATGGACGTTCAATGACCACAAGTGACATGATTTCAGAAGTTGGGACTGCTTTTAACAAACTCTTTGAAACCTGATACTACTGAAGCAGCTTCTTGGGAACGACTTGTGGTGCTGACAACTCGCTAGGATGCACATAAAGCACCTTCCCAGGTGCTGTAGCAGCATGGCCAACATGCTTTTGGAGTTGTTTTTTTTTTTCCTTTTTAGAGAAGAAATCATAATATTGTAGATATACTTTTTAAAAAAATGTATAGAAAAGAAAACTGCAAAATGCAATAAAAATGAAGTGTCTGGATTTAATACAGGTATTTTGTGTAGGATAAAACAGGGTTCATCTAGCAAAGCACTTGCTTTCTTTTAAGGCTTCTACCAAGGTGGCCAAGTCAGGGATGCTCTGACTGTTTACTGTATGATTTGGCTCTCTAGTCTGTAGTTATTTCAGAATTTTCCTCTATTCTACCGCTACATGATAAACAGTTCAGTGATTAAATGTTGCTGATTTTTAGCCTCAGAGTTACCACGCAACTAATGTAATAACAGAGTACTAATACTGAAATACACGAGATTCCAGCATCTGGAAACGGAGGTCATAAGGCAATGTCTGTTTGCTCTCAGCATGCCCCTGAAATCTCATGGTCAATTAGCATAGATTTGTGGTGAACACTTAGGGGCATATTTATTATGCTGTGTAAAAAACGGCGAGAAAATTCGCCACACATCGCCAGGCTTTGCTGTGTAAAATTGGCGTAATTTTTTTACTCGTTTTTCTTCCACCAGAACTTATGGAAAATAACGGCGTAATATCCGGTGTTCAGACGCAGATCTTTTCCATTTATTTTACACAGCTTTTTACTCCGTTTTTTCAGCGAATTAGTTTTACACAGCATAATAAATACGCCCCATAGATTCTTTTGTCTGCAACCCTGTTATGAGTTAAGCAGCCCTAACCACAGATTGGGTCATCCACTGCTCTCAGGGCTATGGCACACATTGATGTAACTAGAGAAAAGGGTGTGAGGGGAGACCCCCAAAGTTACACAACTGATCTAACACAAGGTGCTGTGATCTCTGTGGTTGATATGTCCTTAGTTAGCTGTAAGTGCTTCTCATGGATAACAGTGGTAGTGACAGGCAGGTATAATAGCCAAAGTTTCCAATACCTTTCTGAAAGACCTAGGTGATGCACCCTGAGAACCCCTCAATGGCCAAACCACCACTATAGATCTAAAATCGCACAAGTTTGTAACACCTGATTCATCTTTTCTTGCCATTGAAAGCAAGGCCTTTATCTAAAGCAAGTTTAAAAGGCACGCGGGTTGTGCTTTCATCTGTTAGTAATTCAGACAACTGATTTTGCTTATAAACATGCTATTAATATCCACTGTTTGAAGTAAACATGCAGCAGACATTAACATTTCCTTAACTTATTTTAATAAATATATACACTTAATATTTTTACATCTATAAAATAAATGTACATGAATGAATAAACTAGGTTTCTTCTTTGCGGTCAAGTAGTTCCCATGTTGATGTATTTCCACGATCCTGTAATATTACAATATCAATTTTAATACCAATGAAGTGTGTAAGACATTGTGCTGCATTAAATGTTCTATACACCAGTAATTCTAACATCATGGTGGCATATAGAGGGGGAGAATGCAGTTGGTGTTACAGTATATAAAATGCCCTCCAGTAATCACATAAATTGAAAGATAAAATGACCATTAATATATACATTTATGGGATCTATTATCCAGGATGTTTGGGACCTGGAGTTTTCTGTAGTTTGAATCTGCACACCTTCAGTCTACTTAAAAAAAAACCAACAGAATTTTTTTGCCACCAATGTAAATTTATGCAGCATGGTTACCATCAGTTACAAACTGGAAAATGGAAATGTAATAGTCCCCACAGTTCGAGGCACATAGCCTATGTGCACCCACGTACCTGCTTTGCTAGATGTACTGTACAATACTGCCTCTAGAGAAATTTTAACCCCTTCATACATTGTGACTTTCAGCAGATTTAGGGTAAATGATACTATTGTATTTCCAGAGAAAATTTAACCTCCAGACAATAGAGGGCTCCGTCAACATATCTCATGCACTTGGGAGGCTGTAGTAATGAGCAGTATAATTTAGGGCCATGGCCCACAGGGGTATTAGTTGTCCATGGTTAATTTTGGCTACCGTGCGCGACTAATCTCCTTGTGGGCCATGGCCCTTAAGTGCTAAGACACATTTTTGGGTTTTATATAGTATTGTACTAGTAGTGTGTGTTCACAAAGTAATTTTAGCTGCTTCTCAGATGTTTATCTTTGAATTTTGATGAAGCTATCCTTAAAATTTTGGGAACCCTATGACACTGGTCAAGTTTAGGAAACAATTCACTTGGCTGTCAGCTTTTTGAAATGGGAGGAAACATTCATAAGGAGAAAATCCCTGGCAAGTAGCATCCAAAGAATCTCTATTGTCACTATGCAAGTAGTAAGTCTTACATACCATAAGCATTTATACCAGAGGGTATATGCTGCTGTCATTAGTGATACATTAAGGGCTATTGCAAACAGTTGCACAAGTTCATATGGAAAGTGGCAACATTATGCAACAGGCAGTGAATGATTACTGTGCATAACTAACAAATACTGCAGTAGCTAGAATAGCTGTTTCAATGGGTTTTTTTTGGGGCTTACCTTTACATTTATGCCATATACAGCCAGATGTTGGCGCATTATGTCACAAGCCTGTAGGAGTGGTTCCCTTTCCAGTAACAACTGCCTTCTCCTCTCCTTGTATTGCTGTTTTTCCTCTTGTCCTATTGCATTTGGTGATTCATCTGCAGCCAGGGCGTAATTCCGCACCTTACTTCTAAAACTGATCATTTCTTCTACTACATTAAAGAGAACAGCCGAGTGTCTATCTTCTGCAGCGACCTAAAACACCACAACACATAAGTCAAGAGCTATAGAGAGCTTCAATGTAGCAAATGAGTTATCAGAAAGGGTCTTTATATGAGCTGCCTTCATGCATAATAATTTGAAGAAATGGTCCTTCTAGCCGCTTAGCAGCAATTTTATTTTAAAACTTAGAAAAATTATCCATACCCTGCAGTCTTTGTTTTTATTATTGTCTACTTCAAATAACAAGCACTCTTATGCCTATGTATTACTTGAGCTTTCACTGGATGTGCACTTCTATTAAAGAAACATTTCTTTTCATAAAGATTTCATTGCTGTAGCAAACATACTCCATGAATTATAAGTGCATAGAAATAGACTTTTAAAAGACAGTTTAACCAAGCACTAGCATAAAATATAGTAAAAAAAAAAAAGTATAATATCATAGCAAAAAAGTACCTGGTTTTGGCTCAAGGAAATTCCCAATATCTCCAGAAATTGTTCAATGTAAGAGATCATGGCACCATAAACTACAGAGCTCCTGGGAGAGTTTGACTCCTACAACAGATAGAAAGCCTACATGACCTCACAGACATTCAATACAGAAATGCTGAAGTTACTACACAAGCTTAAAGTCTCAGAATCTCTATTGCAATAATGATTTACACCTTCTAAATTGAGCAGTGGGAGTCACCATCTTGGATTGTTAGGAGTGCCAGTGATACTCACATGCTTAGTGTGCTCCGGGCAGTTGTTGAGAAGCAAAGCTTAGGGGGCATTGCAAATTCAATCAAAGAAAATTAGGTTATCCTTACTTAAAAGCTGATGCTACAGGGCCGAATGTAAATTACACTGGTTTCTGAGCTGCCATGTAATGTTAATCTGAATTAATCACAATCAGTCTTATATTGTTATATTGTGTCATTTATATTATATATATATATATATATATATATATATATATATATACACACACACACACACACACACATATACATACATACATATATACTAGGGATGTTCAGGATTCAGGCTTTTTCAGCAGGGTTTGGCTAAATCCATGCCTCTGGCCAAAACCAAATCCTAATCTTTAAAATCATGTGACTTTTTGTCACATAAACATGGCAATTGAAAAGTTTTCACCATGTGCAAAGCGCATTGGTTCTCTTTAACACTACCTTGTTCAGTATTCGGCCAAATCTTTCACAAAGATTTGGGGGTTCAGTCGGATCCTGAAATAATGGATTTGGTGCATCCCTAATATATACAGTATATTGTGAGTCAGTCCCTAAGCCCAGTAAGTGACAACAGCACAGAGCATGTGCAGTGAATCAGCAGAAAAGAAGATGGGGAGGTACTGGGGGAATCATTGGAGGAACAGATCTTACCTGCTAAAGGGCTGTGGTTGCCTTGGGCTGGTACAAAAGCCCAAAACATAATGTGCAACACTTCTGCCCTACTACTTTGTTAAGCCTTACTTCTCCTTTAAGTGCCAGAAAATACTGAATTGTTGCCCTTGTACCATCCCAATATCCCTGTATCTGAGAAGAGCCAATTTAGGCTGCTTGTGTAGCAAGAAATTCACACTTCATCAGTGCACTCCAAGTAGTATAGAAGCCGGAACAGTTCAAATTTTCAATCTTTATTGGCACAACTATGTATCACAGCTCGAGGTCTAAAGCGTTTCGTGTCAGCACACTTTCTCAGAGAATTGGATATTATAATGTAAGCATATAGGAAGTTCTCAGCGACAGAAAAAAACAGGTATAAAAAGTAGCTTTTACAGTAGCCTTTTTACTTTTTTTATGGTAAATGGATTTTCTGACAAGCTGAGAGCATTGTAGGTGGTTTAATAAGATTTGGACATTGAAGGTAAACAACCCCTTTAAGGACAAGTTTAGTCTTGGCTCATTACCACTAAAATAATAATCTATGGGGCATTTCTTAGACTGCTGCAGAGTGGACAGCTGCCATCTTTAGATTATATCCTGATCGGTTACCTTGGAAACAGCCTTAAGCTGTCTGTTGCCATGGTGAATGAGGTCCATAACTGCATCAACTGCTCGTGGGGTGTCAAAGTCATCTGAAAACGCAGCCTTAACATTTACTTTTGTTTCATTCAGCCTTGGACAAACAGCGAGAGGAAATTTTAGCAGTAGGAGATAGTACATCTATTCATATGGGTCATCTCCATTTTTTTATATTTCCATGAAGCACATTTATTTAATACATTTGTATACATCATTTTTTATCTATCTTTACATACTCTGCTGTGCCTGTATTCCATAGCACACATCTAGATGTCCGAGTACTATAATTACATTTTAGCTTTATAGATACATCCGAGCACATCAGGTTCTTTGGTGCTCTTTGGCAATTGCACTTTGCTTAGTAACGTGTGATTTGCATAGTTGCCAGTTAAAGGGTTAAACATGAAAAAAACAGTATAACTGTTTTGCCATAAACATGGATTTAAGCAAATTTTGTAAGTACTCTCTTCTTATTTCTCTTATTGCACAGAAAAAACATGCTTGTTGAAATAGGACCCTATGAGAAATGGCATCACCTAATGTTAGAGGTTTTTGATGGGTGCTGGTAACAATAATGTGAGGTTACCTTTGCCAGAGTAAAGCCTCCTGCACTGGTTGGCAAATCAGCTGACCTTTCATATAGGCTTTTGCATCATCGACAAACGAAGAGATGGTGTGTAGGGTATTTACTGCATCATGCATGGACCCGTTGCTGTATTCCACAGCTAAAATAATATAGTATATAAATATATATAATTTATGTATATAAAAGATTATTGCATTATATATGGAACATAAAGATAAATGACTAAGTGAAATTACAAATTTCATACCTGATTTATATTTTGAGCGCAGACAAAACATTCTAAACTGGTCAGGGGAAAAGGACTTTAAAAACTCCTGAAATGAGAACACGCTGCATTACAAGGGGCAAGTTATTTGCTTTTTTTGTATAATATATCACAGCCTGCCTTTCAGCCTTCCTTCTATAACAAATCTAAGGAAGAAGCAGTGTTTGTATTGAAGATGCTGATTGGTTGCAGCCACATAAGTGATACACATACCTTTCAATGGCCTTGCATGTGATTTACTAAGCTGGTACAGGGGTACTTTAAGGATGTAACTAATCAGTGAGGGACATTTCCCAGGGTCTTAAAACAGGGCATGACCCAGGAAAACTGGGGCAGATGGGGACCGTTAGGCAGATGCAGAGTAAGTTAAATGCTATTGTGCATGCCCCTCCCCTTCCTCACTTATTTGCATAGCATTAATTATCTTGCCAGACAAGAGGGGACATTAAAGGAAAAGTAACACTAAATTTTTTTAAGTAAAAAATCTCTTCTACTCTGCTCCAATAATTGCCCTATCCTTCCCAGCATTTATTATTTTAAATGCTTTATTAGAAAATACCTTGTAAAAACGTTGCATTTCGATCCGTCGATCCAGAATCCACTATGCGACGATCGATTGATTAATCCTAGCCTTCTTTCTGTATAGGAAGGAGTCGGGCTAGGAGGAGATGTCGATCGTCGCATAGTGGATTCTGCATCTTCTGGATTGCCGTATTTAAAAATGACCGAATGCAAGGTTTTTACAAGATAAAATTTTCTAAGAAAGCATTTAAAATAATAAACGCTGGGAAGGATAAGGCAATTATTGGAGCAGGGTAGAATAGATTTTTTACTTAAAAAATGTTAGTGTTATTTTTCCTTTAACAGTAGAAATTGACCTTACTATAGGCAAGGGTGTGGTATGTGATGAAAATATAAATAATACCAACCTAGCCCCAATCTGCTTACTGGCTGTCCCAAGCAAGGGACTAGAACTGCATTCATTTCCTGTGACTGTAATTTCAATTTCATGGTTAAGTGTCACAGATATATCCTAGGCAACACACAAAATGGAGCACCGGTGAGCCTTCTAACATGATGGCGCCTCCTATAACCTCAGTTCACACAATGAACAAACACACTTCTTTTTTTTCCCCCTAGGAGATTAGTTTAAGCATTACTACATATTCAAATAATATTTGTATTGATTCCTGGGCCAGTGTACCATATAAAACTAGTATATTATATTATATTGTTTATAAAACTATAAAAAGCCAAATACAAGTAGCAGCTAATCTCTGGGGGTAGGGTTGCCACCTTTTTCTGTAACTAATACCAGCCTTTGGGTTGTGGGGGTGTGTCACATCATTTGAGGCGGGGCTATGACGTAAGACGTGAGGAAAAGGTGGATGGGGTTGGTAAATGGACAGACTGAGGGAGTTATAGGCTGAACAGAGGTGGGCCCATAGTTATAAAGGGTGATCGGCAGCAAAGAGGGTGACGGAATGTACATTGCTGGTAAATCTGTAATACTGGTGCCGGCCTTAGCTGGTGATTATACCAACTAGGTTGGTCAAATTGTGGCCAGGTGACAACCCTATCTGGGGAATGATATTAACCATAAAACATGGCTGGTCACAGAGGCCTCTGGGGATGTGTACCCCACCACAACAAAAAAGATTGGAGACTGCACAAATAGTAGTGGAGAAGGTTGTGGCTGTTTGTAAACTAGACATTAAGCTAATAATTTAAAATACCCATTATAAAAGTTAAAACCTTTACAAAGATTTATACTTTTTTTTCTTTTTTACATTTAACACTTTTTTTTTTAATACAATTAAAATTGGTTAGAAGGACTTTTCCATTATAATCAGGGAAATATTGCAACTATTGCAATGGTAACATGCTGTGTTTTGTGCTTATTATAGACACTCAAGGGGCTCATATAGCCCTTAAAGGGGACATGTACCCATACTCTTCTGAGCACTTGTGCAATTGAATGAATGAATTCAATAATAATTGAAAATATTTTTTAGATGTCATGATATTACCAGCTTTTACATTAATGCTGTTAATATTATAAATGTGTAACAGTTATGACCCCTGTGTTTTTTTCAGAGTGGACACTGGACAGATTGAGTTACAGTTTGAGTTACTGATGCAAAAACTGTCTCCTGGAGCCTATCTGCTCAGTTCTATCACTCCTGTGACTATAGGTAATTTTAAAATTATATTGTGATACTGTTCCCGAAAATTGTTCTAGTCAGGACATAAATATATATATATTGCCTTTAAAAATCAAGAAAACAAACATGTTCTGAGACAGTCACGTATAAATTTAAGCTGCTGGGTGGAAAAACATAAATGCTCACAGCTGGGCTACCCATACATTGGCATTAGTAAAAAAGTGCCATATTATAAATGTAACACAATTCTCCCTAGAATACATAAAACCTCATTAAATGCTGGCAAAAGCATTCCACAGGATGAGAAAAAATGCAAAAAAAGAGTGCAATGGAAAGAAAATCTCTAGACTGTATAAGTAAGGTTTAGGTTTGACTGTGCTGTAATTGTTCAATAAAACACAGGGGTATAAAATATTCTAGACAGAAAAAACACATTTGAATTCATTTAAACAAATTTGAATGAATCTGCTCTCAGATGTGGCAGCCTGTTATTACTCTGCCAGAAAATTTTTCCATTAGGAATTGTCAGCAGAATGTCTATTTGAATAACCGAAACTAGGATTCTACTTCCACCAGATGTCAGGTAATGCTGGAGATGAGCTGCTGGCTGAAAATCTTTGCACTATGAATAATTCAACTTTTGTATTTAAGCACAGCTTTGATCTAACTGTAAATTCCCAAGTAAAACAGGTATGGGATCAATTATCTGGAAAGCTCTGAATTACAGGAAGGCAATCTCCCATTGACTCCATTTTAATCAAGTAAATCAAATTTTTTTTTTTAAAAAATGATTTCCTTTTTCTTTGCAAAAATAAAACTGTTCCTTGTACTGGATGGTAACTAAGCTGCATGAATCCATATTGGAGGCAAAAAAATCCTATTGGGTTTATTTCATGGTTAAATGATTTTCATCATATCGAATAACTGAAATCCCCCCAACTTGTAGGCAATGAGAATACTATATGGTGCTGGTTTCACTCTGGCTTAAAAACGATCACTAACTTTAAAAATGGCCCCTTTAGTGGAGCTTCCCATTGCCCTGTTACAATCACTTTCTGTGTTTGAAATAAGGGATGTTTTCTTCTAAAAGTCCTTGCCAGAAACACAGCAGGAGAATAGCTAATAACAGAGGGAGAGGGATAGCCAATCACAGAGGTAAAACGGATAGCCAATCACAGCCCTGCAGTTACACAAGCAAAGACAAGCTTCAGTTTCCAATCAGATCATCATAGATGCTGATTTGTTCCTATCAGACAATGCTGCTGGATTCCCTGTACAGGCTGGGAAAGGAGGCAGAAGGAACAGAACAGATGAGCTGAAATTTTCAATAAATCAACTAGAGACACTACTTTTTAAAACACATTATTTCTATATTATTATATATAAACGAGTATAATGCACTAGCACATCCTAGTTTTTTTTACACAATATGTCTCCTTTAGGGAACGGTGATTTAAATTACAGAAAGTTCCCTTATCCAGAAAACCCCAGGTCCCAAGCATTCTGCATAATAGATCACTTATTTGTATTTTTACACTGCAGTGTATAATTTCCAGATAGGCTTACCCCAGGGTTGAGGGCAGCTAGTTAATTAGAGGTTCCCCCAGTGTGAGCCATAGCACAAAGTTCTCAGCAGGTGTTATTCAACTACACTGAGGGGATAACAGAATGCTAGTGCATGTTAAACACAGTGCCTGTTAATATGTTGCTGATTCTGGTGTATGTACTAGGCTCTTCCTGCGTTCAGTTACACTCTGTCCCCTAACTCAATGAGGGAGTGAGCAGTGAGGTAGAGACCAGGGGGGGAGAAGGTAAGTGAGCAAGTTTCGGCAGCAGTGGTGTGTGTGCAAGAAAGCAACAGGTGGGGAGGAAGTAAGCACATCAGAAAAAACCTAAATATATCAATATACATGCCTTTTACAGCATGACTAAATGACAAATAATTGCAATTAACTTGCAACATGACTTTGCCAGTCTGGCGTATCAAAAAAAACAGAAAAACAAACTACCTTAACTGTCACATAGTTTCTCAGGGATTTTGACATTTTTTCTTCATTCCCTTTCAAATGTAAATGTCCTGAAAGAAAAAGAGGGAAAAATAAGAAAATTACATGCATCCAGAATCATTAGTCTAAATGCAACACAAAATCCATGCCAGCAATTTACAGCCTACGGAAAATGCTAGGAGACGCAGATCAAAATCTAAGGACAGCCATAATTCCTTGCTCTCTCACACTTCATGCTACCCTTTAGTCACATAAACTGTGACTTTGTCGCACCCAATTTCAAGCGGTTGCTGATTCCACCTCAATATACAGCAACAGCCAGTCTGTGCTTTATACAGCATCAGTGAATTACAAGCATCACTCTGATACCGGAGAAAAGGCATCTGATCATGTCAAAAAAGCCATCCACCCAGCCTGCTGCCCCAAAACTCTTGCAAACCCATAGTGGGTGAAGGATTTAGGTACTGGTACTACTGCTGTTGGAACTTTATAGTTACAATAATAAAGCAAAACCACTGGAACTATTCTACTATATCCATATCTATATAGATATTAAAAATATAGAAAAGGCAGGTGCACACCAGAACTTCAAACAAAAAAAAAAAAGATATTTTTGCTGAATCAAAGTTTGATAAAGTTCCCAGGTGAAAACTGAAACATTAATTCAATAAAAATATATTTTTTTGTTTAAAGTCCTGGTGTGCATCAGCCTTTTCTATATTTTTGTACGTACCTTCTGTTTGCACCCAGGCATCTGGCTGAAGAAGTGTGTGCCTAAGCTAATAATAATATATATATATAGCCTCTCAATATCGGCACTCACCAAAACCAAAAGCAATAGCCTGGTGCTAACCTCTAAAACTCATATTGGATCCTTAGAAAGCACTCACGGCATAAAGATGAATAAAGTCAATTTTTTATTCAAACATGATATCTATGCGTTTCGATCCATATAGGATTGTCATCTTTATGCCGTGAGTGCTTTCTAAGGATCCGATATATATATAAACATAATTGTTTGTTTTTTCCATTGAGAAAGGTCACAAAAGTGATCAAATCGGGAGTTTAAGAAGAACATTTTTGCTATTTTCAAAAAGCCCTGCTGAGTGCTATACTACTCCTTTTTTTATTACTATATTTATTGGTAATAAACACATGCATTAAATGATCAGTTTATAAAAGACAGATCTCCCTCTAGTGGTCAAATAATATTTCTGTTAAGGTAAGTTACTAACCAATAACAAAAAAATATTCCTCCTATAATTGAGCTCCCTGTTCCAATGTTGCCTACCCCTACACCAGATCGTGGGTTTGGGATCATTCTCCTAAAGAAATAGGAACTTTTAACCTGCTTGAGATTTTTTTAGCAGAGAGTTTTTTATATTATATGTATTTTTTACCCAAAAAAACAAACTATAGGTAAGGGTCAACCATCATCAGCTGTAAATAACATTGGCTTGTATGGGAGGACACTTAAAAGGGAAGGACCATGTGAAAGCATGTGTAGAGTTTGCCAGAAAGCATGAATGGTGAGTAATGGCCAGGCATGGGTTTAATATTAGCACAAATGTGCCTTACATTAAACTACTTTAAAGGTTCTACTAAAAATGTGTCCTCCTGTCTTAAAAAACTGTAGCTTGCTTGCCTTTACTATATAATACATCCCATATAGCATTTTCCTATTTATAACAAAAAAATGAATCTAGAATCTAGAAAGAATCTAGAATTCTAGAAATAAAGAAAAATGACTTCAAATCTGTAGTCAGTCAGTTAGCTCTATAATAATCTTAGCAAAGAATTAAAAAAAACAAAAAACGGATACCGACACAAAGCCTACAATTAGAGTGACAGATTGCCGAGGAAGCGATAATGAAGAGCAATTTGATTATTTTACAAATGACAAATGATTATATAAATTTAATCATTTGTCATTTGTAAAATAATCAAGTTAGTTATTTTGAAAAGATGCAGTTTGTATATCATTGTTTTCAAGAGTTTCCAATTGAGGCAAAATATACAAAGACGTTAAAGGAGCGGATATTTGTAGTTGCTCTTTATCCTTTAAAGTTATAATTACAGGTCTAAGAATTAAAGCAATTTCTTTTTACCTAGGCCAGCCTAAGCCAGCCGGGCACCCAGCGCCACTACAGTGCGCAATCTCCATACCCCCTGCAGCATCAACACTCATGCATGCGCCTCCCCTTAGTGAAGTCAGTTTCAGTCTACACGCCACCACTTCCAGCATAAGCCCCATCTGAGGGGCAGAGGTTGACTGGAATATAACAGTGGTTTGGTCTGGCTTAACTGTGACAGCTAGGGGCAGAAATGTGGGTCGCCAAATCCACTTCAGCCTCAGGTCTGCAAAGCCTGTCCTGGTGCAGGTCTCTATTATCTGTCATTTTCTATTCTCTGCGCTGCTTCTTCTGATGCAAAGCTAAAGAATACAGCTTTTTGTTATTGCCAATACTTACTTGCCAGCATTGTATGTGCCGTAATTACCAGACTTGTTATAAACCATGCAATGCATTGTGGGAATGGGAGTCTTGGATGGAGGAAAGAAGACTGTTGTTACATTGTTGTAAAAAGCGATTTAGGAGTTTGTTTTTAATAGAATTCAGTAGTCAGTAGTTAGTCTGACTTTTCTTGAAATTATTATTTATGACTAATGAAATGTTATTATTTTAAGGGTAATTGCCAAAACTACACAATGCAACGCAATGCAATCTGTATTTCTGTGTGTGGTACTTACCAGTATGAAGGAAATAGTTTCCCCACTGTGTGCTCTGGTGATATGCCTCACACTGAGCAATTTCATTTTCATGATGAGGGAAAGCAAGGTCAATCCCACCAGTGTGAATGTCTAGATGTTTGCCAAATACAGAACTAGAGAAGGAAACACAAAATGCCTTAAAGGAATACTGTCATTGAAAAACATGTTTTTTTCAAAACACATCAGTTAACAGAGCTTCTCCCGCAGAATCCTGCATTGAAATCCATTTTTTAAAAATGCAAACAGATTGTTTTATATTTAATTTTGAATTTCACAGAATATGGGCTAGCAATATTCCTCATTGCCCAGGTGAGCTGTACTCTGATAAACTTCAGTCACACTTTACTGCTGAGCTGCAAGTTGGAGTGATTTCACCCCCCCACCCCCAGCAGCCGACCTGCAGAACAATGGGAAGGCAGCAAAATAGCAGTTCCCAGTAGATATCAGAATAGCACTCATTAGTAAGAAATCAAAGTCTGTCTTGGGACTTCTCTACATGGGAGTAGGACAAACAATAGGGTACCTGAAAGCAGTTCTAATGTGTAGCATTCCGGCACAATGCACTGAGATGGCTGCCTACACACCAATATTACAACTATGAAAAAATAAATTTGTTGGTTCATGAACAAAATTCTAAAGTATAGAGTGAATTATTTGCTACGTAAACAGTGTAATTTAGAAATAAAATGTATACCATAAAAAGCATGACAGTATCCCTTTAATACCTAAAAGTCCAGCATTTTGCTCACACTGGGAAAACCTGGGACTACAGTGAGGCGATCAATATTGCAATTATTAATTGTTGAAGCACAACTTCATTACAACATAAAACCTCTATCTTTAAGGAGCTTAAAGAAAGGTCTTACAAGTAAGTCGTTCAGTTTTTTTGCACAAAATGGGGGGTCTGGGAAGGCACTGTATATTTATGAATACCTCTAGTAGAGACTTCTAACATTTCATGAAGCATAATTTAACACAGATTTAGGGGCGTATTTATTATGCTGTGTAAAACTAATTCACTGAAAAAACGGAATAAAAAGCTGTGTAAAATTAACGGAAAAGATCGCCGTCTGAACGCCGGATATTACGCCTCTATTTTCTATAAGTTCCGGTGGAAGAAAAAACACATAAAAAAATAAAGCTGTTTTTACCCCGTTTTTACACAGAGAAGCCTGGCGATGTGTGGCGAATTTTCTCGCCGTTTTTTACACAACATGCCCCTTAATGTATACTTTCATCTGATTCACAGACCCAATGTACAAAACAACCTATCATAGTTCCACACTTTATTGGACACTCAGATTAAAACAAAATAATCAAGGCAAACTACGTAATTATGCAGTCATTTTTTAAACTATATTAATACAATTATGTATAGAACTACAATACTGGTTGTTTATGGCACCTATCACATGCTGTATATTCTACCACCTGAAACCCATCCATGCAAATGTACATCTTTCACCAATACGATTGTCATTACTTATGACCAAATAGTAATATTAACCTGTCATACACTGCTGCTGATGTATCGTCATAATTAAACCAGTATTCAAGTATGATTAAATATATTTAAGGTGGATTTATGATTTTAAACACCTTTAGCATCATTATTCTAAAAAAAAGAAAACAATTGGAGTACATTAATGTTTCCACTATAGTGTTTCCACAGCCAGATCACACTAAGGGGCAGATATATTATTTTGGAGACAAATACCTTAGCTAATGAGGTTTTTCCCCGAAGCCCCACGTGAATTTTTAATGTTCCGATCTCTTTCAAGTTTAACTACATAAAACTTTTTGTAAGATGTTGCAGTCTGCAGAAGTAAAATTCCTGGAAGAGCTTACTTCACTGTATTTCACTTTTTCAGTTAGAGACAAACTTGAAGGGCCTTTGGTCAAGGCCTAACTTAGCACCTAAAATTGTAATAGATATAGGAAAACAGTTCCAAGAATATTTAGCAAAGCAAATATGATGAGATTTTAGGTAAAAAAACAAACTAACTTTAAGCTGTATCAAGGAAATAAAACAGACTTTCTATTCCAATACTACAGTAATTGCCAATCGGGCTTAGCCTCCTCCTGCCCCTGTTAAAAAATAAATCCAAACTGCAGTTTAGGCTACTTTTCACCAGCTCCAATATAAGGATGGGGAACTAGAAAAAAGGTTTGTATTAGTCTAGTAAAAGCTTGAATACATAATTGTGTTGTGTAATTTCTGCCCCAGTGCCTTCCTGTTTCAATAAAGGGCTTTCCAATTAAACTTGCAGACAGTCTTGTGCCATTGTAATTTTTTTTTGCTGCCATAATCCCCATTCATTCATTCTGATTTCAAAGTAGAATAAATCACAGAAGTATCTTAGCAACACGGCCTGTTATATGGGGGAGTGCCCTGATCAAGGTGGCAAGTTGAAAAACATCTAGAATCTACTATTCATAAAAAGGGATTCAGAGCACTGAGAAAAAGTGACAAAATACTGAATAGCTTTAATTACATGACTTTTCATATTTTTCTTTAAAATGCATACAAATATACATCAAGAATAAAAACACGGCAGGCCAAGATAAAAAGAGTATGCTTCCAAGTGCCTGGTGAACAACTTGTCCCTAACCTTTACAGTCAATTACGCTTCATAAGCAAAGGATCGCAGAAGAGATACAAAAGTGCTCTGGCAGGGGTTTAGTAATTGGAACCTGCATTTTGTCTTGCATACGGGATTTAAGCTATTAGAATGGGTTCTGCTCTATTATCAAGCTGCAAGAAATTCCTTTGTTGTTGGCCAGCTATAACTATTGAAAGGATTTTACTTTTCACAATGGATCTGGCCTTTGCTTGCCCTTTCCATTTTTGAAGCAGGCTTGTTAAGATCACCCTAGGAAACCTTGGATTTTAGATTTACTTTGTTCAGTTCTAAACACTTTGTTGCAAAAAAAAAAAAAATATATATATATATATATATATATAATCAAACAGGTGCCATGAAAACATTAGGGTCCACTTGTAATGATTAATACCATTTTACTTAATGAGACTGTGTGGTTTTGTTTGGGTATCCTGATATGTGAGACAGATGCTAGTTACAGCTACAGAAAAGTAAGTAAACTTACAAAGTTTTAACGTGCACACTCTAGGTAAGATGTGCTGTAGTAATTACTTATGGAGAATTTATGGTATTATAATATATAGCAACAAAAAAGAAAGAAAAAAAAGCTTTTTAAGCAGCACCGGTGTGACAGCACAGGTTAACAGGTGCCTACCGCAGTTGTGTCAATTTGCCACAATGTACACAAGTGTGCTGTGCCTATTGAGGCAGGCCACTGAGGGAACCCTGGAGCTACAGATGAAGCGCAGGTTTTCCCAAAACTTAACTAGTTACAAGATAACACAGGCTATCCTGTTGTGTTATCTCGTGCCATCTCCCTGCTGTGTCAGGGGAAAAAAAGCCTTCTTAAGGTGGCCATACACGCACCGATATTATCGTACGAAACCTCGTTTCGTACGATAATCGGTGCGTGTATGGTATGTCAGCGAGCCGACCGATGTCGCAGGAAGCTGCTGAAATCGGTCGGCTCGTCGATCGGCCAGGTTAGAAAATTTTGATCGGGCGCCATAGAAGGCGCCTGACCAAAATTCTCCCTTCAGAGCTGAATCGGCAGAAGGAGGTAGAAATCCTATTGTTTCTACCTCCTTACCTGCCGATTCAGCCCTGAATGGTGTGTGGCGGATCTGACGATGTTTCGTGCGACCGATGGTCGTACGAAACATCGTCGGATCGCCACGTGTATGGCCAGCTTTAGGCTGTTATTCTGTTTTTAGACAGCAGGTGGTGCCTGGAAAGTAACGTTAACATGCACAGTAGGGGGTCCATTTTGACACCAGACTTCTCCAGCCTTATCTTTTTACTGGAATGTGGTAGGTGCTAAGAGTAATTAAGATTACCCCCTGGTAAAAGCAAATAGAGCACTAGTCTCTCCTGTGGGTAATTACACACTGGGCTGTTTCTGGGCAAATCCAGTTGGTACAACGTGTATCAGGCGACAGGGCCGGATTTCTTTCTGAGGCACCCCGAGGCCGCCCCTGTAGGTGTCCCCCTCTGTGCATGCGCGAACGCGCCCCCCCCCCCCGTGCGCATGCGCGAACGCGCCCTCTCCCCAGTGCGCATGCGTGAACGCTCATTTAAACTCCCATACGGAGCAGTGGGGAGAGGTCCCGACTGCTCCGTATGGGAGCCAAATTGAAACATTTTTCTGGCGGCGGGGTGGCGTGCCGCCCCTAAACTTCTGCGGCCCTAGACCCGGGCCTTTGTGGCCTCTCCACAAATCCGGGCCTGTCAGGCGCATAATCAAATATTTTTAATACTGTAGTTTGGCATTTTTCCCTCCTCTTTTCACATTATGCAATTTTGTTTTCCTCAATCATTTAACTATTGGAGTTCCCAGATTCCTGCAAAGAATGGGCCCAGACAATAAATAAGTTCCCTTTTCTCTGTAATAATAAAACAGTACCTCTACTTGATCCCAACTAAGATATAATTACCCCTTATTGGGGCAGAACAGCCCTATTGGGTTTATTTCATGGTTAAATGATTCCCTTTTCTCTGTAATAATAAAACCGTACCTGTACTTGATCCCAACTAAGATATAATTACCCCTTATTGGGGGCAGAACAGCCCTATTGGGTTTATTTCATGGTTAAATGATTCCCTTTTCTCTGTAATAATAAAATAGTACCTGTATTTTATACTGTTTTTTTTTTTGTGGTTAGGATGGTTTTGAGAGAGGGCCATTTGTATAACTCAGCCTGCAGCCTTGTGCTTTATATGGGCACAGAACCCCTCAGTGACTTCTAAAATCCTTATCATTTACAGTAGGGGGTACATTATCCCTTATAATACATGAGTGCTGCTCAGAGTTCCCTGTATAACTCAGCCTGCAGCCTTGTGCCTTTATATGGGCACAGAACCCCTCAGTGACTTCTAAAATCCTTATCATTTACAGTAGGGGGGTACATTATCCCTTATAATACATGAGTGATACTCAGAGTTCCCTGTATAACTCAGCCTGCAGCCTTGTGCCTTTATATGGGCACAGAACCCCTCAGTGACTTCTAAAATCCTTATCATTTACAGTAGGTAGGGGGGTACATTATCCCTTATAATACATGAGTGATGCTCAGAGTTCCCTGTATAACTCAGCCTGCAGCCTTGTACCTTTATATGGTCACAGAGCCCCTCAGTGACAGCTAATATCCTTATCATTTACAGTAGGGGGTACATTATCCCTTATAATATACGAGGCCTGCAGCGTTGTACCTTTATCACAGAATGCCTCCAATATCCCTTTTAATACATAAGAGATTATTACAGCCATGTTTTTCATTTATAGTTATTAAGGTTAGGGCCACAGGCAGTGACAGCAGCTTTGGACAAGTATAAATGATAAATAAAGCAGACATTATCAATAGTTAAGAAATATATCTTTCCACAACTTGGGACAACCTATCTGTACTGAACCCAGTGAGTTTCTTACGCCCTGTAGGCAACACTGACACCCAACACTGCACCACACCATACCTCCCAACATTTAAAAATTAAAAAGAGGGACAAAAGTATATGCCGCGCTAAGTGATGCAATATTTTTGACCACGCCCCTCTGACCACACCCACATTACAAAACACCCCCATTTTCCATGGTTGGAATGGCAGCATCAGACACACCAAGTGCACTAGTGTTTTAACTCTTTTACTGCCAACGACGTATGGCATACGTCGTGGCAGTAAAAGGGCTTAAATGCCAACGACGTGTCCCATACTTCCTTGGCATTTAAGCGCAGCTCTCTGCAGCGGCGGCATGTGCCGCCGCTGCAGAGAGCTTCTATCCATGACAGCCCCCCTGGGCAACGTGCCAGGGGGGCTGTCATGAGGGTCCTGCAAGACGTTCGCTCGCAGGACCCTCCAGGAAGCAGCAGACGCGATCGCATCACGTCTCCTGCTTCCTCCTTCCCCCCTGCCGGCCGGCCCACTGAAGAGGAGGCGATCGGGTCTTCAGGACAGGTAAGAACTTTTTTTTTTTTTTTCATTTAAACACTTACACACACACTTACATACACACTTACATACATTTATACACACTTACATACATTTACACACACTTACAGCACACATTTTAGCAGTTTTTTTTCATTTTTCACACTTTTATACACTTATTTACACTCATATACACACTTACACACTATAACAAAACTTTTACACATGTACACGCAAACACTTTGGGTTTTTTTTGTTTTGTTTTGTTTCTTTTTCATTTTGCCACTTTGTTTTTAGTTTCTTTTACCCAAAAACTGTTTATTTTGACAGCGTGACTATTGGATCAGATATTCTGACCACTAATTACACTGTCATGTGACTTATTTTGTTGTTTCACTGATTTGCACAATTTTTGTGGTTTTATCGCATTTTATCCCTGTATAAGTGTTCCTAATCTGTTTTTAGTGTAGCTTTGCCAGGTGTAACTTTGGTGTACAAAAATAACTTTGCCTATTTTGAATTCATCAGAATGTGTACTTTCCAAAAATATATGGTTTCCTGGGGCTCTTTGTATAGTTAGGGGGGGGGGGTTACTGCACATAATACGCTGTCAGGGGGCTCTGTGTGCAAAAGCTGAGTTGGCAGGCGAGAAATCCTTATGCGCTATTTTCATTATGGGGTCAGTACACACCGCAGACTTTGGTATATCTATGCATATTGGGCATCAAACTGTTCAGTAGGCCTCTGGTGTTCCTATTTGGGGTGACTTGCCTTTGTACCCAAGAAATTGTGTGAGATAAATGCGGCAAATTGCAATATTTTTAGGCGGTTTTCTGAAATGTCATAAAAACCAATAACTTTAGGAAAGCTTTGCAGATTGGTACTTTGGTGTAGAAAGGACTCTTTACCCTTGTTGGATTTGTCAGAATGTGTACTTTCCAAAAATATATGGTTTTGTGGGGGTCTGTGTATAGTTAGGGGAAGTTTCGGCACATAATACACTGACAGGGTGCTCTGTGTGCAAAAGCTGAGCTGGCAGGCGAGAAATCCTTATGCGCTATTTTCATTTCGGGGTCAGTACATACCGCAGACTTTGGTATATCTATGCATATTGGGCATCAAACTGTTCAGTAGGCCTCTGGTGTTCCTATTTGGGGTGATTTGCCTTTATCTGATCTTTATCAAGAAATTGTGAGAGATAAATGCAGCAAATTGCAACATTTTTATGCGATTTTCTAAATGTCATATAAATCTGCAAACTTAGGAAAGCTTTACAGCTTGGTACTTTGGAGCAAAAAGAAATGTTTACCCATTATAGATTCGGGGGGATGTGTTCTTTCCAAAAATATATGGCTTTCTGGGGTGAGCATACTTTTTTTGTAGCATTATCCCACATAAAGGATGTAAATGTGTTGACTTTGCAGGAGCTGAAATGATACATCATATGGGGGTATGTTCCCATTGGGGCACCTACATGCCACATACTTAGCTAAACCTATACATATTGGGCATCAAACTGTTCAGTGGACCCCTGGCGTTCATATTTAGGGTATTTTATTTGGTTACTTGATGACGTGTAGGAGATAAGATACTATAGACTGGAAGTTTTGAAGCAATTTTTTAAAAAAAATCACAAATTTTGATAAAAACCAATAACTTTAGGAAAGCATTGTGACTTGATAGTTTGGAGTAAACAGACAGTTCTGCCTATTCTGTATTGCCTAGAATCTGTTCTTTCCAAAAATGTACAATTTTCTGGGATAAACCTTCTGTTAGTGGAAATTTTGTCCTTGAAATCTAAGGTATGCCGCTTTCTGGAGCAGTGCTTTGGAAATTTGGTAATGTACTGCTGGGAGTTTTTGAGAAATCTCCATAAAACTATATATATTTGGTATTGGCACGTTCAGGAGACATGGGACTTTCCAAATCAGTTGTATATTCGTGCATAAAATAATTTTTGTTTCTAGTATGTGTGTTTATATTATGGAAAATTAGATTTTTTTTGCATTTTTAGACATTTAGAAGCCTATATCTTGTTACAGAATTGGAATTACACAAAAACTCTACCATATTTTGAAAGCTTAGGTTGTTCTGAAAAAAACGATATATTGTTTTCCTGGGTAAACTAAAAGTCCCCCCGAGGAAAGGCCCCTAAAGTTAATGGCAGTAAAAGGGTTAATAGCTGGCATCATAAATCATGAGCTGCCCTTGAAAATACAAAAAGGAGGAGGCCAGGACGCGCCTGTGGCCATCAATGGTCCTTCATAGTTCAATTCCCTTGGTGCGTCTGCCTCTATCAATGGGGCTCAATGCTGATACCATTTCTGATACATGCCCTGCCTAAGGCATCAGCTTTGAGACCCAAGGAAGCTCAGCTGCCAGGGTGGGACTCGAACTCCAAACCTTACGGGGTAGGAATCGAACTCCAAAGCCAACGGGGCTTATTCGGGAATGGAGTGCTATGCCTTTTCTGAGGGGTGGGCGGGTAATTGCCCCAGCAGGGGGCAATTAACCACCGTTTGTCGTAGACCCATGAATGAGGTGTCAAACCGTGCGGCTTATTCGGAAGTGGGGTGCTATGACTTTTCTGAGGGGTGGGCGGTTAATTGCCCCAGCAGGGGGCAATTATCCGCCCATAGACTTAACATTGAGACCAACTTTGACTGAGTCCCGCACCGTTTTTCGTAGACCCATGAATGAGGTATCAAACCGTGCGGCTTATTCGGGAATGGGGTGCTATGCCTTTTCTGAGGGGTGGGCGGTTAATTGCCCCAGCAGGGGGCAATTAACCACCGTTTGTCGTAGACCCATGAATGAGGTGTCAAACCGTGCGGCTTATTCGGGAATAGGGTGCTATGACTTTTGTGAGGGATGGGCAGTTAATTGCCCCAGCAGGGGGCAATTAACCATCGTTTGTCGTAGACCCATGAATGAGGTGTAAAACTGTGCAGCTTATTCGGGAATGGGGTGATATGACTTTTCTGAGGGGTGGGCAGTTAATTGCCCCAGATGGGGGCAATTATCCGCCCATAGACTTAACATTGAGACCAAGTTTGACTGAGTCCCGCACCGTTTTTCGTAGACCCATGAATGAGGTATCAAACCGTGCGGCTTATTCGGGAATGGGGTGCTATGACTCTTCTGAGGGGTGGGCGGTTAATTGCCCCAGCAGGGGTCAATTATCCGCCCATAGACTTAACATTGAGACCAACTTTGACTGAGTCCCGCACCGTTTTTGGTAGACCCATGAATGAGGTGTCAAACCGTGCGGCTTATTCGGGAATGGGGTGGTATGACTTTTCTGAGGGGTGGGCGGTTAATTGCCCAAGATGGGGGCAATTATCCGCCCATAGACTTAACATTGAGACCAACTTTGACTGAATCCCGCACCGTTTTTTGTAGACCCATGAATGAGGTGTCAAACCGTAAAGCTTATTCGGGAATGGGGTGCTATGCCTTTTCTGAGGGGTGGGCGGTTAATTGCCCCAGCAGGGGGCAATTAACCGACGTTTGTCGTAGACCCATGAATGAGGTGTCAAACCGTGTGGCTTATTCGGGAGTGGGGTGCTTTGACTTTTCTGAGGGGTGGGCGGTTAATTGCCCCAGCAGGGGGCAATTATCCGCCCATAGACTTAACATTGAGACCAACTTTGACTGAGTCCCGCACCGTTTTTCGTAGACCCATGAATGAGGTGTCAAACCGTGCGGCTTATTTGGGAATAGGGTGCTATGACTTTTGTGAGGGGTGGGCGGTCAATTGCCCCAGCAGGGGGCAATTAACCACTGTTTGTCATAGACCCATGAATGAGGTGTCAAACTGTGCGGCTTATTCGGGAATAGGGTGCTATGACTTTTCTGAGGGGTGGGCAGTTAATTGCCCCAGCAGGGGGTGGACTTAACATTGAGACCAACTTTGACCGAGTCCTGCACCATTTCTCGTAGACCCATGAATGAGGTGTCAAACCGTGCGGCTGCTTCGGGAATGGGGTGCTATGACTTTTCTGAGGGGTGGGCAGTTAATTGCCCCAGCAGGGGGCAATTATCCGCCCATAGACTTAACATTGAGACCAACTTTGACTGAGTCCCGCACCGTTTGTCGTAGACCCATGAATGAGGTGTCAAACCGTGTGGCTTTTTCGGGAATGGGGTGCTATGACTTTTCTGAGGGGTGGGCGGTTAATTGCCCCAGCAGGGGCACAAGTTTTGCCACGGCAAGCACCACTCACATTTTCTTCAGGAAATGTACCTCTCTAGTTATTATTAACATTTATTTATAAAGCGCCAACATATCCCGCAGCGCTGTACAATAAGTGGGTTTCATACATTGGACATACAGAGTAACAAATAAAAAAAATCAATAACCGATACAAGAGGTGAAGAGGGTTCTGCCCAAAAGAGCTTACAGTCTACAAGGAGAAAGGGTTGAGACACAACGTGTGGGAATGGGCATGACCAGAGTTGTGAGAGGTGTGGCACATATACCAGCAGGGGGTAACAGCGCTCAGAGGATATCTCCTGTATTATATACCAGCTGGGCACTTACTGTCAAACCGCCCATAGACTTAACATTGAGACCAACTTTGACTGAGTCCCGCACCGTTTGTCGTAGACGAGTTTTGCCACGGCAATAATAATAACTAGATAGGTACATTTCCTGAAGAAAATGTGAGTGGTGCTTGCGGTGGCAAAACTCGTGCCCCTGCTGGGGCAATTAACCGCCCACCCCTCAGAAAAGTCATAGCACCCCATTCCCGAATAAGCCGCACAGTTTGACACCTCATTCAAAGGTATATGATAAACGGTGGTTAATTGCCCCCTGCTGGGGCAATTAACCTCCCACCCCTCAGAAAAGTCATAGCACCCCATTCCCGAATAAGCCGCACAGTTTGACACCTCATTCATGGGTCTACGACGAACGGTGGTTAATTGCCCCCTGCTGGGGCAATTAAATGCCCACCCCTCAGAAAAGTCATAGCACCCTATTCCCGAATAAGCCGCACAGTTTGAAATCTCATTCATGGGTCTACGACAAACGATGGTTAATTGCCCCCTGCTGGGGCAATTAACTGCCCACCCCTCACAAAAGTCATAGCACCCTATTACCGATTAAGCCGCACGGTTTGACACCTCATTCATGTGTCTACGACAAACGGTGGTTAATTGCTCCCTGCTGGGGCAATTAACCGCCCACCCCTCAGAAAAGGCATAGCACCCCATTCCCGAATAAGCCGCACGGTTTGACACCTCATTCATGGGTCTACGAAAAACGGTGCGGGACTCAGTCAAACTTGGTCTCAATGTTAAGTCTATGGGCGGATAATTGCCCCATGCTGGGGCAATTACCCGCCAACCCCTCAGAAAAGTCAAAGCACCCTATTCCCGAATAAGCCGCACAGTTTGACACCTCATTCATGGGTCTACGACAAACGGTGGTTAATTGCCCCCTGCTGGGGCAATTAACCGCCCACCCCTCAGAAAAGGCATAGCACCCCATTCCCGAATAAGCTGTACGGTTTGACACCTCATTCATGGGTCTACGAAAAACAGTGCGGGACTCAGTCAAAGTTGGTCTCAATGTTAAGTCTATGGGCGGATAATTGACCCCTGCTGGGGCAATTAACCGCCCACCCCTCAGAAAAATCATAGCACCCCATTCCCGAATAAGCCGCACGGTTTGACACCTCATTCATGGGTCTACGAAAAACGGTGCGGGACTCAGTCAAAGTTGGTCTCAATGTTAAGTCTATGGGCGGATAATTGACCCCTGCTGGGGCAATTAACCGCCCACCCCTCAGAAAAGTCAGAGCACCCCATTCCCGAATAAGCCGCACGGTTTGACACCTCATTCATGGGTCTACGACAAACGGTGGTTAATTGCCCCCTGCTGGGGCAATTACCTGCCCACCCCTCAGAAAAGGCATAGCACCCTATTCCCGAATAAGCCGCACAGTTTGACACCTCATTCATGGGTCTACGACAAACGGTGGTTAATTGCCCCCTGCTGGGGCAATTAACCGCCCACCCCTCAGAAAAGGCATAGCACCCCATTCCCGAATAAGCCGCACAGTTTTACACCTCATTCATGGGTCTACGACAAACGATGGTTAATTGCCCCCTGCTGGGGCAATTAACTGCCCATCCCTCACAAAAGTCATAGCACCCTATTCCCGAATAAGCCGCACGGTTTGACACCTCATTCATGGGTCTACGACAAACGGTGGTTAATTGCCCCCTGCTGGGGCAATTAACCGCCCACCCCTCAGAAAAGGCATAGCACCCCATTCCCGAATAAGCTGCACGGTTTGACACCTCATTCATGGGTCTACGAAAAACGGTGCGGGACTCAGTCAAAGTTGGTCTCAATGTTAAGTCTATGGGCGGATAATTGCCCCCTGCTGGGGCAATTAACCACCCACCCCTCAGAAAAGTCATAGCACCCCACTTCCGAATAAGCCACACGGTTTGATACCTCATTCATGGGTCTACGACAAACGGTGGTTAATTGCCCCCTCCTGGGGCAATTAACCGCCCACCCCTCAGAAAAGGCATAGCACCCCATTCCCGAATAAGCTGTACGGTTTGACACCTCATTCATGGGTCTACGAAAAACGGTGCGGGACTCAGTCAAAGTTGGTCTCAATGTTAAGTCTATGGGCGGATAATTGACCCCTGCTGGGGCAATTAACCGCCCACCCCTCAGAAAAGTCATAGCACCCCATTCCGGAATAAGCCGCACGGTTTGACACCTCATTCATGGGTCTACGAAAAACGGTGCGGGACTCAGTCAAAGTTGGTCTCAATGTTAAGTCTAAGGGCGGATAATTGCCCCCTGCTGGGGCAATTAACCGCCCACCCCTCAGAAAAGTCATAGCACCCTATTCCCGAATAAGCCGCACAGTTTGACACCTCATTCATGGGTCTACGACAAACGGTGGTTAATTGCCCCCTGCTGGGGCAATTACCCGCCCACCCCTCAGAAAAGGCATAGCACCCCATTCCCGAATAAGCCACACAGTTTGACACCTCATTCATGGGTCTACGACAAACGGTGTGGGACTCAGTCAAAGTTGGTTTCAATGTTAAGTCTATGGGTGGATAATTGCCCCCATCTGGGGCAATTAACTGCCCACCCCTCAGAAAAGTCATAGCACCCCACTTCCGAATAAGCCGCACGGTTTGACACCTCATTCATGGGTCTACGACAAACGGTGGTTAATTGCCCCCTGCTGGGGCAATTAACCGCCCACCCCTCAGAAAAGGCATAGCACCCCATTCCCGAATAAGCTGTACGGTTTGACACCTCATTCATGGGTCTACCAAAAATGGTGCGGGACTCAGTCAAAGTTGGTCTCAATGTTAAGTCTATGGGCGGATAATTGCCCCCTGCTGGGGCAATTAACCGCCCACCCCTCAGAAAAGTCATAGCACCCCACTTCCGAATAAGCCGCACGGTTTGACACCTCATTCATGGGTCTACGACAAACGGTGGTTAATTGCCCCCTGCTGGGGCAATTAACCGCCCACCCCTCAGAAAAGGCATAGCACCCCATTCCCGAATAAGCTGTACGGTTTGACACCTCATTCATGGGTCTACCAAAAATGGTGCGGGACTCAGTCAAAGTTGGTCTCAATGTTAAGTCTATGGGCGGATAATTGCCCCCTGCTGGGGCAATTAACCGCCCACCCCTCAGAAAAGTCATAGCACCCCACTTCCGAATAAGCCGCACGGTTTGACACCTCATTCATGGGTCTACGACAAACGGTGGTTAATTGCCCCCTGCTGGGGCAATTAACCGCCCACCCCTCAGAAAAGGCATAGCACCCCATTCCCGAATAAGCTGTACGGTTTGACACCTCATTCATGGGTCTACCAAAAATGGTGCGGGACTCAGTCAAAGTTGGTCTCAATGTTAAGTCTATGGGCGGATAATTGCCCCCTGCTGGGGCAATTAACCGCCCACCCCTCAGAAAAGTCATAGCACCCCACTTCCGAATAAGCCGCACGGTTTGACACCTCATTCATGGGTCTACGACAAACGGTGGTTAATTGCCCCCTGCTGGGGCAATTAACCGCCCACCCCTCAGAAAAGGCATAGCACCCCATTCCCGAATAAGCTGTACGGTTTGACACCTCATTCATGGGTCTACCAAAAATGGTGCGGGACTCAGTCAAAGTTGGTCTCAATGTTAAGTCTATGGGCGGATAATTGCCCCCTGCTGGGGCAATTAACCGCCCACCCCTCAGAAAAGTCATAGCATCCCACTTCCGAATAAGCCGCACGGTTTGACACCTCATTCATGGGTCTACCAAAAATGGTGCGGGACTCAGTCAAAGTTGGTCTCAATGTTAAGTCTATGGGCGGATAATTGCCCCCTGCTGGGGCAATTAACCGCCCACCCCTCAGAAAAGTCATAGCACCCCACTTCCGAATAAGCCGCACGGTTTGACACCTCATTCATGGGTCTACGACAAACGGTGGTTAATTGCCCCCTGCTGGGGCAATTAACCGCCCACCCCTCAGAAAAGGCATAGCACCCCATTCCCGAATAAGCTGTACGGTTTGACACCTCATTCATGGGTCTACCAAAAATGGTGCGGGACTCAGTCAAAGTTGGTCTCAATGTTAAGTCTATGGGCGGATAATTGCCCCCTGCTGGGGCAATTAACCGCCCACCCCTCAGAAAAGTCATAGCACCCCACTTCCGAATAAGCCGCACGGTTTGACACCTCATTCATGGGTCTACGACAAACGGTGGTTAGTTGCCCCCTGCTGGGGCAATTAACCGCCCACCCCTCAGAAAAGGCATAGCACCCCATTCCCGAATAAGCTGTACGGTTTGACACCTCATTCATGGGTCTACCAAAAATGGTGCGGGACTCAGTCAAAGTTGGTCTCAATGTTAAGTCTATGGGCGGATAATTGCCCCCTGCTGGGGCAATTAACTGCCCACCCCTCAGAAAAGTCATTGCACCCCATTCTCGAATTAGCCGCACAGTTTAACACCTCATTCATGGGTCTACGACAAACTAGTTATTTGCCAAAATCCCCATCATAAGTCAATGGGGCAAATTTGGGGACCTCTCTTGCCCCGGGGGTAAAACTTTTACCCTTGTATTCATTCCCCCCCAGAGAATGTTGATAAATGGAGGATTCATTCCCCCCTACTATAACAGCCCCCCTAGTTATATAGGGCTTGGGGCAAGCAGCAGGCTCTAACCCTGAGTGTTTCAGTCAGTCGGTTAGGATACACCAACCGCCAATATGCAGAAGACAAGATTACGAAGAAACATGTTACAAGTGGGAGGAGGAAGGATAGCGAAGTGGTAGAGCGCACGCCCTTACATCGACAGGTGTGGAGTTCGATTCCTGCCCCGTTGGCTTTGGAGTTCGATTCCTACCCCGTAAGGTTTGGAGTTCGAGTCCCACCCTGGCAGCTGAGCTTCCTTGGGTCTCAAAGCTGATGCCTTAGGCAGGGCATGTATCAGAAATGGTATCAGCATTGAGCCCCATTGATAGAGGCAGACGCACCAAGGGAATTGAACTATGAAGGACCATTGATGGCCACAGGCGCGTCCTGGCCTCCTCCTTTTTGTATTTTCAAGGGCAGCTCATGATTTATGATGCCAGCTATTAACCCTTTTACTGCCAGCTGTTTTGGTCAAAGCGGAACTTGTATTGCCAGACAGTTTTTGAACATTTTGCACTGTTTCCTCGGGGGGCCTTTCCTCGGGGGGACTTTTAGTTTACCCAGGAAAACAATATATCGTTTTTTTCAGAACAACCTAAGCTTTCAAAATATGGTAGAGTTTTTGTGTAATTCCAATTCTGTAACAAGATATAGGCTTCTAAATGTCTAAAAATGCAAAAAAAAATCTAATTTTCCATAATATAAACACACATACTAGAAACAAAAATTATTTTATGCACGAATATACAACTGATTTGGAAAGTCCCATGTCTCCTGAACGTGCCAATACCAAATATATATAGTTTTATGGAGATTTCTCAAAAACTCCCAGCAGTACATCAAGGACAAAATTTCCACTAACAGAAGGTTTATCCCAGAAAATTGTACATTTTTGGAAAGAACAGATTCTGGGGAATACAGAATAGGCAGAACTGTCTGTCTGCTCCAAATTATCAAGTCGCAATGCTTTCCTAAAGTTATAGGTTTTTATCAAAATTTGTGATTTTTTTAAAAAATTGCTTCAAAACTTCCAGTCTATAGTATCTTATCTCCTACAGGTCATAAAGTAACCAAATAAAATACCCTAAATATGAACGCCAGGGGTCCACTGAACAGTTTGATGCCCAATATGTATAGGTTTAGCTAAGTATGTGGCATGTAGGGGCCCCAATGGGAACATACCCCCATATGATGTATCATTTCAGCTCCTGCAAAATCAACACATTTACATCCTTTATGTGGGATAATGCTACAAAAAAAGTACGCTCACCCCAGAAAGCCATATATTTTTGGAAAGTACATATCCCCCCGAATCTATAATGGGTAAACATTTCTTTTTGCTCCAAAGTACCAAGCTGTAAAGCTTTCCTAAGTTTGCAGATTTATATGACATTTAGAAAATCGCATAAAAATGTTGCAATTTGCTGCATTTATCTCTCACAATTTCTTGATAAAGATCAGATAAAGGCAAATCACCCCAAATAGGAACACCAGAGGCCTACTGAACAGTTTGATGCCCAATATGCATAGATATACCAAAGTCTGCGGTATGTACTGACCCCGAAATGAAAATAGCGCATAAGGATTTCTCGCCTGCCAGCTCAGCTTTTGCATACAGAGCCCCCTGTCAGTGTATTATGTGCCGAAACTTCCCCTAACTATACACAGACCCCCACAAAACCATATATTTTTGGAAAGTACACATTCTGACAAATCCAACAAGGGTAAAGAGTCCTTTCTACACCAAAGTACCAATCTGCAAAGCTTTCCTAAAGTTATTGGTTTTTATGACATTTCAGAAAATCGCCTAAAAATGTTGCAATTTGCCGCATTTATCTCACACAATTTCTTGCGTACAAAGGCAAGCCACCCCAAATAGGAACACCAGAGGCCTACTGAACAGTTTGATGCCCAATATGCATAGATATACCAAAGTCTGCGGTGTGTACTGACCCCAAAATGAAAATAGCGCATAAGGATTTCTCGCCTGCCAACTCAGCTTTTGCACACAGAGCCCCCTGTCAGTGTATTATGTGCAGTAACCCCCCCCCCCTAACTATACAAAGAGCCCCAGGAAACCATATATTTTTGGAAAGTACACATTCTGATGAATTCAAAATAGGCAAAGTTATTTTTGTACACCAAAGTTACACCTGGCAAAGCTACGCTAAAAACAGATTAGGAACACTTATACAGGGATAAAATGCGATAAAACCACAAAAATTGTGCAAATCAGTGAAACAACAAAATAAGTCACATGACAGTGTAATTAGTGGTCAGAATATCTGATCCAATAGTCACGCTGTCAAAATAAACAGTTTTTGGGTAAAAGAAACTAAAAACAAAGTGGCAATATGAAAAAAAACAAAACAAAACAAAAAAAACCCCAAAGTGTTTGTGTATACATGTGTGTACATGTGTAAAAGTTTTGTTATAGTGTGTAAGTGTGTATATGAGTGTAAATAAGTGTATAAAAGTGTGAAAAATGAAAAAAAAAAACTGCTAAAATGTGTGCTGTAAGTGTGTGTAAATGTATGTAAGTGTGTATAAATGTATGTAAGTGTGTGTGTAAGTGTGTAAATGAAAAAAAAAAAAAGTTCTTACCTGTCCTGAAGACCCGATCGCCTCCTCTTCAGTGGGCCGGCCGGCAGGGGGGAAGGAGGAAGCAGGAAGCAGCAGTGGCGATGCGATCGCCTCTGCTGCTTCCTGGAGGGTCCTGCGAGCGATCGTCTTGCAGGACCCTCATGACAGCCCCCCCGGCACGTTGCCCAGGGGGGCTGTCATGGATAGAAGCTCTCTGCAGCGGCAGCACATGCCGCCGCTGCAGAGAGCTGCGCATAAATGCCAACGACGTAAGCCACACAGTTTGACACCTCATTCATGGGTCTACGACAAACGGTGTGGGACTCAGTCAAAGTTGGTTTCAATGTTAAGTCTATGGGCGGATAATTGCCCCCATCTGGGGCAATTAACTGCCCACCCCTCAGAAAAGTCATAGCACCCCATTCCCGAATAAGCCGCACGGTTTGACACCTCATTCATGGGTCTACGACAAACGGTGGTTAATTGCCCCCTGCTGGGGCAATTAACCGCCCACCCCTCAGAAAAGGCATAACACCCCATTCCCGAATAAGCTGCACGGTTTGACACCTCATTCATGGGTCTAAGAAAAACGGTGCGGGACTCAGTCAAAGTTGGTCTCAATGTTAAGTCTATGGGCGGATAATTGCCCCCTGCTGGGGCAATTAACCGCCCACCCCTCAGAAGTCATAGCACCCCACTTCCGAATAAGCCGCACGGTTTGACACCTCATTCATGGGTCTACGACAAACGGTGGTTAATTGCCCCCTGCTGGGGCAATTAACCGCCCACCCCTCAGAAAAGGCATAGCACCCCATTCCCGAATAAGCTGTACGGTTTGACACCTCATTCATGGGTCTACCAAAAATGGTGCGGGACTCAGTCAAAGTTGGTCTCAATGTTAAGTCTATGGGCGGATAATTGCCCCCTGCTGGGGCAATTAACCGCCCACCCCTCAGAAAAGTCATAGCACCCCACTTCCGAATAAGCCGCACGGTTTGACACCTCATTCATGGGTCTACGACAAACGGTGGTTAATTGCCCCCTGCTGGGGCAATTAACCGCCCACCCCTCAGAAAAGGCATAGCACCCCATTCCCGAATAAGCTGTACGGTTTGACACCTCATTCATGGGTCTACCAAAAATGGTGCGGGACTCAGTCAAAGTTGGTCTCAATGTTAAGTCTATGGGCGGATAATTGCCCCCTGCTGGGGCAATTAACCGCCCACCCCTCAGAAAAGTCATAGCACCCCACTTCCGAATAAGCCGCACGGTTTGACACCTCATTCATGGGTCTACGACAAACGGTGGTTAATTGCCCCCTGCTGGGGCAATTAACCGCCCACCCCTCAGAAAAGGCATAGCACCCCATTCCCGAATAAGCTGTACGGTTTGACACCTCATTCATGGGTCTACCAAAAATGGTGCGGGACTCAGTCAAAGTTGGTCTCAATGTTAAGTCTATGGGCGGATAATTGCCCCCTGCTGGGGCAATTAACCGCCCACCCCTCAGAAAAGTCATAGCACCCCACTTCCGAATAAGCCGCACGGTTTGACACCTCATTCATGGGTCTACGACAAACGGTGGTTAATTGCCCCCTGCTGGGGCAATTAACCGCCCACCCTCAGAAAAGGCATAGCACCCCATTCCCGAATAAGCTGTACGGTTTGACACCTCATTCATGGGTCTACCAAAAATGGTGCGGGACTCAGTCAAAGTTGGTCTCAATGTTAAGTCTATGGGCGGATAATTGCCCCCTGCTGGGGCAATTAACCGCCCACCCCTCAGAAAAGTCATAGCACCCCACTTCCGAATAAGCCGCACGGTTTGACACCTCATTCATGGGTCTACGACAAACGGTGGTTAATTGCCCCCTGCTGGGGCAATTAACCGCCCACCCCTCAGAAAAGGCATAGCACCCCATTCCCGAATAAGCTGTACGGTTTGACACCTCATTCATGGGTCTACCAAAAATGGTGCGGGACTCAGTCAAAGTTGGTCTCAATGTTAAGTCTATGGGCGGATAATTGCCCCCTGCTGGGGCAATTAACCGCCCACCCCTCAGAAAAGTCATAGCACCCCACTTCCGAATAAGCCGCACGGTTTGACACCTCATTCATGGGTCTACGACAAACGGTGGTTAATTGCCCCCTGCTGGGGCAATTAACCGCCCACCCCTCAGAAAGGCATAGCACCCCATTCCCGAATAAGCTGTACGGTTTGACACCTCATTCATGGGTCTACCAAAAATGGTGCGGGACTCAGTCAAAGTTGGTCTCAATGTTAAGTCTATGGGCGGATAATTGCCCCCTGCTGGGGCAATTAACCGCCCACCCCTCAGAAAAGTCATAGCACCCCACTTCCGAATAAGCCGCACGGTTTGACACCTCATTCATGGGTCTACGACAAACGGTGGTTAATTGCCCCCTGCTGGGGCAATTAACCGCCCACCCCTCAGAAAAGGCATAGCACCCCATTCCCGAATAAGCTGTACGGTTTGACACCTCATTCATGGGTCTACCAAAAATGGTGCGGGACTCAGTCAAAGTTGGTCTCAATGTTAAGTCTATGGGCGGATAATTGCCCCCTGCTGGGGCAATTAACCGCCCACCCCTCAGAAAAGTCATAGCACCCCACTTCCGAATAAGCCGCACGGTTTGACACCTCATTCATGGGTCTACGACAAACGGTGGTTAATTGCCCCCTGCTGGGGCAATTAACCGCCCACCCCTCAGAAAAGGCATAGCACCCCATTCCCGAATAAGCTGTACGGTTTGACACCTCATTCATGGGTCTACCAAAAATGGTGCGGGACTCAGTCAAAGTTGGTCTCAATGTTAAGTCTATGGGCGGATAATTGCCCCCTGCTGGGGCAATTAACCGCCCACCCCTCAGAAAAGTCATAGCACCCCACTTCCGAATAAGCCGCACGGTTTGACACCTCATTCATGGGTCTACGACAAACGGTGGTTAATTGCCCCCTGCTGGGGCAATTAACCGCCCACCCCTCAGAAAAGGCATAGCACCCCATTCCCGAATAAGCTGTACGGTTTGACACCTCATTCATGGGTCTACCAAAAATGGTGCGGGACTCAGTCAAAGTTGGTCTCAATGTTAAGTCTATGGGCGGATAATTGCCCCCTGCTGGGGCAATTAACCGCCCACCCCTCAGAAAAGTCATAGCACCCCACTTCCGAATAAGCCGCACGGTTTGACACCTCATTCATGGGTCTACGACAAACGGTGGTTAATTGCCCCCTGCTGGGGCAATTAACCGCCCACCCCTCAGAAAAGGCATAGCACCCCATTCCCGAATAAGCTGTACGGTTTGACACCTCATTCATGGGTCTACCAAAAATGGTGCGGGACTCAGTCAAAGTTGGTCTCAATGTTAAGTCTATGGGCGGATAATTGCCCCCTGCTGGGGCAATTAACCGCCCACCCCTCAGAAAAGTCATAGCACCCCACTTCCGAATAAGCCGCACGGTTTGACACCTCATTCATGGGTCTACGACAAACGGTGGTTAATTGCCCCCTGCTGGGGCAATTAACCGCCCACCCCTCAGAAAAGGCATAGCACCCCATTCCCGAATAAGCTGTACGGTTTGACACCTCATTCATGGGTCTACCAAAAATGGTGCGGGACTCAGTCAAAGTTGGTCTCAATGTTAAGTCTATGGGCGGATAATTGCCCCCTGCTGGGGCAATTAACCGCCCACCCCTCAGAAAAGTCATAGCACCCCACTTCCGAATAAGCCGCACGGTTTGACACCTCATTCATGGGTCTACGACAAACGGTGGTTAATTGCCCCCTGCTGGGGCAATTAACCGCCCACCCCTCAGAAAAGGCATAGCACCCCATTCCCGAATAAGCTGTACGGTTTGACACCTCATTCATGGGTCTACCAAAAATGGTGCGGGACTCAGTCAAAGTTGGTCTCAATGTTAAGTCTATGGGCGGATAATTGCCCCCTGCTGGGGCAATTAACTGCCCACCCCTCAGAAAAGTCATTGCACCCCATTCTCGAATTAGCCGCACAGTTTAACACCTCATTCATGGGTCTACGACAAACTAGTTATTTGCCAAAATCCCCATCATAAGTCAATGGGGCAAATTTGGGGACCTCTCTTGCCCCGGGGGTAAAACTTTTACCCTTGTATTCATTCCCCCCCAGAGAATGTTGATAAATGGAGGATTCATTCCCCCCTACTATAACAGCCCCCCTAGTTATATAGGGCTTGGGGCAAGCAGCAGGCTCTAACCCTGAGTGTTTCAGTCAGTCGGTTAGGATACACCAACCGCCAATATGCAGAAGACAAGATTACGAAGAAACATGTTACAAGTGGGAGGAGGAAGGATAGCGAAGTGGTAGAGCGCACGCCCTTACATCGACAGGTGTGGAGTTCGATTCCTGCCCCGTTGGCTTTGGAGTTCGATTCCTACCCCGTAAGGTTTGGAGTTCGAGTCCCACCCTGGCAGCTGAGCTTCCTTGGGTCTCAAAGCTGATGCCTTAGGCAGGGCATGTATCAGAAATGGTATCAGCATTGAGCCCCATTGATAGAGGCAGACGCACCAAGGGAATTGAACTATGAAGGACCATTGATGGCCACAGGCGCGTCCTGGCCTCCTCCTTTTTGTATTTTCAAGGGCAGCTCATGATTTATGATGCCAGCTATTAACCCTTTTACTGCCAGCTGTTTTGGTCAAAGCGGAACTTGTATTGCCAGACAGTTTTTGAACATTTTGCACTGTTTCCTCGGGGGGCCTTTCCTCGGGGGGACTTTTAGTTTACCCAGGAAAACAATATATCGTTTTTTTCAGAACAACCTAAGCTTTCAAAATATGGTAGAGTTTTTGTGTAATTCCAATTCTGTAACAAGATATAGGCTTCTAAATGTCTAAAAATGCAAAAAAAAATCTAATTTTCCATAATATAAACACACATACTAGAAACAAAAATTATTTTATGCACGAATATACAACTGATTTGGAAAGTCCCATGTCTCCTGAACGTGCCAATACCAAATATATATAGTTTTATGGAGATTTCTCAAAAACTCCCAGCAGTACATCAAGGACAAAATTTCCACTAACAGAAGGTTTATCCCAGAAAATTGTACATTTTTGGAAAGAACAGATTCTGGGGAATACAGAATAGGCAGAACTGTCTGTCTGCTCCAAATTATCAAGTTGCAATGCTTTCCTAAAGTTATAGGTTTTTATCAAAATTTATGATTTTTTTAAAAAATTGCTTCAAAACTTCCAGTCTATAGTATCTTATCTCCTACAGGTCATAAAGTAACCAAATAAAATACCCTAAATATGAACGCCAGGGGTCCACTGAACAGTTTGATGCCCAATATGTATAGGTTTAGCTAAGTATGTGGCATGTAGGGGCCCCAATGGGAACATACCCCCATATGATGTATCATTTCAGCTCCTGCAAAATCAACACATTTACATCCTTTATGTGGGATAATGCTACAAAAAAAGTACGCTCACCCCAGAAAGCCATATATTTTTGGAAAGTACATATCCCCCCGAATCTATAATGGGTAAACATTTCTTTTTGCTCCAAAGTACCAAGCTGTAAAGCTTTCCTAAGTTTGCAGATTTATATGACATTTAGAAAATCGCATAAAAATGTTGCAATTTGCTGCATTTATCTCTCACAATTTCTTGATAAAGATCAGATAAAGGCAAATCACCCCAAATAGGAACACCAGAGGCCTACTGAACAGTTTGATGCCCAATATGCATAGATATACCAAAGTCTGCGGTATGTACTGACCCCGAAATGAAAATAGCGCATAAGGATTTCTCGCCTGCCAGCTCAGCTTTTGCATACAGAGCCCCCTGTCAGTGTATTATGTGCCGAAACTTCCCCTAACTATACACAGACCCCCACAAAACCATATATTTTTGGAAAGTACACATTCTGACAAATCCAACAAGGGTAAAGAGTCCTTTCTACACCAAAGTACCAATCTGCAAAGCTTTCCTAAAGTTATTGGTTTTTATGACATTTCAGAAAATCGCCTAAAAATGTTGCAATTTGCCGCATTTATCTCACACAATTTCTTGCGTACAAAGGCAAGCCACCCCAAATAGGAACACCAGAGGCCTACTGAACAGTTTGATGCCCAATATGCATAGATATACCAAAGTCTGCGGTGTGTACTGACCCCAAAATGAAAATAGCGCATAAGGATTTCTCGCCTGCCAACTCAGCTTTTGCACACAGAGCCCCCTGTCAGTGTATTATGTGCAGTAACCCCCCCCCCCTAACTATACAAAGAGCCCCAGGAAACCATATATTTTTGGAAAGTACACATTCTGATGAATTCAAAATAGGCAAAGTTATTTTTGTACACCAAAGTTACACCTGGCAAAGCTACGCTAAAAACAGATTAGGAACACTTATACAGGGATAAAATGCGATAAAACCACAAAAATTGTGCAAATCAGTGAAACAACAAAATAAGTCACATGACAGTGTAATTAGTGGTCAGAATATCTGATCCAATAGTCACGCTGTCAAAATAAACAGTTTTTGGGTAAAAGAAACTAAAAACAAAGTGGCAATATGAAAAAAAACAAAACAAAACAAAAAAAAACCCAAAGTGTTTGTGTATACATGTGTGTACATGTGTAAAAGTTTTGTTATAGTGTGTAAGTGTGTATATGAGTGTAAATAAGTGTATAAAAGTGTGAAAAATGAAAAAAAAAAACTGCTAAAATGTGTGCTGTAAGTGTGTATAAATGTATGTAAGTGTGTGTGTAAGTGTGTAAATGAAAAAAAAAAAAAAGTTCTTACCTGTCCTGAAGACCCGATCGCCTCCTCTTCAGTGGGCCGGCCGGCAGGGGGGAAGGAGGAAGCAGGAAGCAGCAGTGGCGATGCGATCGCCTCTGCTGCTTCCTGGAGGGTCCTGCGAGCGATCGTCTTGCAGGACCCTCATGACAGCCCCCCCGGCACGTTGCCCAGGGGGGCTGTCATGGATAGAAGCTCTCTGCAGCGGCAGCACATGCCGCCGCTGCAGAGAGCTGCGCATAAATGCCAACGACGTAAGCCACACAGTTTGACACCTCATTCATGGGTCTACGACAAACGGTGTGGGACTCAGTCAAAGTTGGTTTCAATGTTAAGTCTATGGGCGGATAATTGCCCCCATCTGGGGCAATTAACTGCCCACCCCTCAGAAAAGTCATAGCACCCCATTCCCGAATAAGCCGCACGGTTTGACACCTCATTCATGGGTCTACGACAAACGGTGGTTAATTGCCCCCTGCTGGGGCAATTAACCGCCCACCCCTCAGAAAAGGCATAACACCCCATTCCCGAATAAGCTGCACGGTTTGACACCTCATTCATGGGTCTAAGAAAAACGGTGTGGGACTCAGTCAAAGTTGGTCTCAATGTTAAGTCTATGGGCGGATAATTGCCCCCTGCTGGGGCAATTAACCGCCCACCCCTCAGAAGTCATAGCACCCCACTTCCGAATAAGCCGCACGGTTTGACACCTCATTCATGGGTCTACGACAAACGGTGGTTAATTGCCCCCTGCTGGGGCAATTAACCGCCCACCCCTCAGAAAAGGCATAGCACCCCATTCCCGAATAAGCTGTACGGTTTGACACCTCATTCATGGGTCTACCAAAAATGGTGCGGGACTCAGTCAAAGTTGGTCTCAATGTTAAGTCTATGGGCGGATAATTGCCCCCTGCTGGGGCAATTAACCGCCCACCCCTCAGAAAAGTCATAGCACCCCACTTCCGAATAAGCCGCACGGTTTGACACCTCATTCATGGGTCTACGACAAACGGTGGTTAATTGCCCCCTGCTGGGGCAATTAACCGCCCACCCCTCAGAAAAGGCATAGCACCCCATTCCCGAATAAGCTGTACGGTTTGACACCTCATTCATGGGTCTACCAAAAATGGTGCGGGACTCAGTCAAAGTTGGTCTCAATGTTAAGTCTATGGGCGGATAATTGCCCCCTGCTGGGGCAATTAACCGCCCACCCCTCAGAAAAGTCATAGCACCCCACTTCCGAATAAGCCGCACGGTTTGACACCTCATTCATGGGTCTACGACAAACGGTGGTTAATTGCCCCCTGCTGGGGCAATTAACCGCCCACCCCTCAGAAAAGGCATAGCACCCCATTCCCGAATAAGCTGTACGGTTTGACACCTCATTCATGGGTCTACCAAAAATGGTGCGGGACTCAGTCAAAGTTGGTCTCAATGTTAAGTCTATGGGCGGATAATTGCCCCTGCTGGGGCAATTAACCGCCCACCCCTCAGAAGTCATAGCACCCCACTTCCGAATAAGCCGCACGGTTTGACACCTCATTCATGGGTCTACGACAAACGGTGGTTAATTGCCCCCTGCTGGGGCAATTAACCGCCCACCCCTCAGAAAAGGCATAGCACCCCATTCCCGAATAAGCTGTACGGTTTGACACCTCATTCATGGGTCTACCAAAAATGGTGCGGGACTCAGTCAAAGTTGGTCTCAATGTTAAGTCTATGGGCGGATAATTGCCCCCTGCTGGGGCAATTAACCGCCCACCCCTCAGAAAAGTCATAGCACCCCACTTCCGAATAAGCCGCACGGTTTGACACCTCATTCATGGGTCTACGACAAACGGTGGTTAATTGCCCCCTGCTGGGGCAATTAACCGCCCACCCCTCAGAAAAGGCATAGCACCCCATTCCCGAATAAGCTGTACGGTTTGACACCTCATTCATGGGTCTACCAAAAATGGTGCGGGACTCAGTCAAAGTTGGTCTCAATGTTAAGTCTATGGGCGGATAATTGCCCCCTGCTGGGGCAATTAACCGCCCACCCCTCAGAAAAGTCATAGCACCCCACTTCCGAATAAGCCGCACGGTTTGACACCTCATTCATGGGTCTACGACAAACGGTGGTTAATTGCCCCCTGCTGGGGCAATTAACCGCCCACCCCTCAGAAAAGGCATAGCACCCCATTCCCGAATAAGCTGTACGGTTTGACACCTCATTCATGGGTCTACCAAAAATGGTGGCGGGACTCAGTCAAAGTTGGTCTCAATGTTAAGTCTATGGGCGGATAATTGCCCCCTGCTGGGGCAATTAACCGCCCACCCCTCAGAAAAGTCATAGCACCCCACTTCCGAATAAGCCGCACGGTTTGACACCTCATTCATGGGTCTACGACAAACGGTGGTTAATTGCCCCCTGCTGGGGCAATTAACCGCCCACCCCTCAGAAAAGGCATAGCACCCCATTCCCGAATAAGCTGTACGGTTTGACACCTCATTCATGGGTCTACCAAAAATGGTGCGGGACTCAGTCAAAGTTGGTCTCAATGTTAAGTCTATGGGCGGATAATTGCCCCCTGCTGGGGCAATTAACCGCCCACCCCTCAGAAAAGTCATAGCACCCCACTTCCGAATAAGCCGCACGGTTTGAAACCTCATTCATGGGTCTACGACAAACGGTGGTTAATTGCCCCCTGCTGGGGCAATTAACCGCCCACCCCTCAGAAAAGGCATAGCACCCCATTCCCGAATAAGCTGTACGGTTTGACACCTCATTCATGGGTCTACCAAAAATGGTGCGGGACTCAGTCAAAGTTGGTCTCAATGTTAAGTCTATGGGCGGATAATTGCCCCCTGCTGGGGCAATTAACCGCCCACCCCTCAGAAAAGTCATAGCACCCCACTTCCGAATAAGCCGCACGGTTTGACACCTCATTCATGGGTCTACGACAAACGGTGGTTAATTGCCCCCTGCTGGGGCAATTAACCGCCCACCCCTCAGAAAAGGCATAGCACCCCATTCCCGAATAAGCTGTACGGTTTGACACCTCATTCATGGGTCTACCAAAAATGGTGCGGGACTCAGTCAAAGTTGGTCTCAATGTTAAGTCTATGGGCGGATAATTGCCCCCTGCTGGGGCAATTAACCACCCACCCCTCAGAAAAGTCATAGCACCCCACTTCCGAATAAGCCGCACGGTTTGACACCTCATTCATGGGTCTACGACAAACGGTGGTTAATTGCCCCCTGCTGGGGCAATTAACCGCCCACCCCTCAGAAAAGGCATAGCACCCCATTCCCGAATAAGCTGTACGGTTTGACACCTCATTCATGGGTCTACCAAAAATGGTGCGGGACTCAGTCAAAGTTGGTCTCAATGTTAAGTCTATGGGCGGATAATTGCCCCCTGCTGGGGCAATTAACCGCCCACCCCTCAGAAAAGTCATAGCACCCCACTTCCGAATAAGCCGCACGGTTTGACACCTCATTCATGGGTCTACGACAAACGGTGGTTAATTGCCCCCTGCTGGGGCAATTAACCGCCCACCCCTCAGAAAAGGCATAGCACCCCATTCCCGAATAAGCTGTACGGTTTGACACCTCATTCATGGGTCTACCAAAAATGGTGCGGGACTCAGTCAAAGTTGGTCTCAATGTTAAGTCTATGGGCGGATAATTGCCCCATGCTGGGGCAATTAACCGCCCACCCCTCAGAAAAGTCATAGCACCCCACTTCCGAATAAGCCGCACGGTTTGACACCTCATTCATGGGTCTACGACAAACGGTGGTTAATTGCCCCCTGCTGGGGCAATTAACCGCCCACCCCTCAGAAAAGGCATAGCACCCCATTCCCGAATAAGCTGTACGGTTTGACACCTCATTCATGGGTCTACCAAAAATGGTGCGGGACTCAGTCAAAGTTGGTCTCAATGTTAAGTCTATGGGCGGATAATTGCCCCCTGCTGGGGCAATTAACCGCCCACCCCTCAGAAAAGTCATAGCACCCCACTTCCGAATAAGCCGCACGGTTTGACACCTCATTCATGGGTCTACGACAAACGGTGGTTAATTGCCCCCTGCTGGGGCAATTAACCGCCCACCCCTCAGAAAAGGCATAGCACCCCATTCCCGAATAAGCTGTACGGTTTGACACCTCATTCATGGGTCTACCAAAAATGGTGCGGGACTCAGTCAAAGTTGGTCTCAATGTTAAGTCTATGGGCGGATAATTGCCCCCTGCTGGGGCAATTAACCGCCCACCCCTCAGAAAAGTCATAGCACCCCACTTCCGAATAAGCCGCACGGTTTGACACCTCATTCATGGGTCTACGACAAACGGTGGTTAATTGCCCCCTGCTGGGGCAATTAACCGCCCACCCCTCAGAAAAGGCATAGCACCCCATTCCCGAATAAGCTGTACGGTTTGACACCTCATTCATGGGTCTACCAAAAATGGTGCGGGACTCAGTCAAAGTTGGTCTCAATGTTAAGTCTATGGGCGGATAATTGCCCCCTGCTGGGGCAATTAACCGCCCACCCCTCAGAAAAGTCATAGCACCCCACTTCCGAATAAGCCGCACGGTTTGACACCTCATTCATGGGTCTACGACAAACGGTGGTTAATTGCCCCCTGCTGGGGCAATTAACCGCCCACCCCTCAGAAAAGGCATAGCACCCCATTCCCGAATAAGCTGTACGGTTTGACACCTCATTCATGGGTCTACCAAAAATGGTGCGGGACTCAGTCAAAGTTGGTCTCAATGTTAAGTCTATGGGCGGATAATTGCCCCCTGCTGGGGCAATTAACCGCCCACCCCTCAGAAAAGTCATAGCACCCCACTTCCGAATAAGCCGCACGGTTTGACACCTCATTCATGGGTCTACGACAAACGGTGGTTAATTGCCCCCTGCTGGGGCAATTAACCGCCCACCCCTCAGAAAAGGCATAGCACCCCATTCCCGAATAAGCTGTACGGTTTGACACCTCATTCATGGGTCTACCAAAAATGGTGCGGGACTCAGCCAAAGTTGGTCTCAATGTTAAGTCTATGGGCGGATAATTGCCCCCTGCTGGGGCAATTAACCGCCCACCCCTCAGAAAAGTCATAGCACCCCACTTCCGAATAAGCCGCACGGTTTGACACCTCATTCATGGGTCTACGACAAACGGTGGTTAATTGCCCCCTGCTGGGGCAATTAACCGCCCACCCCTCAGAAAAGGCATAGCACCCCATTCCCGAATAAGCTGTACGGTTTGACACCTCATTCATGGGTCTACCAAAAATGGTGCGGGACTCAGTCAAAGTTGGTCTCAATGTTAAGTCTATGGGCGGATAATTGCCCCCTGCTGGGGCAATTAACCGCCCACCCCTCAGAAAAGTCATAGCACCCCACTTCCGAATAAGCCGCACGGTTTGACACCTCATTCATGGGTCTACGACAAACGGTGGTTAATTGCCCCCTGCTGGGGCAATTAACCGCCCACCCCTCAGAAAAGGCATAGCACCCCATTCCCGAATAAGCTGTACGGTTTGACACCTCATTCATGGGTCTACCAAAAATGGTGCGGGACTCAGTCAAAGTTGGTCTCAATGTTAAGTCTATGGGCGGATAATTGCCCCCTGCTGGGGCAATTAACCGCCCACCCCTCAGAAAAGTCATAGCACCCCACTTCCGAATAAGCCGCACGGTTTGACACCTCATTCATGGGTCTACGACAAACGGTGGTTAATTGCCCCCTGCTGGGGCAATTAACCGCCCACCCCTCAGAAAAGGCATAGCACCCCATTCCCGAATAAGCTGTACGGTTTGACACCTCATTCATGGGTCTACCAAAAATGGTGCGGGACTCAGTCAAAGTTGGTCTCAATGTTAAGTCTATGGGCGGATAATTGCCCCCTGCTGGGGCAATTAACCGCCCACCCCTCAGAAAAGTCATAGCACCCCACTTCCGAATAAGCCGCACGGTTTGACACCTCATTCATGGGTCTACGACAAACGGTGGTTAATTGCCCCCTGCTGGGGCAATTAACCGCCCACACCTCAGAAAAGGCATAGCACCCCATTCCCGAATAAGCTGTACGGTTTGACACCTCATTCATGGGTCTACCAAAAATGGTGCGGGACTCAGTCAAAGTTGGTCTCAATGTTAAGTCTATGGGCGGATAATTGCCCCCTGCTGGGGCAATTAACTGCCCACCCCTCAGAAAAGTCATTGCACCCCATTCTCGAATTAGCCGCACAGTTTAACACCTCATTCATGGGTCTAAGACAAACTAGTTATTTGCCAAAATCCCCATCATAAGTCAATGGGGCAAATTTGGGGACCTCTCTTGCCCCGGGGGTAAAACTTTTACCCTTGTATTCATTCCCCCCCAGAGAATGTTGATAAATGGAGGATTCATTCCCCCCTACTATAACAGCCCCCCTAGTTATATAGGGCTTGGGGCAAGCAGCAGGCTCTAACCCTGAGTGTTTCAGTCAGTCGGTTAGGATACACCAACCGCCAATATGCAGAAGACAAGATTACGAAGAAACATGTTACAAGTGGGAGGAGGAAGGATAGCGAAGTGGTAGAGCGCACGCCCTTACATCGACAGGTGTGGAGTTCGATTCCTGCCCCGTTGGCTTTGGAGTTCGATTCCTACCCCGTAAGGTTTGGAGTTCGAGTCCCACCCTGGCAGCTGAGCTTCCTTGGGTCTCAAAGCTGATGCCTTAGGCAGGGCATGTATCAGAAATGGTATCAGCATTGAGCCCCATTGATAGAGGCAGACGCACCAAGGGAATTGAACTATGAAGGACCATTGATGGCCACAGGCGCGTCCTGGCCTCCTCCTTTTTGTATTTTCAAGGGCAGCTCATGATTTATGATGCCAGCTATTAACCCTTTTACTGCCAGCTGTTTTGGTCAAAGCGGAACTTGTATTGCCAGACAGTTTTTGAACATTTTGCACTGTTTCCTCGGGGGGCCTTTCCTCGGGGGGACTTTTAGTTTACCCAGGAAAACAATATATCGTTTTTTTCAGAACAACCTAAGCTTTCAAAATATGGTAGAGTTTTTGTGTAATTCCAATTCTGTAACAAGATATAGGCTTCTAAATGTCTAAAAATGCAAAAAAAAATCTAATTTTCCATAATATAAACACACATACTAGAAACAAAAATTATTTTATGCACGAATATACAACTGATTTGGAAAGTCCCATGTCTCCTGAACGTGCCAATACCAAATATATATAGTTTTATGGAGATTTCTCAAAAACTCCCAGCAGTACATCAAGGACAAAATTTCCACTAACAGAAGGTTTATCCCAGAAAATTGTACATTTTTGGAAAGAACAGATTCTGGGGAATACAGAATAGGCAGAACTGTCTGTCTGCTCCAAATTATCAAGTCGCAATGCTTTCCTAAAGTTATAGGTTTTTATCAAAATTTGTGATTTTTTTAAAAAATTGCTTCAAAACTTCCAGTCTATAGTATCTTATCTCCTACAGGTCATAAAGTAACCAAATAAAATACCCTAAATATGAACGCCAGGGGTCCACTGAACAGTTTGATGCCCAATATGTATAGGTTTAGCTAAGTATGTGGCATGTAGGGGCCCCAATGGGAACATACCCCCATATGATGTATCATTTCAGCTCCTGCAAAATCAACACATTTACATCCTTTATGTGGGATAATGCTACAAAAAAAGTACGCTCACCCCAGAAAGCCATATATTTTTGGAAAGTACATATCCCCCCGAATCTATAATGGGTAAACATTTCTTTTTGCTCCAAAGTACCAAGCTGTAAAGCTTTCCTAAGTTTGCAGATTTATATGACATTTAGAAAATCGCATAAAAATGTTGCAATTTGCTGCATTTATCTCTCACAATTTCTTGATAAAGATCAGATAAAGGCAAATCACCCCAAATAGGAACACCAGAGGCCTACTGAACAGTTTGATGCCCAATATGCATAGATATACCAAAGTCTGCGGTATGTACTGACCCCGAAATGAAAATAGCGCATAAGGATTTCTCGCCTGCCAGCTCAGCTTTTGCATACAGAGCCCCCTGTCAGTGTATTATGTGCCGAAACTTCCCCTAACTATACACAGACCCCCACAAAACCATATATTTTTGGAAAGTACACATTCTGACAAATCCAACAAGGGTAAAGAGTCCTTTCTACACCAAAGTACCAATCTGCAAAGCTTTCCTAAAGTTATTGGTTTTTATGACATTTCAGAAAATCGCCTAAAAATGTTGCAATTTGCCGCATTTATCTCACACAATTTCTTGCGTACAAAGGCAAGCCACCCCAAATAGGAACACCAGAGGCCTACTGAACAGTTTGATGCCCAATATGCATAGATATACCAAAGTCTGCGGTGTGTACTGACCCCAAAATGAAAATAGCGCATAAGGATTTCTCGCCTGCCAACTCAGCTTTTGCACACAGAGCCCCCTGTCAGTGTATTATGTGCAGTAACCCCCCCCCCTAACTATACAAAGAGCCCCAGGAAACCATATATTTTTGGAAAGTACACATTCTGATGAATTCAAAATAGGCAAAGTTATTTTTGTACACCAAAGTTACACCTGGCAAAGCTACGCTAAAAACAGATTAGGAACACTTATACAGGGATAAAATGCGATAAAACCACAAAAATTGTGCAAATCAGTGAAACAACAAAATAAGTCACATGACAGTGTAATTAGTGGTCAGAATATCTGATCCAATAGTCACGCTGTCAAAATAAACAGTTTTTGGGTAAAAGAAACTAAAAACAAAGTGGCAATATGAAAAAAAACAAAACAAAACAAAAAAAAACCCAAAGTGTTTGTGTATACATGTGTGTACATGTGTAAAAGTTTTGTTATAGTGTGTAAGTGTGTATATGAGTGTAAATAAGTGTATAAAAGTGTGAAAAATGAAAAAAAAAAACTGCTAAAATGTGTGCTGTAAGTGTGTGTAAATGTATGTAAGTGTGTATAAATGTATGTAAGTGTGTGTGTAAGTGTGTAAATGAAAAAAAAAAAAAGTTCTTACCTGTCCTGAAGACCCGATCGCCTCCTCTTCAGTGGGCCGGCCGGCAGGGGGGAAGGAGGAAGCAGGAAGCAGCAGTGGCGATGCGATCGCCTCTGCTGCTTCCTGGAGGGTCCTGCGAGCGATCGTCTTGCAGGACCCTCATGACAGCCCCCCCGGCACGTTGCCCAGGGGGGCTGTCATGGATAGAAGCTCTCTGCAGCGGCAGCACATGCCGCCGCTGCAGAGAGCTGCGCATAAATGCCAACGACGTAAGCCACACAGTTTGACACCTCATTCATGGGTCTACGACAAACGGTGTGGGACTCAGTCAAAGTTGGTTTCAATGTTAAGTCTATGGGCGGATAATTGCCCCCATCTGGGGCAATTAACTGCCCACCCCTCAGAAAAGTCATAGCACCCCATTCCCGAATAAGCCGCACGGTTTGACACCTCATTCATGGGTCTACGACAAACGGTGGTTAATTGCCCCCTGCTGGGGCAATTAACCGCCCACCCCTCAGAAAAGGCATAACACCCCATTCCCGAATAAGCTGCACGGTTTGACACCTCATTCATGGGTCTAAGAAAAACGGTGCGGGACTCAGTCAAAGTTGGTCTCAATGTTAAGTCTATGGGCGGATAATTGCCCCCTGCTGGGGCAATTAACCGCCCACCCCTCAGAAGTCATAGCACCCCACTTCCGAATAAGCCGCACGGTTTGACACCTCATTCATGGGTCTACGACAAACGGTGGTTAATTGCCCCCTGCTGGGGCAATTAACCGCCCACCCCTCAGAAAAGGCATAGCACCCCATTCCCGAATAAGCTGTACGGTTTGACACCTCATTCATGGGTCTACCAAAAATGGTGCGGGACTCAGTCAAAGTTGGTCTCAATGTTAAGTCTATGGGCGGATAATTGCCCCCTGCTGGGGCAATTAACCGCCCACCCCTCAGAAAAGTCATAGCACCCCACTTCCGAATAAGCCGCACGGTTTGACACCTCATTCATGGGTCTACGACAAACGGTGGTTAATTGCCCCCTGCTGGGGCAATTAACCGCCCACCCCTCAGAAAAGGCATAGCACCCCATTCCCGAATAAGCTGTACGGTTTGACACCTCATTCATGGGTCTACCAAAAATGGTGCGGGACTCAGTCAAAGTTGGTCTCAATGTTAAGTCTATGGGCGGATAATTGCCCCCTGCTGGGGCAATTAACCGCCCACCCCTCAGAAAAGTCATAGCACCCCACTTCCGAATAAGCCGCACGGTTTGACACCTCATTCATGGGTCTACGACAAACGGTGGTTAATTGCCCCCTGCTGGGGCAATTAACCGCCCACCCCTCAGAAAAGGCATAGCACCCCATTCCCGAATAAGCTGTACGGTTTGACACCTCATTCATGGGTCTACCAAAAATGGTGCGGGACTCAGTCAAAGTTGGTCTCAATGTTAAGTCTATGGGCGGATAATTGCCCCCTGCTGGGGCAATTAACCGCCCACCCCTCAGAAAAGTCATAGCACCCCACTTCCGAATAAGCCGCACGGTTTGACACCTCATTCATGGGTCTACGACAAACGGTGGTTAATTGCCCCCTGCTGGGGCAATTAACCGCCCACCCCTCAGAAAAGGCATAGCACCCCATTCCCGAATAAGCTGTACGGTTTGACACCTCATTCATGGGTCTACCAAAAATGGTGCGGGACTCAGCCAAAGTTGGTCTCAATGTTAAGTCTATGGGCGGATAATTGCCCCCTGCTGGGGCAATTAACCGCCCACCCCTCAGAAAAGTCATAGCACCCCACTTCCGAATAAGCCGCACGGTTTGACACCTCATTCATGGGTCTACGACAAACGGTGGTTAATTGCCCCCTGCTGGGGCAATTAACCGCCCACCCCTCAGAAAAGGCATAGCACCCCATTCCCGAATAAGCTGTACGGTTTGACACCTCATTCATGGGTCTACCAAAAATGGTGCGGGACTCAGTCAAAGTTGGTCTCAATGTTAAGTCTATGGGCGGATAATTGCCCCCTGCTGGGGCAATTAACCGCCCACCCCTCAGAAAAGTCATAGCACCCCACTTCCGAATAAGCCGCACGGTTTGACACCTCATTCATGGGTCTACGACAAACGGTGGTTAATTGCCCCCTGCTGGGGCAATTAACCGCCCACCCCTCAGAAAAGGCATAGCACCCCATTCCCGAATAAGCTGTACGGTTTGACACCTCATTCATGGGTCTACCAAAAATGGTGCGGGACTCAGTCAAAGTTGGTCTCAATGTTAAGTCTATGGGCGGATAATTGCCCCCTGCTGGGGCAATTAACCGCCCACCCCTCAGAAAAGTCATAGCACCCCACTTCCGAATAAGCCGCACGGTTTGACACCTCATTCATGGGTCTACGACAAACGGTGGTTAATTGCCCCCTGCTGGGGCAATTAACCGCCCACCCCTCAGAAAAGGCATAGCACCCCATTCCCGAATAAGCTGTACGGTTTGACACCTCATTCATGGGTCTACCAAAAATGGTGCGGGACTCAGTCAAAGTTGGTCTCAATGTTAAGTCTATGGGCGGATAATTGCCCCCTGCTGGGGCAATTAACCGCCCACCCCTCAGAAAAGTCATTGCACCCCATTCTCGAATTAGCCGCACAGTTTAACACCTCATTCATGGGTCTAAGACAAACTAGTTATTTGCCAAAATCCCCATCATAAGTCAATGGGGCAAATTTGGGGACCTCTCTTGCCCCGGGGGTAAAACTTTTACCCTTGTATTCATTCCCCCCCAGAGAATGTTGATAAATGGAGGATTCATTCCCCCCTACTATAACAGCCCCCCTAGTTATATAGGGCTTGGGGCAAGCAGCAGGCTCTAACCCTGAGTGTTTCAGTCAGTCGGTTAGGATACACCAACCGCCAATATGCAGAAGACAAGATTACGAAGAAACATGTTACAAGTGGGAGGAGGAAGGATAGCGAAGTGGTAGAGCGCACGCCCTTACATCGACAGGTGTGGAGTTCGATTCCTGCCCCGTTGGCTTTGGAGTTCGATTCCTACCCCGTAAGGTTTGGAGTTCGAGTCCCACCCTGGCAGCTGAGCTTCCTTGGGTCTCAAAGCTGATGCCTTAGGCAGGGCATGTATCAGAAATGGTATCAGCATTGAGCCCCATTGATAGAGGCAGACGCACCAAGGGAATTGAACTATGAAGGACCATTGATGGCCACAGGCGCGTCCTGGCCTCCTCCTTTTTGTATTTTCAAGGGCAGCTCATGATTTATGATGCCAGCTATTAACCCTTTTACTGCCAGCTGTTTTGGTCAAAGCGGAACTTGTATTGCCAGACAGTTTTTGAACATTTTGCACTGTTTCCTCGGGGGGCCTTTCCTCGGGGGGACTTTTAGTTTACCCAGGAAAACAATATATCGTTTTTTTCAGAACAACCTAAGCTTTCAAAATATGGTAGAGTTTTTGTGTAATTCCAATTCTGTAACAAGATATAGGCTTCTAAATGTCTAAAAATGCAAAAAAAAATCTAATTTTCCATAATATAAACACACATACTAGAAACAAAAATTATTTTATGCACGAATATACAACTGATTTGGAAAGTCCCATGTCTCCTGAACGTGCCAATACCAAATATATATAGTTTTATGGAGATTTCTCAAAAACTCCCAGCAGTACATCAAGGACAAAATTTCCACTAACAGAAGGTTTATCCCAGAAAATTGTACATTTTTGGAAAGAACAGATTCTGGGGAATACAGAATAGGCAGAACTGTCTGTCTGCTCCAAATTATCAAGTCGCAATGCTTTCCTAAAGTTATAGGTTTTTATCAAAATTTGTGATTTTTTTAAAAAATTGCTTCAAAACTTCCAGTCTATAGTATCTTATCTCCTACAGGTCATAAAGTAACCAAATAAAATACCCTAAATATGAACGCCAGGGGTCCACTGAACAGTTTGATGCCCAATATGTATAGGTTTAGCTAAGTATGTGGCATGTAGGGGCCCCAATGGGAACATACCCCCATATGATGTATCATTTCAGCTCCTGCAAAATCAACACATTTACATCCTTTATGTGGGATAATGCTACAAAAAAAGTACGCTCACCCCAGAAAGCCATATATTTTTGGAAAGTACATATCCCCCCGAATCTATAATGGGTAAACATTTCTTTTTGCTCCAAAGTACCAAGCTGTAAAGCTTTCCTAAGTTTGCAGATTTATATGACATTTAGAAAATCGCATAAAAATGTTGCAATTTGCTGCATTTATCTCTCACAATTTCTTGATAAAGATCAGATAAAGGCAAATCACCCCAAATAGGAACACCAGAGGCCTACTGAACAGTTTGATGCCCAATATGCATAGATATACCAAAGTCTGCGGTATGTACTGACCCCGAAATGAAAATAGCGCATAAGGATTTCTCGCCTGCCAGCTCAGCTTTTGCATACAGAGCCCCCTGTCAGTGTATTATGTGCCGAAACTTCCCCTAACTATACACAGACCCCCACAAAACCATATATTTTTGGAAAGTACACATTCTGACAAATCCAACAAGGGTAAAGAGTCCTTTCTACACCAAAGTACCAATCTGCAAAGCTTTCCTAAAGTTATTGGTTTTTATGACATTTCAGAAAATCGCCTAAAAATGTTGCAATTTGCCGCATTTATCTCACACAATTTCTTGCGTACAAAGGCAAGCCACCCCAAATAGGAACACCAGAGGCCTACTGAACAGTTTGATGCCCAATATGCATAGATATACCAAAGTCTGCGGTGTGTACTGACCCCAAAATGAAAATAGCGCATAAGGATTTCTCGCCTGCCAACTCAGCTTTTGCACACAGAGCCCCCTGTCAGTGTATTATGTGCAGTAACCCCCCCCCCCTAACTATACAAAGAGCCCCAGGAAACCATATATTTTTGGAAAGTACACATTCTGATGAATTCAAAATAGGCAAAGTTATTTTTGTACACCAAAGTTACACCTGGCAAAGCTACGCTAAAAACAGATTAGGAACACTTATACAGGGATAAAATGCGATAAAACCACAAAAATTGTGCAAATCAGTGAAACAACAAAATAAGTCACATGACAGTGTAATTAGTGGTCAGAATATCTGATCCAATAGTCACGCTGTCAAAATAAACAGTTTTTGGGTAAAAGAAACTAAAAACAAAGTGGCAATATGAAAAAAAACAAAACAAAACAAAAAAAAACCCAAAGTGTTTGTGTATACATGTGTGTACATGTGTAAAAGTTTTGTTATAGTGTGTAAGTGTGTATATGAGTGTAAATAAGTGTATAAAAGTGTGAAAAATGAAAAAAAAAAACTGCTAAAATGTGTGCTGTAAGTGTGTGTAAATGTATGTAAGTGTGTATAAATGTATGTAAGTGTGTGTGTAAGTGTGTAAATGAAAAAAAAAAAAAGTTCTTACCTGTCCTGAAGACCCGATCGCCTCCTCTTCAGTGGGCCGGCCGGCAGGGGGGAAGGAGGAAGCAGGAAGCAGCAGTGGCGATGCGATCGCCTCTGCTGCTTCCTGGAGGGTCCTGCGAGCGATCGTCTTGCAGGACCCTCATGACAGCCCCCCCGGCACGTTGCCCAGGGGGGCTGTCATGGATAGAAGCTCTCTGCAGCGGCAGCACATGCCGCCGCTGCAGAGAGCTGCGCATAAATGCCAACGACGTATGGGACACGTCGTTGGCATTTAAGCCCTTTTACTGCCACGAAGTATGCCATACGTCGTTGGCAGTAAAAGAGTTAAAACACTAGTGCACTTGGTGTGTCTGATGCTGCCATTCCAACCATGGAAAATGGGGGTGTTTTGTAATGTGGGTGTGGTCAGAGGGGCGTGGTCAAAAATATTGCATCACTTAGCGCGGCATATACTTTTGTCCCTCTTTTTAATTTTTAAATGTTGGGAGGTATGGTGTGGTGCAGTGTTGGGTGTCAGTGTTGCCTACAGGGTGTAAGAAACTCACTGGGTTCAGTACAGATAGGTTGTCCCAAGTTGTGGAAAGATATATTTCTTAACTATTGATAATGTCTGCTTTATTTATCATTTATACTTGTCCAAAGCTGCTGTCACTGCCTGTGGCCCTAACCTTAATAACTATAAATGAAAAACATGGCTGTAATAATCTCTTATGTATTAAAAGGGATATTGGAGGCATTCTGTGATAAAGGTACAAAGCTGCAGGCCTCGTATATTATAAGGGATAATGTACCCCCTACTGTAAATGATAAGGATATTAGCAGTCACTGAGGGGCTCTGTGACCATATAAAGGCACAAGGCTGCAGGCTGAGTTATACAGGAACTCTGAGTATCACTCATGTATGATAAGGGATAATGTACCCCCTACTGTAAATGATAAGGATATTAGAAGTCACTGAGGGGTTCTGTGCCCATATAAAGGCACAAGGCTGCAGGCTGAGTTATACAGGGAACTCTGAGTATCACTCATGTATTATAAGGGATAATGTACCCCCTACTGTAAATGATAAGGATTTTAGAAGTCACTGAGGGGTTCTGTGCCCATATAAAGCACAAGGCTGCAGGCTGAGTTATACAAATGGCCCTCTCTCAAAACCATCCTAACCACAAAAAAAACCAGTATAAAATACAGGTACTATTTTATTATTACAGAGAAAAGGGAATCATTTAAGCATGAAATAAACCCAATAGGGCTGTTCTGCCCCAATAAGGGGTAATTATATCTTAGTTGGGATCAAGTACAGGTACTGTTTTATTATTACAGAGAAAAGAGAATCATTTAACCATGAAATAAACCCAATAGGGCTGTTCTGCCCCAATAAGGGGTAATTATATCTTAGTTGGGATCAAGTACAGGTACTGTTTTATTATTACAGAGAAAAGGGAATCATTTAACCATTAAATAAACCCAATAGGGCTGTTCTGCCCCAATAAGGGGTAATTATATCTTAGTTGGGATCAAGTAGAGGTACTGTTTTATTATTACAGAGGGAACTTATTTATTGTTTGGGCCCATTCTTTGCAGGGATCTGGGAACTCTAATAGTTAAATGATTGAGGAAAACAAAATTGCATAATGTGAAAAGAGGAGGGAAAAATGCCAAACTACAGTATTAAAAATATATGATTATGCGCCTGATATACGTTGTACCAACTGGATTTGCCCAGAAACAGCCCAGTGTGTAATTACCCACAGGAGAGACTAGTGCTCTATTTGCTTTTACCAGGGGGTAATCTTAATCACTCTTAGCACTTCCCACATTCCAGAAAAAAGATAAGGCTGGAGAAGTCTGGTGTCAAAATGGACCCCCTACTGTGCATGTTAACGTTACTTTCCAGGCACCACCTGCTGTCTAAAAACAGAATAACAGCCTAAGAAGGCTTTTTTTCCCCTGACACAGCAGGGAGATGGCACGAGATAACACAACAGGATAGCCTGTGTTATCTTGTAACTAGTTAAGTTTTGGGAAAACCTGCGCTTCATCTGTACAACTTGGTCAGGAGGTGGCAGTGGCTGTAAGGACTGAATGGTGCCAAGCTCAAGTATATGAAAGTGTGAAGAGTGCATTTTTTCTTCATTTAAAACTGGTTTTAGGTGTAACTCACTGCAGGGAATAAACAGTTAGCTAACAGTCACCTAAATAATCTGTACCTAAAGGGGTTGTTCACCTTCCAACACTTATTTTCAGTTCAGATAGTATACCAGATGGCATTTCGGGGAGATTAGTCACCCACGAACAAGGAGATTTGTTGCGGGCGACTAATCTTCCCGTGTGCCAGAGCCCTTAGTGGATACATTTCTCAGCTGAATATGTATTTTATCAATTAGAACAGCTGACTCAGATAAGATATGTATCAACTAATGTTTCAAATTACAGCAGTTCATTGTATTTCTCATTCTCACTGATAAGATAGACATCTATTTTGCCACCTCTTCATTGCTTTTGCAATTGTATTTTTATCTTTTTTGTTTCCTCCAAAAACCAATTATAAAAACATTGAAAACCATGAAAACATGAAACTTTAAAATTCATTATTAGAAAATTAAAAAAATAAATAAAGTGCAACTGAAAAAAGGCTTTATTACTGGTGAACGATCTGAAAATAAATGAACTGAAAAAAGGGTTTGGAAGATGAACAAAAAAGTGTTTTGGAAGATGAACTGAAGACCCATACTGAAACTTACCTTGCAATTGTGGAACACTCTATGTGCCAGCCAGGTCTTCCCTTGCCCCAAGGAGAAGCCCAGTAAGGCTCCTCAGGCTTGGATGTTTTCCACAAAGCAAAATCTCGGATATGCCTTTTATCTTGTGATGCTGTCAGGCATAAAAATGATCTTGTTAAAGATGTGTTAATTCTCAACACAATACAGTAACAACTGGTACTTGTCTGTACCATTATTTATCCTTCATAATTTATACATATGTATTTATTTATTTGTATACTTGATTTTTGATTAACTCAAATTTTAATACATTAACTTGTTTTGATTTTATTAATGACTTTAGTTACCTTGCATTCAGGATATACTTTCGATCTTTAGTTTTTCTTTAATCTTATGTTAAGTGGGTTGGGTTTTGAGATGTCAATCATAGTTAAGTCTACTTTGAATTTTCTTTACTCTGTTATAAAAACCTCCCATGTTCTTACTTCACTTCCTGCCTATGATTAAGTACATTTGTGTACGAAACGCGTCAGGCGTTTTCCTTATTTTAATGGATGAATAAAGATTGAGTTTTAGAAGTATATCCTGTCGTCCGGTGTGTTCAGCGTTACCGCTACAAATTTGGATTTCTCCCTTGGCTGCGGGTTCGGGGCCTTGGGCACCCGGACCATCTCTGGATTGCGGTGAGCATATTCAATGCACATATGAACATTTGTATACTTTGGATTTGGTGATTGACCCGGGGTTTTCTACACCTGGGTCCTCGGCTGTACTTGGTACGGTCTTATCTTTGACCTATCCCAACATTAGTTATACCGTATGATCGCATATTTAATTATTTGTTTATAGTTATTGTTTAGGTGCATTTCTCTTTATAGTATTGATTTGTACCATTAGAAGACACTATAATGCTTGTGTTTCCTTATGTATATGTATAAACACTGGATATTGTACTGGATAATTTCAATATTATATCTGAAACATAAAAAAAACTTGTACTGTGTTTTCTGTGTGAGCATGGACATATTTAGGCTGTTACTACACTTTATATAATTTGCCTATGCTTCTCTGGAATTTAATACTTCAATAAAATACCTGATTCGCTGGCTGTATCACTGAAAGAATCATTAAATTTCCCATATCGCTCTCCAATCGACTGAACATCAAAATAAACATTTCCTAGAAATGACATCAGAACCTATGATTAGCATTTGTAGTATATGTTCCAAAATACAGGTATAGGACCTGTTATCCAGAATGCTCGGGACCAAGGGTATTCCGGATAAGGGGTCTTTCCGTAATTTGGATCTTCATACCTTAAGTCTACAAAGAAATCTATAAAACATTGATTAAACCCAATAGGAGTATTTTACATCCGGTAAGGATTAATAATATCTTAGTTAGGAAAAAATACAAAGCACTGTTTTATTTTTACAGAGAAAAAGGAAATCAATTTTCAAAATCTGAATTATTTGATTAAAATGGAGTCTATGGGAGACAGGCTTTCTGTAATTCAGAGCTTTCTGGATATTGGGTGTCCGGATAAGGGATCCCATACCTGTACCAAGTAGCTTATGAGGCATTCTCCACATCTAGGTGCCTTTTAGCACTTGATATACAAGCAGTGCTATACAAATAAAATATACATACATCTATGTGCAGCTATATAGTAATATATTTCCTCTGCAGGAGGAGGATACTGTTATTCTTCCTGACTAAGTGTGGATATTTGGTGCTGAAACCTGCATCAATCCCTTACCCAGACAAAAGATGGATCTTGCTAACCTCCCTATTTCAACACTACCAAAGCAAAGCTCTCATCAAAGAAGCCTGAGCAAAAATCAAAAGGTTTAGGATCTGCAGAAAAATTCAAGATTTACAAGTAAGTATCAGATAACTACCATGTTGTTTCTCTATAACAAGTATGATATGAACGGCATGGACTTTCTTAGTTTGTATTAAGAAACAACCAACATACAACCAACTATTAGTATTACATATTGCAAAAGGTACAAATAAAAAAGGCTAACAGTTCATTTGAAACAATAAATTGTTTTTATTCTTAAAAGGGTTGTTCCTATTTTACTTAACTTTTACTATGATTTAGACAGTGATATTCTTAAACAATATGCAGTGTTTTTAATTTTTATTTTCGCGTTTTTTTAAACAATGTAGCTTTTTTTTCAGCAGCTCTCCAGTTTGGAATTTCAGCAGCTATCTAGTTGCTAGGGTCGAATTTAGCTATCAGGCAGAGGATAGAATGAGAAACTGGGACATGAATAGTAGGGCCTCTGATATATAAGTATATAAATATTGTAAAAGTTTACTGAAAGGTGAACTATGCTTGTAAAAGTGCAAATTGCTTTGAAAATGACTGTAGAATATAGACTATGGTATTCTAAGGCAATTTGCTATTGGCTTTTCAATTCTTTTTGGTTTTTGGATTATTTAACTTTTCTTCTGCAACTCCCTTAGTTTGGAATTTGAAGCATAGTGCTAGAGATCCTACCTACCTAGCAACCAAACAAGGGCATACATGGACGGGGCATACAGAACAATAAGCAACAAAAAGTGTAATAATAAACAATTTGTTAGAAAGAATATGCTAACTGGTTTTGGGATCAGTGGCAGCCAGGTGGAATATCCTGGATGGAGAGAGGCAGAAATTTCAAATTGTTTAAAATCACAAGTCTAAATTGACTTTCTTAGCATATCACTAATTAAAGGTGAACTTTACCTTGTGAGGTAGCATATGCATATCCATTGGCAATTATGTGTTCAATAAATGATATGATCTGTGGAATATTTTCAGTAACTCTCATGTATACTGTTGGTGGAAGGACCTAAAGAACAAAGAGAAAATACAATGCAACTTTATTACCTGTACAGTGAACTTTTAACAGAAAGCAATGTGGAAAAACCACAGATAATGACCGTGAATAGTGCATCTAGAATTCCGGGCACTATACAACAGACTATGAAATGAGACCACCTTGTTTAATATCTAGTGATTCCCTTTGCCACCAACTTGATCTTTAAACATTGCACACCAGTACATGGAATTAACAATAAAAGAATGAGTTACAGCAGGTAATCACTGGGGTAAAACTTTTGTATAATAATGTAAACCAAACACCCCAATGTCTCTTTTTCACTGTTTATGTTTCATTAAACATGTTTCATTTAACCTTTTTGTTTTCAAAATGCATCACTTAATAGTGCTATTCCTGCAGAATCCTGTACTGATATCCTTTTCAAAAGAACAAATAGATTTTTTTATACTAATTTTGAAATCTGACATGAGGCTCGACATGTTCTTACTTTACCAAAAAAGTTCCCCTGAACGAGTAGCTCCTCCCTGTTTTTATGCTGACCCCTGTTCTGTTTTGGGCTAATTGTACGTGCTGGTACTGTCCTAAATTTTAAAAAGTAGGTAAAGGGGCAAAACTGCATATACACTTCAGGTGTTTCTCTACCAGCTAAAATACACTGTAGCAAAATTGCCCCATGTGCTATTAGCCTCAATTAGCTTGTACAGGAAAGAATATATAGATATACACACACAGCATGCACTTCAAGGAACAATGAATCCAAATCCTTAATGCGGACCTGTCATCCTTACTGTAAAATTATGCTACTGGTAGAACAGACATTACAGAAAACTACCGCATTTCACCGTATGTGGTACCGTATTTCACCAGATAGCTTATTATCCGTATGCCAATCAAACCTAATGAACTCTGCCTCTATGCCTTAGGCATAGAAGAGTCTCCTAGTATTCTATATCTATATATATTCTCCCCCTCCCAAGTTCAGACTATTAATCTCATGTAGTTTTCATGAATTGAGGAACTATGTGCTTCAGTTCATTAACAGCGCATGTGCGAGATTAGATGGCACAGGACCAATGTCACAGTCTGGGATGGAGGATCAATACGGTGCCTTCCCCCCCAATAAAATACAGCAGTGGGTTGGGTAAGAACATATTTGCTTACAGAAGTAGCGGAGGCCTAAAAGAAGTTGTTAGGAAATACAAACCGCATCTTTTACGTTTTTTGTAATCGTGAAAGGTGACAGGGCCCCTTTTATACATTTTACAGTGAAGGGCAGAAATAGTGGTATGTAAATACATTAAATATAGTGAGAGGCAGTGGGAACTTTAGCCCCAAATACATTAAATACAATGAGAGGCAATGATTTCTTACACCCCAGACCCCCCTCACCCTTTCAAAAAGCAGATTACATAATGGCTGGAGAAGATATCAGCACTGTAGAGATCAAAACTAATTGAGAAATCGCTTTGCATTGCTAAACATGCTCCCATGCCCCAGCTAGTGGCAGACATGAGAATACTGCCCTAGAAGGCAACATCCTGTTGTGACTTGGGTCGTATTAAGTATAGTATTGAGCAGGAGAAACCAGCCCTGGGCCAAGCTGGCCAGGCATCCTAGGTAACCTGGCCAACCACTTCACACCCTATGCCTCAGGAGCATATGTGTGAACTAAAACGCTGATGTGTGTTGATTACAGGGGATTATCTATATATATATGTATATCTTTATTTAAAAAGTGCTACTTATGTACGCAGCACTGTACAGTAGAATACATTAATACAAAAAGATGGTTATTAAGATAATAATAGATAAATACAAAGTATAACAATAAATACAAATAAATACAAGGTACAGTTGCAATAAGTTAAGAGTCAAAGTGACAAGAGGAAGGAGGTCCCTGCCCTGTAGAGCTTACAATCTAGATGGGAAGGTAATATAAAAATATAAATAGGAGTATATTAGTGTTGCAGGTTACAGTGGGTGACACTGCAATATAAGTGTCAGTTCCCAGATCAGGGGCTGTGCGAGTGCTCAAAGAGGTAGTCTTTAAGTTTAGTTTAAAAAGACTGAGGGAGGATTCTCTCTCAGGAGGAAATCAGAGAGGGCATTCCAAATGTAAGGGGCAGCAAGGCATTTGTGCATGCTGACTGCAGAGAATTGCAAACAAATGGGCGGTGAGAGAACAAGGGCCCAGGCCAGGGGTAGGTGACAAAAGAGGTACATTTTTGCCTACCCCTAGTTCTGGCCCTTGAAAAAAACATTAGCTTATCTGACAGCAATTCTATTGCTGTTGCAGTGCTGGCTACTTCTGAAAGATCAGAATCTGACACAATGACCTGAGATGGCTGCCTACACACCAATAGAACAGCTAAAACAAAACACACCTTTATTAATGATTGTTCTAATAGCATGCTCCCTAAACCTCAATACTAAAACATGGAGACCCTACCAACCTCTGCCACCTTCAGCTGAATGGGCAAAATAATATAAAAACACAATTTATTAGCATTGAGATGCACTACTGCATTAGAAAACACATACAGAAAATTGATTGGCCAGCCTACCATTTCACACAAACACATATAACTACAATTCAATTATAGTGCCTCACTTAATTCATATATACCATAGTTAAAAGCAGGATTAAAAAAGGGGAGAAAAAGGAGAAAAAAGCTTAAAAAATTAAAATTGTCCCAATAATTATTCTTTAAAAAGGAGGCTTAGTTCTCTTTCTCCATGACCACAAGCACTTAACACTTCTTGAAGCAACAACCTTTACTTTAGTCCCAGTTTAGTAATGGCAAGGAGCCAACAGGTTTTTAATATTGTCTGCACAACCCAATAGTGTCTCCAATTCGCGTAGTATTATTGCCAACAGGGTGTTATAAGCGACCTTCATTATACAGTCACAATTCGCTAAGATGGCTATTAAGCAAACACCAGCTACTAGCCTGGGGCATCCCTCAGCCGCTATATTTGTGTTGGATTAGTTCAGGATAAAAAGGAACACTCTCACCCGAAATGACAAGTTTTTTTTTATCCGCTGAGTTTCATACTCCGTTAGAATTGTGCAAAATCCCTCAAAGGTGTCCCTCTCTACTCATGTTCTCCCACTGGTTCTCTTATGCGTTCGAAAGTAATTTGCAACACTCAGCCTCCTCTCTCCTTCTCCATATGGCACTTCCTGCTATTATTGCATGTGTTCCACAGTGGAATGCATGGGCATTTTTAACTTTATAGCAATGTAACTTATACTGTGATTAAAATAATTAGACTTTTGCTACGTGTTTCACGCAGGATTAAGCTTCCTTAGGCATTTTTCCAATTAATTCACTTTAACTTTTAATACAACCCATATATATCCTTCTTTAATGTTCTTTTGGTTCAACCCATCATTAGGGATGGTACTTAAAAACGCCACAACATAATTTCTCACATTTAACCCTTTACCTTTGTTTTAAAAATGGGGCTAATTCCAAGCCCTCATTTAATCCATAAGGATATGCAGTTTGCCATTCAAATATAAATTTTTGTTCCAACCTAAGCAATAAATTATTAATATCTCCCCCTTTTTTCATATCATTATTGGAGATTTCCTTGATTACTGTAATTTTTGTACCATCAAACATTCCCCCATGTACTTCGGCATAATGTTTATATAAAACTGGAACTGGTCTATTATTTGGAGCATGAGATTTGATCTTTGGTTTATGGCCCCTCTATGTTTTGCCAATACAATAAAGATTGCATGGACACAGTAACCGATAAACTACTTAGCACAATGTACAATTATAAAATTCCCTAAAATTATATTCACTACATACCTACTAAAGGGAACAGTATAGTTTTAAAAAGAAAAAAATTCTAAATGGTAAATCATTTGCAACGCAAGTAGTGCCATTTAGTTACAAAAATTACACCAAACAAAATCATAACAGAATCCCGTAAAGTACTGTATAATGCAGAACCTTCTTGGGAATGCATTAATTTGCTAATGACATCTGATTGCTGCCATTTGCAGACTGAAGTCTAATATTCAAATTAAGTCATTACCTCAGGAGATATATTTAAAAGGCAACTAAAGTCTCTGATAAAGAGAAGTTATTGCAATTCTTATTGCTGTACAGGCCTGTGCAGCAATTTCCCATGGCCAGCAGCCCAATGCAATCACAATAATACAATACTCAATCCTTTCATTTGGTACTTAATCTCTAAACAGATTCATTACAAAATGCAGCATCCAAATCAACAGTACCCAAGGCTCTGGGAAGAATAAAAAGTATGTATATAGACATATATAAAGTAGTATATAAATACATCCACATCCATATTGTGTTTCACAAGCAGACAGGGCCATGGAAGTAAGACACACAGATATCATGATCCCCAACACAGTAATAAATATGTTTATCCAGAGGGATTTCAACCAATGCTAAATGGAAGCAATGTAGTGAATAACCCTGAGATACACCATTCAAATGTAATTCAGTAAGGAAAGAATTTAATTAATAAGGTCAGGAAGCTCTATAAAGATATAGGGGTGCTGGCTATGGAGAGAAGCAGTGCAAGCTATGCCATAATAAGAATTAAAATGAACTTCATGACAAGCTTTATTTGCTCTTTAAAGCAGAAGCTGAGATATAACATTTAGGTAACCAACCATTAGAACAAAAAAAGAAAAATTGCAAAGGAAAGTGTTTTACATACCTTCAACGCAGTCATGTCTTGTTTAAAATCCTGTTCGTAAGTACGAGCTAAGGCCACAGGAGATATATTGAGCTGAAATAACATATTTTGACAAATCAAAACATATTTTTCAACAACTGTGTCTCCTCAAGGGCAGGAATAATGTTTGCAAATATGTAATACGATTTGGCTGTCAGTAGTAATACAGTTGTGGATTTGTTTAAAATCATAGTTATAAATAAAACTGCATTTACAATAAATACATTTTTTTTTTTTTAAGTAAACACACTTCATATGTTCTCCACAAAAAAGTGCGATAAACATAAATATACATTTTGTTACATACTGAGCCTATACTAACATCACACAGTGAAAAAAAGTTTTGGTCAAATACGAGCCATTCTTTTCTATCTCAACAGCCTCTCAACAGCCTCCTCTAAACTTTTAGTTTGTATCACGCTGGTAGCAGAATAAAAACTAGGTGGGCTAATTTACAAACACTGAGCCAATCTGCACATGGGAATTAACCCACAGCAACCAAATCAGCAATGAGCTATATTCAGCCAGATACAGGCAGAACAATAAAAACAAACATTTGATTGAATGCCATGGGTTGCGGCAACAGTGCAAATGTGCCCACTGCTAGCAAATTACATTTACTAGATGAGACAGCACTTGGGTGGAAATTTGGGGGATTTAGACAAAGGGGGGTTATGTAACTTGCCCAAAACGGCAATCAGCTGGCAGATCTTAGACTCTGGTTTGATTTTAAGGGATGGTTTACCTTTAAGTTAACTTTTAGTACGTTACAGAATTGCTAACTCTTAGCAACATTTTTTATAGTTTTTAAATTATTTGCCTTCTACTTGTGGCTCATTCCAGCCTTCAAATGGGGTCACTGACCCCAAACTCTAAAAAAGCAAATCCTCAGTAATGCTGCAATTTTATTTTTATTGATACTTTATATTTTCAGGTTCTTTCCTATTCATATTCTAATCTCTTATTCAAATTAATGCCTAGTTGCTAGGGTAATAGCAACCAGATAGCTGCTGAAATTCCAAACTGGAGAGCTGTCAAATAATAACCTAAATAACTTGAAATAATGAAAACCAATACCAAGTGACACCGAATATCATGTAAAAAGTTAATGTAATAGTGAACAATCCCTTCAAGCACTTAGTAAGAAATTTGAGACATGGCAGTTCAAGCTTTTGATTATCTGATTTTTCCTTGAGAAACAGCCTGAAAACAACTACCTACCAATTCAGAAACAATATTTTCTATTTTATTATGTCCAGCACACTGAAAAATAATTAAAAACAAGGGGTAGTGTTTGTCTGCAAAAAACAACCCTGTATATTAATTTAAATTGTGGATTAAGCTGGTATTTTAATAATCTGATGTATGCATGTTGAATATAAAAATATATAAAATATAAAAAGTAAAATACTACTACTGCTAACACCTTATGTAGTTATATTTTCTCTTAACTAGATTTAGTCTTTATTTAAATTTTTTGGGGGAGGAAGGGAATATAAGGGACCCTAGCACCTATATGCATATCTTGAATGATCTAGCTCTGAGTGCATTCATTATATTTTTCCAGCCCCCAGACAAACTCTTGACACAATTGATTAAACCAGGGTGCAAATATACCAGTTTGGATCATAAGGGTCTCTTTCTAACCCCTGCAACAGCCTCTGGGGGGAGCCAAAAGACTGGACAATGCAGGTCATCAAATCTCTGTGAGACAGGTGTGTTCCTTTAAACTAAGTTACCATACTATTTTCACTATGACACAACAGATGCCACATGAAAGCACATTATATTCTCTGACTTGGTTTTTCTTCTGAAAGCTGTGAATAAATGTGACAGTTTTAATTCTCACCAATTTGAGACCTAACTGGCATTTCCCTTTAATTTTTAACTGACCTATTTTTAGATTTGTGAATATTTGTGGGTGAAAATATGGATTATAAAACATGAGCAAACCCTTGTGATAAAGTCTTGATAAAATAAACTACTAAAATAAAAACTGCCACAAATTTGCCACATTTCAGTGTGTGTGGAACTAAACGTTCAACCAAATGAACTTTTGCCTGAAAACAATACATAATGTTGTAATGACATTTTTGTGTTTGAATGAAAGAGCATATGTCTTGACAAAAATGTATTGTTACTCATTGCTCAGCGGTCCTTCAATGCTTTATAACTGGATATTTACTAATAAAACCAAAATTCATCAAAGATTCACTGCAAGGTCATCAAGGATACACAGGTATGGGACCTGTAATCCAGAAAGCTCGGGACCTGGGGTTGTTTATATAATGGATCTTTCAGTTATTCGGATCTCCATTCCTTAAGTCTACTAATAAATCATTTAAACATGACATAAACCCAACGGATAAGGATTCATTATATCTTAGTTGGGATCAGGTACAAGGTATTGTTTCATTATTGCAGAGAAAAGGGAAATCATGTTTTTTTTGTTATTTGCTTATAATGGAGTCTATGGATGATGGTCTTTCCGTAATTCGGAACTTTCTGGATAATGGGTTTCCAGAAAACGGATGCCATACCTGTACCTAAAAAGGACAAGGGCTTCATTTGTTTTAAAGTAGTGGATGGCCCATGTGAGATTTAGGTAATATTTAAAGATATCAAAAGGTTACCTAAATGCTTGCATAGAACTACAAAACATTTAAAATTGTGTAAATATGTACTTTTCTGATGAACGAAGAAATGCAGGCTACTGAACTGAGGTCTTCTAAACATAAATGAAATTCATTATACTAGTTGACTTGTATTTACAATATTTACTTATGGCTGCAAAAGGGCAAACAGTATAAACACAAAAAGAACATCCAAAATACAAGTTCATAAAACACAGAAAAAAATGGAAGAGTAAATAAACCCTTCTTATCTTAACTGTGTAATAGTATATTTAAGCCATTTTTATAGTATTTTTAAGTTAATTAAGTCTCATTCACTATTTTTCCCAAGTACTAGGACAATGTCACAGAATGTGTTTTTTTTTTTTTAACAACCCCATGCGCTCATAACACACATTCCCACGTAAACATGTCAACATTATGTTAACCTATTATTCTACTTTAGATAACAGCTATTGTGCTCTGCAATAGACAGTTTAAGGGCTGTGACACATGGGGAGATTAGTCGCCGCGCAACAAATCTCACCTGTCGCGGGCAAGGCCGCCATCAGGGGGGCACCCCCTCGGGCCCCCTTTAAAGAACTCCGTGCCCTGTCATTGGTGGCCAGCGGGAAATTTGATTGGTTGCGCCCTGTGCGAAAATTTTGTCGTGAGGGGCCCCGTGATTTCTGATGGCGGCCCTGGTCATGGGCGACTAATCTCCCCGAAATACCATCCTACTAGCTAGAATATAAATCACTGGTGGGATGGCATACACGGCGGGCGTGATTTGCAGAAGTTGCGGAAGTTTCCTCTCAAGGCAACTTCGGCAAATCACGCCACCACGTATACCATCCCACCGGCGATTTACATTCAAGCCGGTGGGATGGCATTTCGGGGGGGTTTTTGTTGCCCGTGACAAGGGAGATTTGTTGCGCGGTGACTAGTCTCCCCATGTGTCACAGCCCTTAACCAGGCAGGCTCAGTGCAGTGTCCCCTGGCCCCCCATCTGTCTGGCTGCTGTGACTGCTTACCTTTTTGTAAGCTTTAAATAGTATCAGTACTGAGACTAACCGGCCCCCTGCATTGTTCACACCTCAAAGTCAGGCAATAAGCCAATCCATTGTTTACACCTATAAGCCCTTTGTTTACACCTGTAGGCCCCTCCATTGTGTACACCACATATCTATGCTGCCTATGTACCATATTCTGCCTTCCCTATAATGCCTATGGGTACCATACTCTGTCTGCCCTATGCTCCCTGTGCATGCCACACTCTGCATGCCAGACTCTGCCTGCCCTATGCTCCCTGTGCATGCAGTACTCTGCCTGCCCTATGTCGCCTGCGCGTGCAATATTCTGCCTGCCCTAGGCTGCCTGTGTGTGCCATATTCTGCCTGCCTTATGCTGCCCGTGGAAGGTGAACCTGGCAGGGGTTTGGGAGTTTATTAGCATTTGGAAATAATTTAGATGGCCCCTAAGGTGTATAATTATGTGTGGATTTAAGGGTATGTCTTAATAGGACTTTTTCCACATATGAGTAATGGGCAATATCCCTGCAGTGAGCATCAACCATTTGTCTTTTTTGTGTGCTACCATCATTAATGTGTATATGGTCTTAAAAATGTTTGTGTTAATATGGGTGTGGTTTAAAAAAGGAAGTGGCCAAAACTGACTTTCATTATCCACCACATAGGTAAGAAACATTCTGTCCCTCGGTACCACAGAAGTTGGACAGCACTGTCCTATAGCACCACTGGACACGCACCTTTTCGTGCATGTTGCTCTTTGCATGTTGTATTCGTAGTGGTTTCTGCAAATAACTTTTTTACAGTTTTTTTCTTAATACAAAAGAGCCCTAAAATAAAACCGATCAAAAAGAAAACTGGAATCATGGATACTTTTGTGAATCTCTATTGTCATATGTGTATAAACTAGGGATATAGCAAATCCACTTTTTAGGTATTTGCGCAAATCTGTGCAGTAAAAAATTGTAATCTTCTTAACTGTGTGATTTTAATGATTCCGATTCTGTTGATCCAGGCACTTGGATTCATCCTAATACTGACAAAAAATGCTAGGATTTGCCTGATTACCAAACCAGATCTATGTTTCTGTGTATCCCTAACATAAAAAGCTACTTAACACCTTACCTCCTTTGCTCTCTTGATTATCTTATCATCAATGTCTGTGACTACCATCACCACGACTGTATCAATCCCAAAAACCTTGAGCAGAATCCTTCGAATTATGTCAAATCTAACATAAGAACTGCAAAAGAGTAATATAAAATGATACAATACATTAGTACAATGGTTCATTCTACCTCTGTACCTAATCATTTAATTTGTATGTTTCTCAGACTCCCAGTGAATTTAGGTTTCCTTGCACCTTAAAAGGAAAACTATACCCCAAGAATGAATATTTAACCAACAGATTGTTTATATTATGTTAAGTGACCTATTAAAGAATCTGGCCAAACTGGAATATATATCAGTAAATATTGCCCTTGGCAACACATCTGAAAAAGCCTTTACCTTGACTTACCTTTGGATCTCCACAAGAAAAACACATTACTTGTGGTGATCCAGCTTAATTTAGAAAAATTGTTTTTGTTTTTTTTTTTGTTTTTTTGCATTCACCCACTACTATTACCTTGGATCACAGCAAATAATGTGTTTATCTGCAGCAATCCAAAGGTAAGTAAGTGAAGAGGAAGGCATTTCAGGTGCCACCTGCAGGCAACCAATTTTCTCCATGACCAGCACCCTTAGCTTATCTTTGGGAAAGTAAACTGATGCATTGGGTTTATAATTTTCAGTTACTCACCATGCATGTCCAAGATGTGCATGGTCATAAACTGTAGGTCCACAGCTATACCTGGGAATTGGAAAAAAAATGTATTTATAGCAAATATCAGTCTGTGATATTTGATGCATCTTAATCAACTCGTAGAGGAAAGCAGAGGAGCCATTTTTCTTGCAGTATTTCAAGGAACAGTAACAACAAAAAAAATGAAAGTGTATGAAAATACACTGCAGTAGTAAAAGTTGTATGTTTGTTTCAGAACACTACCATAGTTTATATAAATAAGCTGCTATTTAGCTTTGGGGCAGCCATTCAAGTTAAAATAGGGCTAAATGCCACAGGTTACATAGCATATAACAGATAAGCTCTGTAAAACACCATTATATTATATAGAGCTTAACTGTCATGGAACCTGTGCCCTTTCTCATTTTTCTAAAGAATGGCTAATCATAAATGCCAAAGTTTCACATATATACCCATAAAGAGACATATACAGGTATGGGATCCCTTATCCGGAAACCCATTATCCAGAAAGCTCTGACTTACAGAAAGCCTGTTTCCCATAGACTCCGTTTTAATCAAATAATACAGAATTTTAAAACTGATTTCCTTTTTTCTGTAGTAATAAAACAGTATCTTGTAATTGATTCCAACTAAGATATAAATAATCCTTATAAGATGCAAAACGATCCTATTGGGTTTGGTTAATGTTTTATTGATTGTTTAGTAGACTTAAGGTATGGAGATCCAAATGACAGAAAGACCCCTTATCCGGAATACACTTGGTCCCGAGCATTCTGGATAGCGGGTCCTATACCTTTACTGAAATACATTTTGCAGGGCTGCCTTGTAAAGCAGAACAAAGATGCTAAATATTGCCTATAAAAATCAAAGCAAAAATTGCACAAATTTGACATAAAAGTTTGGTCCAGCATTCTGTGTGTAAATGTGTTTAATGGCTTCTCCCACTCATGAAAATAAAAACAAATATTAAGAAAAGAAGTTTCTTTCTGCAAAATCTTTTGTATTGTTTACTGAACATTTATAGGAATATAATACACAAGAGCCATGAATATCCTGTAAATTACCTCCTTATAAACAGTGCTTGGTGATATAAAACTCACTGGAACTTGTCTATTATAATAAATAATGTACCACTTTACACATTATTCTCTATAAAAATTAAACTCTGTTTAGAAACAGGAACATTTTTAATTATGGGTGATTCTAACAATAGTTAAGTGATCCTAGCAGACTGTGCTATTTGTATTTATTAATAGGCGTGGTTAGATCGTGTTTTGTATTCCTCTCAAGTAAAATGAGCTACCGTGTGGCTACACACCGGACTACACTTGGGTAACGGGGCAATGAGGGCATGACAGCCCATAGGAAGCAGTGTCTAACCATGTCGCTACTGTCGGATCTGCCAGAATAAGTGGATCCTTCCTCCTAGTAAGGCTGTTGTACACTTTTATCCCCGTGTCGTGTCCACTTGGTGGCGCCCAACATCCGGCAGGAGAGGCGCACACGTTACCGCAGCTAAAGTTACTAGCTCCCTTCATAGGGCTCAGCGCGGCCAGTCGGAATGAGAGGGGGAATAGCGCCCCGCAGCAGGCACGCCGCATCAACGCGTTCATCCCTCAGCCGGTAAAGGCCAGAGGCTACAGAAAGCGCGGAATTGCTTCCTCTCCCGGTAGCAGCTTCCACATGCAGCGACATGAATGTGTCACCTGCAGCTCCGCCTCTTCCTTTCGTTCCCCCGCACAGGCGCGCCGCGCATTCCTAATCTCTGGAGATCTGAAAACCTGCAAGGCTAAGCCGTCAAATGCAATAATATTGTGTCGCCCTTTTTCTTTTACGCATTTCTTTATATGGCTGGGATGCTTTGGCTACTGTGGAACTACAGTCCCCAGCTGAATGGATGGAGATGATTGTAGTTCTGAAGCAGCTTGAGGTCTTGCTTTGGACCAGTACAACTGTGGGAGGAGACGCTAAAAGCGCCCGCCCACTTTCCCACTTGCCTCCTTGATTCTGCCAACATTGGCTTGTCATTGTGGTTCCTATGCTGGCAGTGGCTGCTGCCCATATCGTAATGAAACATTACCAAACCTTTTACCAACAGTACCATTAGCAGTCTTTTTTTTAAGGGGGTGCGTGTTATATTGTAAAACCAGTGTAACATAAATAGCATGTTTAGTAATATCCATTATTCCACTTCCATTGTTGCCATGCAACAAAATTTTGATATATAAAATGTTACTATTTATTCAACCGAATAAACACTGAATATATTTCATTTAAGCCAATAAAGCCTTAAAGGAGAAGGGAAGGCTAAGTCACTTGGGGGTGCCAAAATGTTAGGCACCCCCAATTGACTTTAATCGCTTACCTTTTACCCCGGGCTGGTGCCCCTGTTAGGAGTAAACAGCACCAGCCCGGGGTACCTGTAGCGAGCGCATACTCCTTCCAGCTTCGTTTTCCGGCAAATTCCCGGGACCGGCGCATGCACATTAGAGTGAAAAACTTACTTCTCTGTTAAAGTTCGGCTTTTTCACTCTACTGCGCATGGATGCGTATTTTCTACAATATTTTCGTTAATTTCCATGACAATGTGTGCGACAAAATCGTATTTGTCGCGCCGAGTACAAAAGTTTCGGATTCATTCAAGCTTCGGTATAGTGACTTTCCTTGGGCCAGGTTGGAGCTGCAGAGTGCCATTGAGTCCTATGGGAGGCTTCCAAAATCATGCACAGAAGGATCAAAGTCAGATAGTTTTTACCCCGTTTACAATCGTTCAGATATGAAAATTTAGGAACTTTCAGATCGTAACACATTTTCATACAACCATGATGCCATCCGAAATTTTCAGATCTAATACATTTTTTCCCACTCATACTTATTAATGTCTGAAATTTGGACTTTGATAAATCAGCCCCATAGTGTCATAGATGTTCATTCAAAAAGCACTTGCGTCTGGCGTCTACTGGCACTCAGCTTTGAATTCCTGGCTTAGTCGCGAGTTTTGGTTGTACTGCCAAACAAAGCCTCCTGCATAGAGGGCTACCAAGTAGACAATAACAGCCCTTATTTGGCACCTCCGTGAACTTTTATGATGCTTGTGTTGCTCTCCAACATTTCACATTTGAATGTAGCTCATGACTTAGAAAGGTTGAGGACCCCTGCTCTACACTAATTCCCTAGATGTTTACTGCCCAGGTATTGCTATTGGTATTGAAAATGGAATTCATTTTATTAATATGACTGGAATTGATGTTGAGCCCCAAAGGAAGAAATTTTAGCAGGGTGAAGTAAATGCTGGCTTTAGGAAACAATGGATGAATGAATGGGGACTAAGTGCTACAATACGAGTGCGGACAATTAAAGAAGTGGGACCTTATAGCAGAAAACAATACAATACAAAAGGTGTGTTGTGAACATATTACCACCCAACTTTGCCCAATGAAAGAAGCAGATGAATTTGCCACCAAATTTTCTTTGCCAGTTAGTTAGTAATAAAATATATTGTGCAATCTTCTGTTCCAAAATAAAATCCAAACACAGGCCCAGGGGGTCTGTAGATTCTGGCAAACAGGCTGCTCTAACATGCCATAATAACTATGTATTAGGCTAGAGGGGGCTATTAGGGCCTCCATATACTTGAAATGCCAGGGCCTTTATATGCCAATCCTGTACCAAATGCATAATAAACACCCAATTATTTTTCATATCTATGATTAGCTGTTGTACCAGGTGTTACCTGGAAAATTTAATGGCAGTAACCAATGGCAACCAATTTGCTTTTAATGTTTAACCTGTAGTTTGCCAAAAAAAATAATTTTTGGTAAGTTTCTGTAGTTTACTGCCCTGTGGAAAATTTGCAGTGTTTCTAAATGAGCCCCACTCTTGATTTCAAAAGATATGCTTTGCTTTATAAGTGCTCCAATGCTATACTGAATGCTTGTAGCCAGCATTACTTGTACCTTGTTCAGGTAAACAGACTGCTTAATCAAGATCAGCACCCTTAAAAACACAGGTGTATGCTTTCTTCTGCAACAATGCGCTGCTGAATAATATTCTGATACTGTGGAATGGCAAGATCTCATTGGTCAGATGGCCGGTGTGATTTTTCGAGGAGTAAACTGATGACATATTAAAGTAGAGCACCTTAGAAAAAACTTTTGTGCTATGCCATAATGTGTTCTTGAGTAGTTGTTCAAAACCATGAAATGGTATAATCTGATTGGAGGGATAAGCAGGTATTTTGAGTAAACAGATGGCAGACTGAGACTCAGCACTTTGAAAACACCTAGGTACATGTTTTATTCTTTGCCATAATTTCCTGACAAGTAGTTGTATGATACTATGACATGGAACAATCTGATTGGACAATTAGCAGGCATTTTGGGAAAAAGCAAGGCAGACTAAAGCTTAGCAAAATGCAAAATACCTTGGGGGTTTAAAAGGGGCTACCCTTTATTTTATTGCATTTTGTCACTGCCACTGGAACGCTGAAAAATTATTGGTCAGATAAAAGGGGAGACCTGTGAGCAGAAAAGGGGAGCCTGAAATTTGGTAAATAAAAACTAGCTTGGATTTATTGCGAATGACAGGATGGTCCTTGACAAGTTTTATTGCATTAGACATATTTTGACTGGAAAGAACATTCAAACAGCAACCTTTCTCTTTATAAATACAGGCTTTCCATCTCAAACATATATCCAGTACATCCCTTGGGCAGTTATGGTGAGTGTAAGACTATAAAACCTTGTTCCTCTACACATCGCCACAGAACTTTGCAAGTAACAGACCAGCTGATCAGTGCCATACTTTCTTCGCTAGATCACTCGGCCAGAGAATCCGCCACATGACCGGCATGCAGGCCCTTGTGTTGGCGTTGTTGTCATAGCTACTGTAGGTCCCGCCTGTCACCATGTAGCCTAACCCACTAGGCTACCGTCCAGTTGCATCCCGGCCCTCAGCTTCTAGCCACGCCCACTTTATACATCATCCAATCGCGCGCGCTCTTAGGAAACCTGACAGAATGGAACGCGCCTTAAGATCTTCCTATATGTGGGCAAGCTCGCCACTTATTGGTTGATTTAAAGTCTGTAGGTCCTGCTGGGATTTGTAGTTCGATGACAATGTAAGAGTGTAAGCGTGTATGTACCTTTATGCCGTGGAGTGTTAGCTCTACATGAAACATCTGTTGAATACATTCTTTGGCCCTCCAGCCTTCAATGAACGACAAGTCTAAGGGCAGGTACAGCTGGCAGCGTTGCTCGAAGTTATAGTTCATGAGCAGCAGTAGCAGCGCTGTCAAAAATAGTAGCTGATTCCAGCGACACCGTCTACTTGTGACTCGCTGTTGCAGATTAATTGGCGTTGAAGACGTGCCAACTGCACAGAAGTGTGTGACAGACAGTAAGGCCAGAAGTCAGTCCTGTGTGGCTGCTCTCACTGCAGCCTACATCGTTCTGGCCTTGATATACTTAAGCCATGCCAATGTAATATTTACCGTGCTAGTACATTTACTCTACGGGGTATTAGTGTCCCTAAAACCCATTCCCTCCACATGAATTAATGTTGGCAAGTATGTAAATGCCGCCTGCTGGGCCACACGTTAAACATTCATTTCTCCAGAGGCCGAGCTTGTGCTGATAGCAACAGAACCCTGCGCATGCGCGCTACCCGGTATTTAAAGGGGGAGGTGAATGTTTCCCAAGTGTTTCAAACTGCTATTCAGCTTTTCCGTGGTGTATGTAGTGTATGTGGGAATAACAAGCTGCAACGCCGCTCCGGTGATGCAGTGAGTGAGTGGGACCCGGTGAAAGGGACAAATAGCTGAAAGGGACAAGCGGTCGCCATTGCCGGCAGTACAGTGCCCGCTGTTCCCAGCAGTTCCACCCCAGTCGTGGCATTATACTGTGTGTGTCTGAGTCTCCAGTCACTGCCAAACAACACTTCATCCCTCCTGCCCGCTGCTGCCACTACTGCTGCATTTCTACCCTCCGGCCCCCACCTTTTCCCCACCCCTTCACACACAAACACACCCCACTACCTCCTTCCACTGTCTTCTTCCCGACTTGTCCAGATAGACAGCCATTCAATCAGCTGCTGCACTTTTTTTCTCTTTCCACACAGCCCCAATCCGCAGCTCCCCGCACACTCTCCCTCGCATCTCCATGCACCTCATGCCAGGATCACCCCGCTGCCTTTCCCTTCCTGGAACAGCCGCTCTTCTTTGTGTTTCGTCCCCTGCGTGTTACTAGTCGGCGAGGAGACGGCTGCATTTGTTACAGGAGGAGGGCTGGCAAGTGCTTTGCAGTGGGGAAAGATCCTGGATCAGACAGGAGCCCGACGCTGTTAGTGCTGGAGACTGCAGCTGCACAAGATGCTGAGCCCGGCAAACGGAGAGCACATTCACATGGTCAACTATGTGGAGGATTACCTAGACTCCATCGAGTCTCTGCCTTTTGATCTCCAAAGAAATGTATCTTTGATGAGGGAGATCGACGCCAAATACCAAGGTAAGAACGTCTTGTCCCTTGGTGCTGTGACCTCCATGTCCTGAAAGTGGGGTGAACTTTGTCACCCACCTTTCATTCTCCTTACGGAAGCACCTTGGGCACCCGTTTGCCCTATTCTAACCTTATGCCAATGAACTAATAGCACAGTTAGTAAATGTGTGCCAGTGTACTCTCCATATTGGGGGAAGAGTGCGGGCACGCAAGGTTTGTACACTACTCGGCAGCAGCTTGTCATAGGGTGGAACAAAAGCTCCTCTGCTCCCATGTATGAGCACTCTCCTCACAGCAACACTACACTGGCCACAAACACCGCTCCGTCTCTCAAAGTCACCTCATCCGGGCCTTTTATTATTGGGTCCAATGCGCTAAAATATTGTTGTGGATGCGAGCAAGATGCGTGTGGCGATTGTGTGGCTGTTGTGTGGCATCGGAGCAGCCCCAGAGATTACAGCACAACAACACTGAGGAATGTACAGTCACCAGCAGGATGGCTGTAGTAGTAATGCTAGTAAGGAAAGCTAGTGCTGTAGTGGTGGGCAGGGTTTCCTTGGCTTCATTTTGTCATTGTGTTTGCACCAGTCGCTTTAGTAAAAGGAATAAGTCGCACTTACATCAAACTAAATCGCCTTCCCCTTTAGACAGGACCGAGCCCTGGCAGTGTGCTCTGCCCGCAGTGGCTTTATAGTCGCATTAATAGCAGGCTGCATCCTTACTGGATGTTACAATGACTAAGGCTGTGTGTGTGTGGGTGCTGCTTCAGTCGGAGTGTGCCTGTGCGGCGGCTAGAGGGGCTTCAGCAATTGCTGCTGCACTTCTTTCTCTCAGCTGGAGAGCTCTGCATTGTCCTACATAAAGCCACCTCCTCTCTACGTATATGTATATATGCACTGTATGAATATCCCCGGGCTCCTATTACATGTACACAGCACAAGTGCCAAACATACCCCATGTCACCGCTAAGGTTTAGTTCTACACAAAGGCAGCTCTGGATTAAATCCCCCGTGTTGCTTTTAAAGGCTATTTATACAACGGTTAATGCCAATTATAATTTACAGCATCGAATATTAAGGGGGGGGGGGGGTGGGAGTTGTAGTTTTAATAACTGCAGGTTTGACATCCCATTTTATGTAAGACTTTCGGGTTGATCGGCAAATGCGTCACAGCAGCGATGTCGTTTTTAGCAGCCGCGCTACATTCATCTGTCTGCTAAAAGCTGTGCGTCCTGGCAGTGGGGCTGACTTTCTGCTCAACGCTTTATTTCTCTGTGTGTACGTGGTAACTTTTATTGATAAAAATAGTATGTGAAGGTGGGGAATATGAATAGACGGAAGATGTTCTCATGGTGACATGTAATATTATAGTGGTACTGTTGTATTTAGCTTGGCTGCGTTCGTATGCCCAGACTGCCTCCACTCTAACTCACTCACCGAAGTCTTCCTCCCAGCGCCAACCGCGCTTTAACCTGGCCGTACCACACATTCCTAATTTTATAGGACTGGCCTTGTTAACGTAGTTAGATTAGCCCCGCCCCTTTTAATTCATTGGCATCTGTTCTCGGGTTTGGAAGGTCCCGGGCCGCGTCTGTCCTAGTCATTGGTTTCTTCCTTCAAATAAACCACTCCCCTTATCGTAACGCCTACTGTTTGAGGTTCCGCCTATTCGCCACCTTTTTAGATCATTTAAATGTGTCCGTCCGCCCTTCGGATTTTATTGGTTGTGGGTGTAGTCTGATAGTTCCATTACGGTAGAATCGATGTAAAGCAGCACACAAGCCAGCCAATGTTTTGCGGTGTGACCCAGTGTCAAGTGTTTTGCGGCCATCTTTGTTTTGGGCCAGTGTATTTTAGTGTAGTAGCGGCTGAACGTTGATGATTACTTTGATAACTGAACGTTCATTACTTGTGATGTCCTGTCCGTAACTTTGTTTATGTGGTTTATTAGGTAGTACTTGTACTTGTCAAGCGCGCTTTTTCAGCTTTCTTTACTATTGCGGGCTGCGTCTTCTGTAGGCGGGGCAGATTCTGTGTAAAAGTGCGCCTCATCGCTGTTTATTAAAAGGTAGTTGTTGCTTCCGGATTCATGTGATGGTGCAACCTGACTCTGTGCTATTTTCATATGGGTGTAATGAAGCCTGATTCCATTACTTACTGCAAAGCTATTTGTGTGTACAGGCAAGGGACTTTAGATTGCAAGCTCTGCAGGCACTGATAGGAACAATCATTAATCAAAATGTTAATTTTGGCCTGTACATTGTTCTAATAGTACTTTGCCTAGGCAGCTGTTCTATGAGTAGGGTTGCAACCATTTCTGGGAAAAAAATACCGGCCTTCCTATATTTTTATCTTTCTTTCCTATTAATAACATTGGCATTGAGCATCATCTTTATTGGCCAGGTGGCACCCCTATCTATGAGACAGAATAACATAGATTTGCCTTAAAAATAAGAGCATCTCAATGGCTTGTAGAATTTACCATGGCGCACTGAGATTCTGGGGACCTAGAATAGATTTCAGACTGGGCACTATGTCTGAATTGGTTTCTTTCCACATTCCAAACACAGACAGACAGGTTAATTGGCTCTTGTGTGTATATGATAGGTTCATTAAGGGCTGTGGCAGACGACTAATCTCCCTGATATGCAATCCCACTGGCTTGAAAGTAAATATCTGGTGGGGTGGCATATGCGGCGCCGCGATTTCCCGAGATTGCGGAAGTTGCCTTGAGAGGAAATCACGGCGCCGCATATGCCACCCCACCGGCGATTTACATTCAAGCCAGTGGGATGGCATATTGGGGAGAATAGTCGCCCACGACGAGGGAGATTTGTCGTGGGCTACTAATCTCCCCATCAGCCACAGCCCTAAATTGTTAGCTCCACTGATGAAGGGACTGATGTTAAAGGAAAAGGAAAGGCTAGTAAAGAGTTAATCTCAAGCTGCAGGCATACCTTCAGTTCTCTCAATAGTGCCCTTAAGTCTTCCTATATTTCACCTGTTCAGAAGATCAGAAGCCAAACAGGAAGAAAAAATGCTGAGCTGTGTAAAGAAAGTTCCCATAATGCCTCACTCCTGCACAGACACCCAGACCAAGTGAACATGCTCAGTTAGTAAGAGTCAGCTTCCTGCTGATTGGCTCAGATCCACATTCCTAAGGGGGGGGTGAGTTCTTAGCATTCTTGAGGGAGGGGGGACCAGCAGAGAGGAGACTGCAGAGAGCTGCGTGTCTCTGGCACAGGAATTACAGACACAGAAATCTTTTTTCAGAGAAGTCAGTGCAGCATTTCTATGAGTGCTTATGGCTGTATTTACATAGACCTTTCTGATAAAGCTTACTTAGTTTTTACCTTTCTCCTTTAATGATGTTTAATCTCTGTAAAATACTGTGGAACATGTCATATAAATATATAATTTTAATACATGGGTCATTTGCCATAATTATTAGCCTGAGGGTTTAGCATGTTCAGGACTTCAGGGTTTATTTAGTAATTTAGAGGGAATATTTGTTGCTATAAATATTTATCTTTACAATTTAATTTGAGCAGTTGATTTCCATTTGCACCTGTGTTAGAACATGCTTGGTGATGTGTGGCTCTTAAATTTTATTCTTGCTCATTTGTTGTGGCCCTTATCCAGTGCACTATTGCTAATAAAGCAGGTTACAGACGTTCATGAATTGTACACTTTCCACTTAGCTTTTGCTGTTAAGAGCACCATTCCCTGTCTGTGAGAGGGGGACAAAATGTTTTGTGGCTTTATTACTATTTAAAGAACACTGATATGTGAGTAACAGGTTACTTTTTCATTAGACAGTGTTCCCTCCACACACACTTGATCAAGACAGAAGCTTATTGTCCCACGTATGGACGCTTCTTAATGTCATTTCATGTCCAGGAGAGCCAGCAGCTTGTTGCATGCCACCCAATGATGGGCAGACAACAGCTTGGCAGATGTAACAGAGAAATCCTGGGGAATGACCATTAGGGCACTCCTGCTATTTGCCAGGAAGGGGTGGTCTTTATTTGTTGCTCTTATTAAGGTGGCATAGTTTAGTTACATCCTAAGTACAGAAGTTCCAGTTTTGCCCTCTGAAATATCTGCATCCCCATAATTTTAAAAAAGCATTTAGATTTAGTAATACCGGCTAATCCCTTATACCCCTTTACCTAGTAATTCAGTGAGAAGGTAAGTTTTTTTTTTTCCTGGATTGGTTATCCTCTTTGAAAAAAACACCAGCCTGCAGTTGTGCCAGCAATTTACTTACTGTTTTCTCAGCATCCCAGTGTAGAAATTTCTACACTATTGTGCATGCTTTTTGTCCTATAATAAAGCTAATTTGTAATAGGGACAGGGACTATATATTATTTACCATGGGCTATAAAATGCTGTATGACCTGTTTAATATAGGTTTGACTTTTTTCATTAGCTGCTACATAAGAGTACCTGTCCTCTCTGCAGCATGCTTGTAGCCATTGTAATGTTTTAAATTAGATGTAAACACCTGCAGTTGTAACTAGGGATGCACCAAATCCACTTTTCGGATTCGGCCAAACTCTGAATCCTTCTTAAAGGATTCTGCCGAATACCGTACATATGTAAATTAGGATACAGAAGGGTTAAAGAGCGAAGTGTGTGGTGAAAAATTTTCAACTTCCGTGTTTGCAACAAAAAGTCATGCCAGGAGCATGGATTCGCGGAATCCCAAACCGAATCTTTGATTTGGTGCACCCCTATTTGTAACCAGGATTTCTTATTGGATATTTAAAAATGTTGCTAATAATACAAGAGAGGATGGATCTAATTCTAATCAGTAGTAACATAAATGGCACATACTTGTCATCTTATTGAGCTTAATTTTTTTCATCCTTTGTTTATATTTCTTCCTTTATGATTATTTTTGCCAGTGCCTACTTAACTAAGACCATCGTTGTTAAGCTCCATTTCTTTGCATTTTGGATAATCCGCTACTGTATTACTCATTTACTTGTAATGTGCTCTATGAAACATGTTACAGGTGGATCAAAAATTGACCATTATTTGACAATATATAATAATTGCTAACATTTAAGGTTAATATTTTTTAGTGGGGAAATAGAGGCCTTTTTAACTGAGCAATTTTGTTTTTTATTGGTATTAAATTATTTTTGAATGGAATTAAGCCAAAACACATAATTCTTGCAACAAACTCTCAAATGCCAAATAGTCTTTAAAGGATCTTTAAAGTTTCTCTTATGGAAATATTAGGGTGTGTAAGTATAATTATTTCCTCCTTAGCTACTGTAAAGGTGTTTCTCGGCTTAGTCTTCCTTAAGCAGCCAGTGTCTGACCATAACCTTTTATAATCTCCCATTGCCCTCTACATATGTTCAAATCCACTTAGAGAATCCAGTGAAATGGGGGCTGGAGTGGGGTTTGCTATGATGCCAAAACAAGATAGGAAGGAAATATTTATTCTTAAATTAAATCCAGAGACAAAACTGCCATACCGCACACTATTAGGAAATGTAATTTTAGGGTGCTCACATTGGCTCATGCATTTTTAGTGGGAAAAAAGTGACACTATAGAGCATATATGTCAAACACAAGGCCCGGGGGCCAAATCCGGCCCATCTGGCTGTTTTATGTGGCCCTTGGTGAGTGTGTCTGACCATCCAGCCTGATCAATTTCCATTTTCCTAACATAGTAACTAAGGCTAAGGGGTATATTTATCATGCTGTGTAAAGAGTGGAGTGAAGCATTACCAGTAATGTTGCCCAAGGCATCCAATCAGTAATCAGATTTCAACAGTAGCAAAGCATCTATTGGCTGCTATGAGCAACATCACCGATAATGTCTTACTCCACTTTTTACACATTGTGATAAATATACCCCTTAGTATCTTCTTACTAAGTATATTAATAAAAAAATTGGCCCGTGACTTTTTTTAGATTTCGGCCCCCTTATGTGATTGAGTTTGACACCCCTGCTATAGAGGGATTTTACTTTCTCTTGTATATTGGTGACACCAGCTATAGTAATCTGTTTTATGCAAATATATGTGTAAAAAAAATGTTGTTGTGAGGGGACATAAACATTGTTTTTTAATCTTTAAATATACATTTTATGTGTTGTTGCAGAAATCCTAAAAGAATTGGATGACTACTATGAAAAGTTTAAACGTGAATCGGATTCAGGCCAGAAAAAGCGACTTTTGCAATTTATCCAGCGAGCTCTTATTCGTAGTCAAGAACTCGGTGATGACAAAATCCAGATAGTAAGCCAAATGGTGGAGTTGGTTGAGAACAGGACAAGGCAGGTAGACAGCCACGTGGAACTGTTTGAGACTTGCCAGGATTTAAATGACAGTACAAGCAACAGCAGCAAAAACAACCAGGAAAAACCCAAAAATGAGGCCATTGCCCAGACCGAGAAGTCCAGCAATAAAAGATCAAGGAGACAGCGGAACAATGAAAATAGAGAGAATTCAACCATCAACCATGACCACGATGACCTCAGTTCAGGAACGCCCAAGGAAAAGAAGTCAAAACCATCAAAGAAGAAAAAGAGGTCCAAAGCCAAAGCTGAACGAGAGGCCTCCCCTGCCGATCTTCCAATTGATCCTAATGAACCCACATACTGTCTGTGCAATCAAGTTTCATATGGAGAAATGATTGGCTGTGATAATGAGGAATGCCCCATTGAGTGGTTTCACTTTTCTTGTGTTGGACTAAATCATAAACCGAAAGGAAAATGGTACTGTCCTGAATGTAGAGGAGAGAATGAAAAAACCATGGGAAAAGCACTTGAGAAGTCTAAAAAAGAAAGGACATATAATAGGTAGTTCCCAGAAAAAAACTGGGAAAGGAAGTGAGGCAAAGAATTGTATTTATTGTCAATTGCACCTTGTGAAGGTGAAAGGATTGCAGATTGTTTATTCTTGATTTGAAGGAGAGGGGCAACCCATTTCTGTTATGGGGACAGCAATAACATTACCCTACTGTTGAACAGCATCCACAAGGAAATATTTTCTGAGCCAAATTACCACAGTGGCCTGTAAGATACAAGCTCTGGGCCTTTTATATATGAATATAGTTCATACAACAGCTGTGTGGCATGATGGGTTATAGTAGAACTTTAAAATACAAACATGCAAAGCACTGTGTCATCCATTTATTTTACATACGTAGTGAGTTGGTATAAATATATGTGTATGCTATAGCAAAAGGACTTATTGTTCGTTGGGTTATTTTTTTTTTTTACCACCTTGTCCTTTGTCATTTCAGTAAACTGTAGGTAAATGGAACTGAGCTGGAACTGGAAAGAACTATGTTCTTTATAAAGTAGAATGGTGGCTAGCCAAAACAGTGGAAATAACTAAAACATAGGAGGATTTATTTTAAGGAGCAACACAACGGTTACAACTTACACATTTTATACTGCACTGGCCTGTTATCCAGAAGGGGCAATTTTAAAACAACTGATTGCATTTTTTTTATTGAACCACACAGTGGTTTCACAGATCAAGCTTTATACACTGACAGGTAATGGGGAAGCAATCCTAATTTGTATAAATGTACATTTTAAATGGAATTGCACTTGATGTATTATAACTGGAAATGCAGTTAAATGCCATTGTGTAACCAATGCGCATTTCCCTTCTGTATTTGTGAAGATTGTACAGATGTGATAATGAAAATAAATGACAGATCTATGGTATGGTTTTATTTGTGGTGTATTTTTCTAACATGTAAGTGCAGCAATGCACTTTCTTGAACAGCTGGAGCAGAGGACTTGCGTGTCTGCAGAGTTAAAAATATATATAAATAGTCTTTTCTATGATTAGTTGTGTGAAGGAAGCTACTAACACTATCCTGTGCTACATAACTATAACCACATAACCTGCTGGTGGACAGCCAGAAAGATCTTTATTAGCAACGTAAAACTGCTCATTTAAAGGATTAGGTAAGGTACAATAAGTGTGGGGGGGGGGGGTGTAGCCCAGGCCGGTGCTCCTGTTAGCAGAAACTGCACTGGCATGGAGTTCCTTCTAGTGAGCAATCTATTTCCCGACATCTTTCTTGTTTGCGATTTCAGGGCTGGCGCATGCGCAGCAGAGTAAAAGAGCTGGCTCTGGCCCGGGGTACCAGGTAAAATATGTGAAAGGGCAATATTTACTGATATAATAAGAGACCTTGCATTAACATGACATAAATTATATGTGGGTTTGGTATTTGTCCTAAGGGTTTAGTTTTCCTTGAAGTAAAAGAAGCAATAACACATAGCCTGGTTGTCCAAGTACAGTGATATAAATGAAAATGTAGGCTGTATCCAATATTCAATTTACGTGATATACACGGCTAAATATATCCGTTTAGCAAAAAAAATTTTTTTGCACTTTGTCCCCTGCTCTGCAATTTGATTCTGTGGCAGAAATGGCTTTATTTAGCCAGAAAGGCCATATATGTTGTATATATTTCCACCTAGAATTCCCATAATTATTCTCAGCCAATGCTTAACAAATGTGGCCTGGCAAAGTACTTGCATTTATGTTTTGACTTCTATAAATTTAATATTGACTGTGTTTATAATGGTAAAGAAAATGATGGGCCTGTAAAATCCAATAAGCAGCTGCACTCGGAATCTTTGTGAAAAAAAGTTTATTGCGCCAACAAAACAAGCTCTAGCCCTTTCTCAACCCTACACACTGTAATAACAGTACATGTGTAACAAGGGAGTGAGTGATAGATCAACCCCAGCCTCCCTTTAAGGTACAATTCCCATCATGCTCGGTGAAAATTTAAATACAATCAGAATTAAAAAAAACACAAATTGATGAAAAGAGCCCATAGTTCACCTGCAATTCCAGTAAAATCCATACCGAATTTGCAAATACTCCATAGTCTGTAATAATATCCATAGTCCATATAGTGTTGAATACTGTGTATCACTATAACAAATAATAAAATCCAGTAATATGCTGAACAAATTTTTACATACCTGTACTGTCTTATGGGAGGCTATGATTAGTAACATTCTTTTCTGCTTACCCTCTTTTGCCATTGTCACCATTGCATATCTGGTATAGGTATATTCAAATATGCAGGACTATGGGAAAAAGTAACCACTACAAAATTAATTCATATTTTACAGGATCAAAATCTGACACAAAATTCCTCTTTTCTAAGGACACAGGAAAAAAATATGAAAATTGAATTTACCTTATATAGGCAAAATATGCACCTATTATACAAATGAATGGGAAGTCTGCCTATCAGGCTGTGTATATCTTTATTTAAAAAGTGCTACTTACAGTGGATATAAAAAGTCTACACACCCCTGATAAAATGTCAGGTTCCTGTGCTGTACAAAAATGAAACAAAGGTAAATAATTTCAGAACTTTTTCCACATTTAATGTGACCTATAAACTGTACCACTCAATTAAAAAAACTGAAATCTTTTAGGTGGAGGGAAGAAAACCAAATAAACTAAAATAATGTGGTTGCATAAGTGTGCACACCCTCTTCTAACTTGGATGTAGCTGTGTTCAGAATTAAGCAATCACATTCAAAATCATGTTAAATAGGAGTCAGCATACACCTGCCATCATTTAAAGGGCCTCTGATTAACCCCAAATAAAGTTTAGCTGCTCTAGTTTGTCTTTCCTGATATTTTTTTAGTCGCATCCCACAGCAAAAGCCTTGGTCCACAGTGAGCTTCCAAAGCATCAGAGGGATCTCACTGTTAAAAGATATCAGTCCGGAGAAGGGTACAAAATAATTTCCAAGGCATTAGATATACCATGGAACACAGTGAAGACAGTCATCATCAAGTGGAGAAAATATGGCACAACAGTGACATTACCAAGAACTGGTCGTCCCTCCGAAATTGATGAAAAGACAAGAAGAAAACTGGTCAGGGAGGCTACAAAGAGGCCTACAGCAACATTAAAGGAGCTGCAGGAAAATCTGGCAAGTACTGGCTGTGTGGTACATGTGACAACAATCTCCCGTATTCTTCATATGTCTGGGCTATGGGGTAGAGTGGCAAGACGAAAGCCTTTTCTTACGAAGAAAAACATCCAAGTCAGGCTACATTTTGCAAAAACACATCTGAAGTCTCCCAAAAGCATGTGGGAAAAGGTGTTATGGTCTGATGAAACCAAGGTTGAACTTTTTGGCCATAATTCCAAAAAATATGTTTGGCACAAAAACAATACTGCACATCACCAAAAGAACACCATACCCACAGTGAAGCATGGTGGTGGCAGCATCATGCTTTGGGGCTGTTTTTCTTCAGATGGAATTGGGGCCTTTGTTAAGATAGAGGGAATTATGAACAGTTCCAAATACCAGTCAATATTGGCACAAAACCTTCAGCCTTCTGCTAGAAAGCTGAACATGAGGAGGAACTTCATCTTTCAGCATGACAACGACCCAAAGCAAACATTCAAATCAACAAAGGAACGGCTTAACCGGAAGAAGATTAAAGTTTTGGAATGGCCCAGCCAGAGCCCAGACCTGAATCCCTCCACCTAAAAGATTTCAGTTTGTTTTTCAATTGAGTGGTACAGTTTATAGGTCACATTAAAGGTGGAAAAAGTTCTGAAATGATTTATCTTTGTCTCATTTTTGTACAGTGTGTAGACTTTTTATATCCACTGTATGTACGCAGTGCTGTACAGTTGAATAGATTAATACAATAGGGGGTTATTAAAATAATACATACAAAGCATAAAAATAAATACAAGCTACAGTAAGTTAAGAATAAAAAAGACTAGAGGATAGAGGTCCCTGCCCCGTAGAGCTTACAATATAAATGATACCAGATAGCAGTAGATTCCCTGGCTTCAGAAATTGAATTTATTGCATAGATGTAGTGTCTAGGCCTGGCTATTCCAAATACTAATCCATGCTGCCAGCAGATCACTCATATTTATTCTAAATTAGCAAATTACAACTTCATTACATTTCCCCTCAGTTACTGTTACACAGCAGGCAAACATATAACAGAAACACAAGGGCATCAATATGTTCTATAGGCAGTTAAACTTCTAGATGCTCACAGAGCTTTTTGAATGAGAATGTGTAGCCATGTGTATTATTCTGGTGTTTAAAGGGGTAGCTTAAGCCATAGGTAATGCCTTGTCTAGAGTGGTATAAAATAATGGTGGAATTTTAGTGTCATTCTTTAGGGTGACCCAGCACACACAAACCTATACTGACCTACCTATACACTCACATACAGGTAAACTATATATACCAACATCAATACTAACTCTAGCTTTAGACAAGAAATACAATATATTAGAACATACTGAGCTGATAGCAAAAATAATTTCAAATAAACCTCTTTTTGTGCACACAGTTTATTAATAATGGGAACAACAATTTAAACCATTCTTATCTAGTAGAATTAAGTCTAAAACAACTGGATTGTTCTGAGTTTTTCTTTCTTGAAAATGTTTCACCATTCATCCTAGTGGCTTCTTCAGTTCAAATGACTTGTAGGGAATTCCCAGCATTTAAACCCTTGAGGGTAGTACAGTCACACATATCCAATCACACTGGTTCCATTGAACTTGTTCAGTTAGGTGTTAGCTGAATCTGACAGGTGTATGAAGGTATGATCCAATCACAATGGTACCAAGATTCTCATTGATGCAGTACATGACTGAAAGTGTGAACTGTTGTGAAACCGCCAGCGTAAGGATGTCAAAGCAGCATTGTATGTTGATGACAAGCAGTGTCGCAGGCCCCCTCCTCTGTTCAGGGATGGTTTTTCCAGGCTGGCTTAAATAGCCTCTTTCAAACCATCTGTCCTCTCGGTCCAAAATATGCATGTTACTGTCCTCAAAAGAGTGTCCTCTTTCCTTGAGGTGTAGATAGACTGCTGAGTCTTGTCCTGAGGAGATAGCCCTCCTATGTTGGGTCATTCTCTTACAGAGAGATTGTTTTGTCTCCCCAATGTATAAGTCTGAGCACTCTTCACTACACTGGACAGCATAGACCACATTACTTTTCATGTGCTTTTGTGTAGGGTGCACCATCTTTTATCTCAGAGGATAATGCGAATGTTTGCGATGTTTGTTGATGTTTGTTGTTTATGATGTTACAGCAACATATGGGATGACTATGTTGCTTCGCCTGCTGTGTTCCTCACTTCTGTTTGTTGGTCTGGTCTTTTTGCTTGTCTTTGATTTAGTTTTGATAAAGGCCCAGTCTGGGTACCCACAAGTTTTGAGAGCTTTCCTTTAGCCTCTGCATTGGATGCCACAGTTTCAGCCCGATGATTTAGAGTCCTAATAACACCCACTATATGTTCCAAAGGGTGGTGGGAATCAAACAGCAAGTACTGAATTTTGCGGGTGGGTTTCCTGTATACTTCAATATCCAGGTCCACCCCTTTGATAACTATTGCACAGTCCAAAAAAGCCAGTTTGTTGCCCTTCACATCTTCCCTTGTGAGCCCGTCCACCGAGTTTATGTGCTCAAGGGTTTAAATGCCAGGGAATTCCCTACCAATCATTTGAACTGAAGAAGCCACTTGGATGAGTGGTGAAACGTTCTTAAGAAAAAAATCTCAGAAAAATCCAGTTGTTTTAGACTTAATTCTACTAGATACTATATATCATGACCTGGATGAATAAGAATCTTCATAAATTTAAATCATTGTTCATTTTTTGCTTCTGGCCAATTGAGATGTGCTGTATATATCATACCAGCAGATGGCAGGCATACACAAGCATTCTGTAATCAGTAGCTGCGGGATGTTTATTCTTTTTTCCCTAAGTATCTCAGCACTCATTAAACTCCAACATAATGAATAGTTGTCAGGATGATGATGGGTTCAGTATAGAGCAGGTGCTCATGGCTAACAGAACAGAGACTTATGTAAGAAAGTCAAAGAGAAAATAATGCATATGTGTTTTAATAGCCTTTATTGACTGGTATTTCTAAGGTATTTTATGTACTGAAGAGTTAAAGGCATATTTATCAAACACTAAAAATAGAGCTCATGGGGGAGGGGATCCTCTCTTTAATTTTAAGGCATTTTTAGGGCCACATATATCAAAAGGAGACAACAGAGTTCAGCCTTTGAAAAACTGGCCTGTGTATGAGAAAGCAGAATGTTCTTAATATATACAGATTAAGAACCCTGAATCATTTTAGAATTGGTATGTGGAAGGCCGGTCTCAGATGTATTGAAATACATGCAATTTACATTAAAAGAGGAGACTTCATGTATATTATCAGCTTCAGAACAGCATTTTCATTTTCTTCATCCTCATGAAAAAGTCACAAATTACTAGTTTGCCATGACACACATTGTGTTCAAGTGGCTCGGATGGAGTTGGGCTGGTCAAACAGCTGGTCAAACAGCCTGTTATGTGATCCTTTCTTAGGACCCAGACCATAGAATACTGGCTGCAGGATGACTCTGAGTCTGGTAACTGCCACCTGCCTCAGGGAGGCAACAGTGCCAGGGCTTCCTATGGCAGCAGGATGGGGTGGGGATTCGTGTGGGGAGTCCTGCGCAGAACCATTTTTTTTAAACCCACGGCCCGCGACTCAAACCCGCAACCTGCATGTTAACCTGCTTGGGCCCATTACCCGACCCACAACTGCCTTATGCGCAACCCAATCCGCGACCCACTGTTCACTGTGAAACAGGAAGTGCTGTTGCTGTATACTAGAAGAGACATGAGAAATGGGCGGGGTAGAAAAAAAAGTTTTAAAAGGTATTTAAAGGAGTAAAATATAGATGATATAAGTAATATAAATAAGACCTGCTACTGTCCGTTACTGAGCTTAGGGACCAGCAGAAAACTTCAGCGCGCCCTATTCCCAGTGCTCCGTATATGAGATAAATGGATGTGCATGCCCACGATCTTGAGTGAGGGGGTGGGGAATGGGGGCGGCCTCTGGGCACCATAATTAGAAATCCAGTGTTGGCTCAGAGCACACTAAGCATGTGAGTGTCGCAGACACTTCTAACAGAATCCAGTATGGTGACCCCTAGTGACATTTAAAGACATGGATCATTAAAACAAAAGAGATACTGAAACTTTAGGCTGGTGCAGTAAGTTCAGTATATAAAATATGGCATTCCTACCCATAAGGCCAGGCGGTGAATGAAAGGAGAAGAAGGAAGGTGGAAAGGTTGTGATAAATCCTCGTCACTACAATAAGGACAGCATTAGTACCTACAAGCTTGTGTGCAGGTGGATGCGGAACAGTGTGGCAAGAATATTGCACACATTGACTTTGGAAACACCAGTTGCCACATGGCCGTATAGCAGGGGTAGATGAACATGTTTCCCCGCTGTTGGTACCGTTAATTCATGTTAACAGTGGTATGTGATAATATATGACCTAGCTCCAACCAAGTTAAACTGAGGACCAAGTAAAGGGTTTGTTTCTGCACAGGGCACCCAGTGATTTTATGCACTTTTACGAATTGTTAGCTATTGGACATGGGTGTTATCTCCTATTTCAATTTGACATCAAGAATTTTGCCAACGCTTAGTTTGCTACATGTCATTTATGCATAGTTGGTGGTATATCATGATGTCTAGTATTTTTTTGATGCTGCTGATTTGTGTTAAAATACACAATTGATCCAAGTGGGACTTAACGTAGCATGATAACTGTTGCAAGACCTATGTTTGTTATAAATTATTGTAAAGCAATGAATAGCTCTCTGGTGCCATATAAATAATGAAAATGTTTGGACCTTGAAAAAAAAACAAACAAAAAATTACTGCATGGTGATGGGGCAAAATGAAGCCTGTTCAGGGACTTCATTATAATGGAGGATCTGAAAGACAAATGTTCTTAGCTGAGAATGATTGGCATCTAAACAGTCCAATGGGTTATGTTCAGGCGGGATAGCATGTAGCTTGGGTAGATTATGGGTGTGGCCAGACACAATTTAGCTTTTAATAGGGCCCCTATCAAGTTAGTGGACTAAGAACTGGGACCTTCTTGGGGCAGGGCCCAGAGAAACAATGATTTTTTTATTTCTCAATCAAGTGCAGGGAAAGTATTTGTAGTCCATATACAATGTGTGCACATCTGCCCACCTCTTATTTAAAAACAGGACTCTTCCCTGTTCAAGATGTCTATGAATATAGAGAAACTTTAAACTAGTGTTTGTGTGTACATGCACAGGCCTACAATTAGAATAGAATGGCAGTGATAGTCACTCCCCACTGCTTTTTTGCACTTACATTTTTTACTTTGCCCCATTAGAGTAAATCACAAATGAAGTTTCTGCTTACTCTGGAGATCTGCATCATTAATATTATAGAAGCATTTCTCACACAGTCTCACTGAAATTGGAATGTGTGCAAATGAACGGTGCTAAAATATTAATGACCCTGAGACTCTGAAAATGATTACAACACTGTGATTTCTTTAAAGGCAAACAATTTAATGATTTGGCTCAAGGAGAGTGTTTATGTTGTATAAGGAAAGTTAAATTAGATGTCATTTGCACCCATTATAAAACTGCAAGTAGCATATTGCAATGTACAGTGCAGGTATGGGATCTGTTATCCAGAATGCTCGGGACATTGGGTCTTCCGGATAAGGGATCTTTCCATAGTTTGAATCTCCATGCTTTAAATTTACTAACAAATCATTTAAACATTAAATATACCCAATAGGATTGTTCTCCATCCAATAAGGATTAATTATAGCTTAGTTGGGAGCAAGTACAAGGTACTGTTTTATTATTACAGAGAAAAAGGAAATCATTCCTAAAAATTAGAATTATTTGTTAAAAGTTAAGTCTATGTGAGATGGCCTTTCCATAATTCGGAACTTTCTGGATAATGGGTTTCCGGATAACGGATCCTATACCTGTAATCCCTTTACCTTTTGAAATAAATTGCACTTTTCAATAAAAATAATTGTGGATCCAGGCTTAAACGCTTGTGTTTTTTTACCTTCTCATTTGGGTAAAGATGTGTAGTACCAGTACTGAAGAGATAGTTACACCGCGCTTTACAGACATTATACATCATTCACATGAGATTACTTTCAGTCAATGAGAATGTGTCAAAAGTCATGTTGCAAACCAAATTTGTATATTTTAACCCCCTGCATTATTATTATTATTATTATTGGACTTGAATGTCAATGCATGAGCTTTTAGAACAGCCTGGGTACTACAGTTACATTTTGGTTTGCAGGAGAACTAAACCTTAGAAATGAATATTGCTAGAAATGCCATATTTTATATACTGAACCTTATGTGCTAACCTAAAGTTTCAGAGCCTCTATAGTTGTAATGATTCAGCCATACAAATTTGTGCACCGAAGCACCCCATCTTGGATTCTGTTAGAAGTGTCAGTGACACTCACATGCTCAATGGCTCGGAGCAGCTGTTGAGAAGCTAAACTTAGGGGCTGTTGCAAATTATCAAGCAGAAAATTAGGTTACAATGTTACAGGGCTGATTATTCAATTCTGATGCTAATTGGACTGGTTTCAGAGGCTCCATGTAATGTGAATCTGAAAAAATTACTAATCAGCCTTACACTGTAACATTTATATTGTATACATACAGGATATTGTGAGTTGGTCCCTAAGCTCAGGTAAGTGACAGCAGCACAAAGCATGTGCAGTGAATCAGCAGAAAACAAAATGGGGAGTTACTGGGGCATTTTTAGAGACACAGCTCTTCAATGTTAAAGGGCTGTGGTGCCCTAATTCTTTAGTTAAGCTTAGTTCTCCATTAAATACCAGCATATTTTTCAATGCTGTACAGTAGATGGTTGAATATTGACCAATACACAAGGTAAGGAATCCCCTGCTTAATAGAGTTTACAATCTGAAAACTATTAGTGCAAAAAGATGTTTTTAGGTAAAGGTAAAAAAAATAAATAATTTTGATCAAATTAAAAATTAGTTAGGAGGAGCATTATGATAAGGTCACACAAACTATTTGTAAGTTATTGGGCTGCAATATCTCTGCAATCAACAATCTAACCCAAAGTCTTTGGCAATAGAAAATTGTAGACAATTGGTCTCTCTACAGCTCTACGGACATCCTGTCTGCAGTGAGTTTATCTATATTTTTATGCCTTTCATGGTGCCTGGTTGAGTCTATTTATTGCTCTACTGAGTCTTGCGTGTAAAACGGTTTTCTTCTAGAAGCCGTGGTTGTACTGACTGGGACTAATGCCAAGCATTCTCCATCTTCCTTGCTCTCTAAGTGGTCAGTGGTTAAGAGAGAAATGAAGAAATGAATATGGCTAGAAATACTGTACTTTATATATTGAATTTTATGCAGTAGCAAAGAGGTTTAGCAGCCTTACAGGCCTTCAAATTAGTCCATAGGAGTTCATCATCTTGGATCTTGTTAGATTGTCTTTTGAGTGTCAGTGGCACTGTTGAGTGTGCTCTTCGTGGCTGTTAAGAGGCTAAGCTTAGGTGTTTACAAAAATCATTAGTCAGAAAATTATGTTCATCTGTCATAGAAAATTATTTTTACATTCTGAAGCAAAATGCACTGGTTTCTGAACCGCTGTACAATGTGAATATGAAAGTCATGATATAAGGCTCTTGTCAGACGTTGCAATAAAGACATGACTGAAAACTTAAGGAAATTTTATATATATATATAGTCTCACAGTACAGTATAAGTACAGCACTCAACAGGTCTTATGCAAACAAATATCTTTTCTTTTAAATTTAGTTTTAGTTTGTAAACTAAATAAAGAAAACCTATTTCTTGGTAGACTTGCATAATGATCCTATTAGATTCCAAGATTATTTGTTTTCTGATGATTTCTGTTGCTTTTTTCCCCCACTGTCCCTCCTCTTCTCTTGCTACTTTATCCAGTTCAAATTTGCAAAAGATGCACTTAATGCAGTGCTGTCCAATTTCTGTTGTACTGAGGGCCGGAATTTTTCCGACCTACGTGGTGGAGGGCCGATAATGGAAGCCAGTTTTGACCACTCCCCTTTTTGAAACCACACCCACTTGAAACCACACCCATGTTATCACATGACCATACCCATATTAATGGTTGTAGTACAGCAAAAACCTGCCATACTCTGCCTGCCCTACCCTGCCTGTGTGCCATACTCTGCCTGCCCTACTCTGCCTTTGTGTGTGCCATACTCTGCCTTCCCTACCCTGCCTGTGTGTGCCATACTCTGCCTGCCCTACCCTGCCTTTGTGTGTGCCATACTCTGCCTTCCCTACCCTGCCTGTGTGTGCCATACTCTGCCTTCCCTACCCTGCCTGTGTGTGCCATACTCTGCCTTCCCTACCCTGCCTGTGTGTGCCATACTCTGCCTGCCCTACCCTGCCTGCGTGCCATACTTTCACTGTGTGTGCCATTCTTGGCTGGTTTGTGCCATACTTGGCCTGTGTGTGCCATACTCTGCCTGCCCTACCCTGCCTGTGTGTGCCATACTCTGCCTTCCCTACCCTGCCTGCGTGTGCCATACTTTCACTGTGTGTGCCATTCTTGGCTGGTTTGTGCCAAACTTGGCCTGTGTGTGCCATACTCTGCCTTCCCTACCCTGCCTGTGTGTGCCATACTCTGCTTGCCCTATGCTGTATGGCACACACAGGCAGCCTACAGTGACACAATGCTGGCATTGCTCCTACAGTCTGCACAATAACTATATATTAAAAAACTTTTTTAATTGCAGTACCACCTCAGTATATGTTCTTTTTGTAGTGTGCAGGGATTATTTGTGGGTTTCTATTGCTCCTGAGGTGTGTACAGGGGAACAATGGGAGTGATTACAGTCTGAGCCTGAGGTGTGAACACTGCAGGGGGTGAACAATGCAGATTAAAAGGTGTGAACAACACAGGGGATTACATGTTTAAACAATACAGCCTGATTACAGCCTGAATCTGAGGTGAGAACCATGCAGGGGGGGCAGTTAATCACAGTACTGATACCATTTAAAGCTTACACAAGAGTAAGCCATCAAAGCAGCCAGACAGGTGGGGGACCACACAGAGGGAGGTCGCGGGCCGCCAGTTGGACAGCACTGACTTAATGCATTACAAAAGATAGAAATATGTTGATTTATGCTTTAAGAAACCCAAGGAGCACACAGGGATAATATTGATGACACACAACACTGTGCACTAGAAATGACAATGTTTTGTTCTAAAAGGATTGCTGGCTCCATTTTGCATTCTGCCCAAAACCGGAAGCTGACACTGAACTGGTTACTTGGTATGCCTTACCACTCCTGCTTCATTTGCATTTCACTGATCTGATTGGCTGAATCATGATAGGAGAGGGAAGGAATACCCAGAAGGCATACCCTACCCAGTAATCAGTTCAGTGTGAACCTATTTTTTTTTTGTCTGCCAGCCAAGTCCTAGTGTGGGAGCTACTAGTCTGCTACAAGTCCTACTACTGAGAGCCAGAGATTGGTGAGAGCTTAGCAGCACTGCTTCTGGTCAGTATCTTCAAAACTACATTGTAAATAATAAAGATGCCTTACAAAAATGTTTTTTTCTCACAGGGCCTGTTCTAATACAGACTTGTCTGAAGGTGAACATCAACTTAAATAAGAAGCCTTATGCAGCCAAGCTATTTAAGAATGTAACTCCACAAGTAATCCTGTAAAGGTGCTTGGACTAAACTTTGTGCATATGCATTATAAGTGCAATTTTGGGGACTTAAAAAAACTTTTAATTATACACACAGATACAAACTAAAGACTCATGCCAAAGTACATGTAACTGTATTGTTGTTGGTTCAAGATGCTTTAAACAAAGTTTAAAGTCTATTTGCAACTACATTTGTGAAGCTGTTTTATTATCATATTGATATAATATTTTGGAAGTGATAAGCACTATATGCTTATTTATTAAAGGTCATGGCTTCCATACTGCTTCCACCAGCCCAGAATATCCAGTGTGAGCATGCTTGCATAACTTCTGTGTACTGTAAAGCTTGCATGATGTTAGTGGCATAATGGTATTCAGATGTGTGCTGCACATCAGAATCATGGGTAGATATACTTTTTTTGTAACACAAAGCCTTCTCCTAAAGCACATTTAACAAAGAGCTGCCATGACACACCAGTTGCTCCACATGTTTTTCCTTTTAGCATTTCACTGTCTGTAAGCCTATAATGAAGAGCCAAGCTTTTTTTTTTTTGCCTCACTACTTTATAGATCACTGTATTTACCTTGCTTTTAACGGAGAATAATATTCAGGATTTTTATATGGATGTACGGTTCACTTACGTGTCTGAGATTCCAAACAGTTCTGTCTATTCAAATGATTGTTTGTGTGGAACATCTGGCTGCAGCTATGACATGTTTGATGGCTGATGAAGATTAGCTGAATGAAAACACTGGCTGGTATTAGCTCCACCAGGTTGCTTACAATAGACCATGCAAAACAATCTGCGCTGGTGCAATAACTGTTTTTTTTATTCAAAATATTAGGGTTCTGCTTTCCATTTGCAAAATACAAGACAAAAAAGCCTTAACAATTAAAATTGCAGAAATGATAATGCTAATAAACAGCGAAATAAAAAAAAAAAACCTTTATGCCAAGCTGTTCCGTGAAAAAATGCAGTATGTTGTACACAAGTGGTTAAAGGTTTTTTTTCTTTCTTTGAAAAATTGTCAGATAAAAACTCATTTTATCAATGACGTGCAACACAAATTTTGACATGTGGCCAGAATATGCGGCCAGTCAGTTGCAAAAAAGCAGTATGAGCAAACAGAAAACAAGAAAATAGATTCATACAAAAAGACAAATCTTTGTATAAGAAAATCAACACTACAAGAGTGAAAAGCAGCACAACAACTGCCACTTCAATAAGGAACATTAAATGATGTTTGTAGCCAAGAACAAAACCATAATGGGTCTAGAACAAAGCGGATATTATAAATGGAAGCATTATTACCTGTGCAAGATAACAAAAAAAAAAAACACCTTTTCATTCAGCATCAACTAAGTGACATTTACTTACAAGTCGTGCCTTTATAAATGTACATATTTTTAAGCATAAAAAAAAAAATGTATATAGTATTCTCATAACTCCATTACCAGCTCATAATGTAGGAAAAACATGTAGGTGGTCATGTTAGAGTACAGTAAATACAACTTGGATAGGATGCAGTAACGCAAGTGACTATGGGTAGAGAATAATTTAAAATTAGAAACACGTCGCTACAAAAATATTTATGGGAATACTTCTTTCTTTTAATCACCACTTGCATAGTACTGAAAAAAAAACAGTAAAAATAAGTTATATCTCTAAACAAAATACTCTTTCAAAGAGTTGCCAATCTTATTCTAGACCGCACTTTTTGTCCAGAATTACTCAGAGGCAAAATTTCTAATCTGCTACCAAGAGAAAACAACATGCATGACGGAATCTGTTTGAACTGAATTTAGTGCAACCTACTGTCATAGCAAAAGAACTACATTTTAAGGAATTCTGTAGTTTTTAGGAATAAGAACTGAAATGTTCCTACAAAAAAACTGTTTAAGTGCATGTATTGCTTCTTAGAATCCTTGGTACTGATGGAGTGTGCTTATAAATGCACTGTTGTATTTATACTCATCTCTGACAGAATTGGAATGTTCTTCCACACTGCCGAGATCAGGCAAGCTTTCAGCAGTGTCCCCAAATCCATGGTAATGTCCATAAAGTAAACTCTCCCCCAGACCATTAGCCCAGGATGGTCTTTGAGACACCCAACTACTAGGACTGCCATTTGCATGCAAAGATCCACACATTGAAGAATTCACAAGCAGGTCTTTGTTCTCAGTGAGATTACCATGTTCGTCAAGGTGTTCTCTGTTCCCATTTGTTATGGCCACACTGCTGAATCCATTGGGGATAAGGAATTTGTCTGGGCTAGTTTCAGTTTTGCCGAGATTTGCTGTGTCCCCATTGTTTTCTTGTCCATTTGTAAGTGTGTTGAAGAGTGCACTAGTGTTGAGATCTGTATTAACAAAATAAACCTGTCACCAATCATTAACATTTAAAAAAGAAAGGATTGTAAAGTAACAGTTACAGGCCCAGCAAATTTAACATTTATGATTTTTTTTTTCTACACAGAACAAAGAAAAACCTGAAAAATTTAAATTTAAGGCACTCAGCAGTCAGATATTTGACAGTAAGCACCAAAGATGGTTTATGGTAGGCAACCAGATAAAGAAAATTCATTCTGAAGATGGGCTAGGGACCTAAGGGTAAGGCCCCACGGAGCTCCGCCTGCTTCTGAGTTTTTGGCCCGACCTCCAATCTGCTTTGCTACGTGTGCTTGCAAGCAAGTGAATGCTGTACAGGTAAATGAAGCGATGTGCAGGAGAGGATCCACTTCTCTCGCCAGGCTGAGAGCAATGGAACCAATGCTAAGTGGGGCCTTACCCTACTCTCCCTCCAAAATTATTACAAAATGTTGTACAATTAAAAATAGGAGCTTGTAATAAATGTATCCTTTGCAGTAAATCAAAGTTTTCAAAGGTAAGACTTCATCTAGTTTGAAAAATTGTTCAGTACTGCAAATTCTACTTTTAGCAGGGTTTTAGTTGTCTGGTAACCATCTTTGAAAAGCGATTAAACCTACTAATCAATGGGAAGTCAATTAAAATAACTGTATGGGGCCTTGCCAACCAACATCTGATTTGTTATCTGGCGACAAAAAACTACATCGTAGTTATGGTTCTGCATAGGCCAGCATTATAAGCTGATCTGTTGCACAGAGGGTTAAGAAAAAGAATGTTGCGTATAGCAGCTAGAACATTTGTGTGCCACTACTATTCCATGTTACACTGGATTACACAACAAATTAAAGAAAAGGTAACATCAAAAAATGAAAAGTGTTTTAAAGTAATGAATATATTATGAACTTTCGCTCTACACTTATACTACTAGTAATACTACTATAGTTTAGGTAAACAAGCTGATGTGTAGCCATGGGGGCATTCAGTCTGAAAAAAGGAGAATAAGCACAGGTTTTAGTAGATAACAGAAAAGTTCTGTTTATATGTTGTCGGCCTGAGTCATTTCTCCTTTCTTCAGACTGAATGGCTGCCCCCATGGCTACACAGCAGCTTGTTTATCTAAACTATACTAGTATTACTGGACCAAACACACCAGATATACCAGTGCAGGGCAACACTACATTATATTGTCATTACTTTCAAATACTTTTGGTGTTCCTAAGTAAATAATAAACCAAGTTCTGTGCACCCACGGTAAATACCAATACAACATATTGCTACGATACTGATGGAAAAACTAGTACAGACCATTGTCTTCAAAATTCATAAGATATATCAAACACTTTTCTGCAAATCTGTTTCTAACCTAAACTCATGTGTTAATCTCAACACTATGTAAAATGAATACTTAACCAACAGATAGGTCACTTAACATAATATAAACTATAGCATTTTTTTTTTGGCAAACTGGAATATAGTAATTCAGTAAATATTGCCCATTTACATCCTTTCCCTTGATCCACCATTTAGTGATGGGCTGTGTGCTCCCTCAGAGATCACATGACCAGAAATAATGCAGCTCTAACTGTAACAGGAAAGTGTGAAAGCAAAAGACATAATTCTGACCATTAATTGGCATGTGCCTTGGCTTGTTTGTGTGCACTGTGAATCCTAAGATCCCAGGAGGCACCCTTAATTCTAAAAACACCAATTTTCTATTTAGGGTTACCCAATAGCACATACTACTAAACTAGTATATTTTTATGAAATTTATTATGGAGTTTATTTAGATGAAGCATTTATTTATTTATGAGTTTATTTAGATGAAGCAGAGTTTTACATATGTGCTTGTGTATGCATTATATTTTTATAGAGACCTACATTGTTTGGGGGTATAGTTTTCATTTAAGTTAAGCAATACTGTCACTGGAGGCAAGAGTCTTCCAGATACCAGTATACAGATAATGTTAACATATTGCTCTGATGGAGTATGTCAGCTACCATTATGATGAGTAATAGGAATAACCTATGCTAATACTATTGTGTGTAATTATTGCATTAGGAGTGATGGTAAAGTAGTTGTGCTACTGTAAAGCATGAAGAAAAACAGGCAAAAAGAAACAGGCAAATATAACAATGCACCACTGGTTGCAGAAATAAACTAAAAAAAAAATAAGGCATCAAGTTACATCTGTAACAACTGAATGCTTATGTGAACGTGAACCTTTGTATGTAAATTAATATATTTTATTGGTAACTGCCAATATACTTTGCCAAGAGTCAATTTTGTTCTAAACTAAACCGTAATAATAATGTGACAACACCTTATGCTTTACTAAGTCACTTAAGTTGAACACCTGAGTTAATTATTATATTGTAGCCATATAGTAGAAGGTTCAATCATTTCAATGCATTCATATTATCATAAACAGGAAACTGACAATTGGCCAGCAGTACCAAATTTCTGCTTTAGGAAGATCTAACAAAGTAACTTACTGTCCTAACTGTCAATAATTATCTGACTCCACCTCCTGCATGAAGAGATAACAGAGAGAAAAACAGGGAAAGAAAGATTGCTGAATGGGGGGATAGTGAAGAGCAACTTGAATATTTCACAAACAGTACAAAATGTTTAATTGATTACATTAAAGAAAGTTTCAGTGAGATGAAGCTTACATTATATTTTCAGGATAGATCCCATGGAGTGAGCCATTTTTATATTATTGTTTACCTTCAACAAAATTAAATTCAGAGTTTTATTATTGCAGGGGACTTTTGTTGAGCAAAAGGAAATATTTTTTGTTACTTATAAGGATCTCCTGAACACTAGAGGCTGATCTGTTACTAGCTCTTTAAGTCGATTCAGATAGGGTACAGTAAAGGGTGATTTCAGGTGTTTTGGCCACTGCTGTGTGTGCTTTTCCGGGCATCTCACCGACTATACTGCTTTCAGTGCTTTCATATGGAATAATGTATTTCGACTCCAGGTGTCTCTAACCCACGTGTTTCAGATACTAAACAATGCAGAGATCAAAATGGCTAAAATCAGTGTACCATAATTATTAGTGCATGCTGCATAAATTGGCTATGTTTGGACTGCTGTTTGCAACAGTGTGAGGCTTGACAGAAAACAGAAATATAAGTTCAGTAAAGTGTAGTTTTAAAAATTTCCTGCAATTTAAACTAAAATAGATCAATTCCATGCACTAAGAACAAAATGTTTTCCCATTAGAGAACATCAAATTTAATTTGCATTTAATATTACACTTTATTTAAAAAAAAAAAAAATACAAGTAAATATTTTGCTTAGTGTGCTCAATGGAGAAGAATAAGAAGAAGTCACACAATATAACCTTATTATACTGTATATAATATTGAAAGTGTGAATCAATGTATATTTGAGCTTTTCCGAGAAAAAAATGTACATGGAATACCAGGTTTCTCTTGTTACAAGCAAAGCAGATTCTACCAAAGTCTTTATATATTTGTGTAGCGACGTTTTGAAACAATGAAAGAAAAAGAAAGCACACCAATCAGTTGACTATTTTAAAAATAAGCATACTGACTGATGCAGCGAAAGGGGGTTTGCACGGCAGGCACCGTATAAATATCAGAATCAGCTGGTCTAATAGACTCTCTCTCCTTGGGTTTCAGATCTTCAAGAATTCGAGAGCTGCAGCAGTGGTCATTAAATTGCCCAATCCCACCTGATATCTCAGCTGAGTGAGTTTCAACGTGCATACTCTCATCCTCTTCCTCCAAGCCTCCAATCATAAACTCAGGATTAACAGCTACAAACCCGTTCACTGCATTTAAGAAAAAGAAAAACTATGTAAAATGATTATAGTTTCTTATAGGTACTTTTACAAATTTTTCTGTACATCCAGAAAGTTTATGAAGAGATCAGCACAGCCTAAAAAATGAATGTCTGGTAATAAAATCTTCTTGAACTTAGCAAATTTTTAAAAACTATAAACCGTCTCTCCAGCAGAAAAAGAATAAAACCAAATAGCTATATTTACACATAAAACATCATGAACCTGCAATCATGGTAAACTAGGTCTTTATGTTTGAGTGTACTTAAATAAGGTTTAATGACTAATTCCATAAAAAAGTACCTTCTGTTCTAGGTTTCTTGACAGTTGAAGCCTCAAAGTCATTGAAAGACCTTTTGCGATTAGCAATTCCATTGAGGTGTTTAGATGGGGTGCTCTCATGAACACCATTTAAGGAGCTGCTACAATAGAAACCGTTGAGCTGACTGTTTTGGACGTTTAGGAGGAACTGAGCGCAATCTCTGAACCCTTGTGAATGTGCTAGGTCCGCGGCAGTCAAACCACTGGCATTCCTGATGCTGTATAAAAAAATGTTGAATTAGACTTCAAAATATTAAAGGAAGCCTTCAGTGGTTTACTGAAGACAAAACAAAGTTAGCTGACAGTAAAACTCTGAAATACTCTTTCCTTCTGGAAAGGCCTCTAAAAGAGACAACTCTGGAAGCCTCTAGAGAAGCAAGAAGAATTTTCAGATTTTTAAATGTAGAAATGAACCTAAACTATCACTAGCCCCTGAACCAATATGATTTTAATGAACATAATTAAAATACAAAAACCTTTTCCTAAAGTAATTTAACTTTTTTTTTTGTAAAATATTTACAAATCCACCTATAACAGAAAAGTTTACTTAAGAGCACAGGTCCCTAATTGACCATGTTCATGCTAAAAATTAACTACTGAACATGGCATTAAAACATTATTTTATTTTTTTCTGTAGATTTCTAATTGTCTATGGCATTTTAGTATCTGGTGTATATTTATGGTATTGTAGGTTTTCTGTTCATCATAAATGAGGCCTTTTTCATTTAATATCTCATTTATAAACACTTCATTTACAGAACCTGCTGGCTACAAGTACAGACAACCTCTGCTGTAGATTTAAGAGATATTAACCAGGTTTCCTCATGCTTGAATAACCGGACTGTTCACAGTTTATCTCCACAAGAACAGAGAAGGAATATTGGTAGGCAAGAAGCAGAACAGCAATGGCACTAATTAATTAGATATCCAAGTAAATAGTGACTTTATTGTGTACGATGAAGGCTTAAGGATTCTTCTTCTAAGTGTACAAAGTGAGAAATTCACAAGCAGAATTTGAAAGAACTGTTTAACAGGTTACAAATTTAGATGATGTTTTAAAAGATGTTTTTCGCAGCTACAAAGTAAAAAAAAAAATTGTCAAAATTACATTTAATTGTAGGTAAAGAAATGGTTGTCGTGATGTACAAGAACAGTAAAAATACACGACTACCTGGAGAGAAGCCAATGTAGAAGAACAAACTAACCAAGTCAGGTGAGTCCAGTAATCTTTATTCTACTTCTTGGGGAACTTTGTGAAGATAATAAGAGATAATGTTCAAAAATGATGTAACAATACTGAATAAGTTGAATCTGCATGGTATAAAATATCACTGCTGTGCCTTGTTAGGCCTATCCATTTATATTACAAATATTGCAATGGAGTATGTTTTAAGATTTTGATAAAAGCTTTTGACAGTCTGCCATTACCAGATGAGAATATTAAAGTGCATCTCCATGATAACAGGACTGATAAGCACTTGGGGCTAAAAGTCATCATATATCGGAATTATTAAATAAAATATTTCAAATGGAGATAAAATTGTCTAAGCACCACAGTAATTTGTGTTTTTTGTATAAATGACAGGCTAGATGGTCTACTAAGTGGAAGCATCTATGTTTGCACATTAAACTACATTGTCCAAAGTTAATAGATCAAAGGATACTTTGAAGATAGAGCAACACACAAGCAGCTTTTTTAGCACCCATAGATGTCAAATTGTAAAACTATGGTTATCGCCAAAGTAGCAAATGAGCACATTTTCAATATTAAATGTATTTAGGCAAATCAGAGATTTGAAAATATTGGTTGACTGTAGAAAGAAAGTCTTGTAGCATTCAATGCAAGGCAGCAGCTGCTACATGGAAATGAAATCTTAGACAGTATTAAAAGGAATAGACTGAAGGAAAACACTATGTCAAACTGTAAAAAGCTTTCCCCATCAGTATAGGAAGGGTTTCTTTTTTTTCAGGAATCATAGATCATAATGAATGGATTGTTGACTTTTCATAATTAAAAAAAAAAAATTTAGTAAGTCATTTAAAATACAATATAAAATGACTAGGACCTGCTCCAAATTATCATTCCAAACACTGAATGCATCTGCTATACTTGTGAAATACAAGGTAGTTAACAGAATGGGCAGCGATCTAAAGAATCTAAAAGGATAGAGCCCCTGAGAAGAATACTTATTACTTCAAATACACAACATTTATCTTTTACATGAAAAGTCTCAACCGGAGCAGATTTAAATAGAGGGAATAATCTAACCACATTTGGGTCAGGTCAAATTGTCCTCCTTGTTTGACTTGGCTGATCAGTCCATGCAAAATACACAAAATTACAGCTCAAACAAGACACTACAATGTGATTGGGAACTGCGGTTGCGAGAACAGGTCGTTGTGCATAAAGTTGAGAGAAGTAGCAGGCTTCAAGATGTTCTTATGATGTAATCCAGCATATGCTTAGGGAGCAATGTCTCCTTAAGCAGCTTCCAAAAATATTCCTTTGGTCCTTTTGATAAATGGAAGGGAAAAAAAGGCATGCAGTATGCCAAGAATATGAAAGTATTTAAAAAAAGGAATACTTAAAAAACTGGCTGACGTACAGGAGAAATATTTTGCAAAACTTTTCAAAAAATAAGCCATTATTAGTTAATCCAACAAGAAAAATTAAGAGATACCAAGAATATATGATACCAAGAATATTATATAATATTATGGTATTAATGAAATGTAAAGAACTGAATTTTCTGTATGTTGCTAAAAATCATTGTCAGATTTGACACCAAATAACCTCATGGTTGTTTTCCAGCTGTATTAAAGTAAAAAAAAAAAAAAAAAAAAGTTTCTTCTTCAAAATGTGAAGGATGGGAAAAAAATGACTATATTAAGAGTTCCTTCACACAGAGTATACAGCATATAGAATTCCACACTGGTTTGTAGTTCAATGTCGTTATAGTCAGTTGCTATTAAGATTAACAAGTTATGGTTTATACTGAGCTTTAGCCAGCAGGACTGCTATATTCTCTGCACTGTATTGTGCTATTATTAGTAGCCCCATATTATGATGCCATACTTACGCCTACAAGATAAATAGCTTAGTGCCTAAATATATGTTTAAATCAGAAAGGCTGTGTCCCTTTCAAATGAACCACATAACAAGATTTATAATTCAAACATTTTAATCAGTCAGTACATAACTATACATACGCAGATCTGCGGTAAGAAGAAATTTGTTATGCGGCAAATTGATTCCTGTAACCAATAAAAGGGGCAAAGCAAAGGTTACATTAGAAGAATAAAAAAACATTATAAAAAAAAAAAAAAAAACAATTACTTAAATGCCAAAACGTTACGACAAAAAAAAAAAAAAAAATGCCATGAGACAATTTAAGTTGGGGCATGGAAATCATTTTAAATATCACTATCTTTCACCTTTGACAACTAAATTAAATAACACTAGCCTCTTCTGAACTGGTTAGTTTAATACAGTTGAGAATGAATAGTAGATTAAAATATGCATGCAAATCTATAAAGTCTATAACTGAATACCTATATTAGCAGTAAAACCAATCACCGCAACAAATACCTCAACAGTATGCCTTGTGTGCAGAAAGGAAGCGATACTGAACACTCAATGCCACAACTGTAAGGTTTTCGCAGAAGCGCCTGTGGCAGTTTCAGCAGTTTCTATTTGGGATGCTCCCCTTTCTAGGATTACTTGAAAAAATCAAGTCAAATCGAATTACGTAGCTGTAAAACATTGACACGTGTAGTTTTTTACAGTTTCAAAAACGTCTAATTGATTTCAAGAGGGAAATGGCAAATTACAGAAAAATAAAAACAGGAAACGTACCATTTAAGGGATCAAGATACATCTTTATATGAAATATATATTTATCCAAAGTGATTATGTACATGTAACCACTGGTGTATATTATGCCATATGACCGTCTTAAAAATGACTCATTTCAATAATTTAGCCTTAAAGTTGATTTTTTAAATAACCCTCAAAAATTTCTATGGGTTGAAAATAATTGGTGCTCGGATAAAAAAAAAAAAAATTATACATATATATAAAACCATATATTCCATTTAAATAGGATTTGATATCTTCTGCAGATTACAGACTGTAGGAAATATGTTTGCTTTCGGTTGCCTGTATATGCAAAAACATGTTTTGAACCAGTAATTAAATGCTGCAGACACAGTGCATAAGTCTTTAAAGCAGCCATAACACATTTTTAAATTACTTACCTGTATTCTATTTCACATAGTTTTAAGAATACAGAGCAGGTTGGAAGACTCAAGCACACTATTACTGTACGTATAACACCTGGCTTGGACAGTTTCTTGAAGAAGCTTAATATTCAAGGCTACTGTGTAGAAAAGCCCCACTCAACTGCCTTCCATCTGCTCCCTTACCTCTCCTACCCCGCACAATCCATTTCATATAAAAGTGTCCCTATTTCAACAACTGAAATAAAAATGCAGCATAGCACAGTGGAGACTGCAGAAGCCATCTTCATACACTTCTAATCCTCTTTGTGTCTCTTCGACAACACTGAGCCTGCAGGAGTATGTGCAGTTAAAGCCGATTCTGCAGGCATCTATAGGCAAAGAGACATTAAGAGGATTAGAAGTGAATGAAGATGGCTCCTGCAATCTCCCCCGTGCTGCACACCATTTTTATTCCAGTTGTTGAAATAGCGGCACTTTTCTATGAAACAGACTGTGCAGGGTGGGAGAGGTGAGAGGCTGAAGAAGGGCAGTTGAGTGCGGCTTTTCTACCCAAGGGGTTTAGTTCTCCTTTAAGATCTGCAGTTAGTATAGATAATGGCATACATAAGTTATAAATGTAAGTGTATACTTTATCGATATTTTCCACTCTAGGTGGACAAAAAAAGGGAACAATTAATAAAATGCCCAAGGGCTTCTATTTTTCAAAAGATGCAAGTTTTCTTGACAGCATATATAAGGTCCAAGCAAATGAGAGTATCATTTCAGCTGTTTGGACTTGTTACAACTTAAAGGGATACTGTCATGATTTGTATGGTCTACTTATTTCTAAATTACCCAGTTTACATAGCAAATAATTCACTCCTCCATTTAAAATGGTATTCTTGAACCAACAAATGTATTTTGTTTTTAGCTGTAATATTGGTGTGTAGGCAGCCATCTCAGTGCATTGTGCCCAAGTCTGAGCTTTCAAAAGGAGCCAGTGCTACACATTAGAACTGCTTTCAGGTGACCTATTGTTTCTCCTACTCCCATGTAACAGGAGGAGTCCCAAGTCAGACTTGGATTTCTTACTATTGGAGTGCTATCCTTATATCTACTGGGAGCTGCTATCTTGGGTGGGGATGATAAAATACCAACTTACAGCTCAGCAGTAAAGTGAGACTGAGGTTTATCAGAGCACAGGCCACATGGCTGTGGCACCCTGGGAAATAAGCACTATCACTATCGCTAGCCCCAAGTGAATTTTCAAAATTAAATATGAAAAACAATGCAGGATTCTGCTGGAGAAGCTCTATTAACTTATGTGTGTTGAAAAAAAAAATGTTGTCCCATGACAGTATTCCTTTAAATGTGCAAGTTCCTAGACTCTGACCATGATTCAGAAACTGACCAGAGTATGTGTAGACTTAAACCTGTAAATATCAGTAAATCCAAAGTGCTCAATATAACTTTAACATCTATTTCTCTTTTAACAGTCTATGAACAAACCTAGGTAAGTTGTGCCTTTAGCTGTATTGCTATGTCTTGACCAGAAATGCTACATTTAACTGGCCATACAGGATATAGATTTTGTGTGTACAACTCCTCAAATAAGATTACATAATCATATATAAAATCAGGAATTTAGCTCAATGTACATCCTATTTAAGTGAAGCACAAAAATAACAATTTAAGGTTTTTGTTATTGGACCCTTTTATTTACATTAAAAAGAAAAGAAAACTATACCTCCCAACAATGTAGTATATAAAAATATACTGCATATGTATATGCTCATATGTAGAACCTGTGTTTCATCCAAATAAACCATTTTTATAAATATACTTTAGTAGTATGTGCTATTGGGTAATCCTAAATAGAAAATTGCAATTTTAAGAAGGGCCACTCCCTTGAATCATATGAATCATGGTGCACACAAACAAACCAAGGGAGCACATACATATTAGGTCACACAGTTTTGACCTTTATTCCCATATTTCATCCTGTTACAGATAGAACTGCATTATTCCCTGTCAGGTGATCTCTAAGGGAGCACACAGACCATCACAAAATGGTGGCTCGAGGGAAAAGATGTAAAAGGGCAATATCTACAGATATATATTGCAGTTTGGTAAAATTCTTTGATATGTCACTTAATAGGATATAGACTGTTAGTTAAGTATTCATTCGGGGGATATAGTTTTTCTTTATGGTTTAATATAAAACAAGATTTTTAACTTAAACGGAGCAGCATTTACTGTAGATTTTAAAACCCATTTTCAACGTCTTGCTATATCTCAACATTTCACAAAAAGCACTGCAAAGGATTTCAAGCAATGGCATGGCTTTATAATGTCATAATTCTTGATAAACTGAAATGCACTCAATTAATTACAGAGTCTGCCTTATTTCATTACTACAAATATTTAAGGTGATAATCACTATTAACATGGTGGGAGGGGAAGAAATGAAAATCAATTATTTCACAAGTCCATACATTGATTATCATCCATTTTATGCAAGAGATTATTATAAATAATTCACATCAGTCCCTGCCCCTGCAGCGACTACAATTTAAGATTTCTATCACAAAATAGGGTAAATTTATTAGGGGAAAATTAACCTGCTTGTATGTTTTTAGAGTGTGGAAGAAAACTGGTGGACCCACTCTTTCACAGCAGAAATGACTATTTGCCCCAGCTAGACTGGAACCTAAGGCCAAAGGGTTGCAATGAAGCAATGCTAACTACTGTGGCAACAAGTGTTTTAGTAAAAGTCTTTACTGCAAGAGTCCACCAATTTGGCTTTACTCCAGTTAAAATGCAAGGAAATATATACAGATGTCAGCTGTAAAATGTCACAGGAAAATATTATTAAAATATGCACCACTCTGCTACTTTAAGGTACACATTTATTACTTCCATATAAGGGACACCATGTTTTAACTGCCCTAATATACAGCTGAAGTTTAAAAACCCCAAACAAGCTTGTTCTGCCATCAACAAGTTTTTATGGTAGGTTATTATCTAATGCAAGGTATAACATTTTTCCAGTACAAAAAAGACAGTAAAAATAAATAAATAGAACTAAAACTATGGGAAATGGCATTGCTTTATTTAAAATCATTCAGATTAGCAGGTTTCAGAAAACAGATCCAATATGTGTACTTTATTTGAAAAATACAAGAGCTATTTAGTTTAAAGACAAGCTTTAAAAGCAGTTTGCAAGTCAGAAGACACAAAGTTACTAGAATTTAAATACGATTTTGATCCATTTGTTTTCAGTTATTTGATCAGCAGCAAGATTTTTTTTTAAAAAAAATATAAGAGAATGAATAAAATGCTTATCTTGGCAGCACTGAAAATTTACTCAAATTTTAGGTTTATTTTACTTGAAAAAAACATTTCTGGCACAAGTTGCAATAAAAGATTTTAAAAAATGTTATATTATATATGAGGCTTTACAGGGCAAGAAAAATTCTAGTGAAGAACGTACATTTGTAGTTTTAAAACAGATTAACAAAATACTCTTGCACTGCTCTTTAGAACAAGAGACTTGAGTATATCTTAAAAAGATTTAATGCTAGAACTCAACATGCTGCTAATATCAGTAACATTTAGCAAACTACACACATTAAATGTGTGTCTGTTTAACAAAGCACCATGTTTCTACTGGTAATGTCTTGTTTGTACTGTGTTATGTACTGTACTATATACAATATATCTAAATATATATATCTTTACTTTAGGACATGTGTAACTTGCAGGAGTACACTGTTCTGATTTTATAAGTATATAAAAAAAATACTACTATGTAACATTCATTATTATTAATAAATCCTTGGTGCTAGCCAGTGGGAACTGAAAAGGCATTTCTGTCATTGTAGCATGCTCTGCATTGATAGAAACGCCTACTCAGTTTCCAGTGGCTGCCAATCTGCTCTAGAAGACAGGAATGCTGCCAGCCCTCGCTAGCAAGATCAGAGCTCCTTTTTGTTTAACCTGCGTGGAAAAGAACAAGCTGTTTTAATAACAGTATAACTTGTTTCATTTAGTTTACACCAAAAATAGATCCCTTTAAAGAGCATCTAAGATTTAGCAATATCTTATCAGTTCCCTTTTAGTCAAATTGTGTCCTGTTAATCTTCCTTGTTAAACCATATAAGCAGCCACCTTCTTGTGTAATTGAGTACCAGGCACAAATTCACCTGAAACTGAAACTCTGCTAAAAGAAATAAATGAAAGTGCTGGATCTGGCATTATGTAGCAGAAAAAGTTAATGTTTTTGGGCTATTAGTGCCAGTTGCAGGGTTGTCATGCACCTCCTATTCAAATGAATGGGAAGCAGCAGTAAAGGATTCATGGGCTTTTGCATTGTCTGAAAACACCAGCACAGAATAAGCTAATGTGCCATCGTCTGGTAATTGTTACCTTCCGTTGAAGTGACTTTCTTGCTTGCCAGGCTGACAGCAATGGCCTCTTAATGTGTTTTAATAACATTACAAGATGACAGAAAATGGTGTTACCCTTCAGTCTAGGGTCAAAACATTTTAGAAGGTTTAGCCTGTTTAACAGGGACAGAAATTACACTCTCTATGAACTACTCTACTCTCTATGTTAAAAATAACCAGTTGTTAGAGGTATTGGTAATTAAGCACAACTTATCAGGAAAATGTATAATCTTACAGTGTCTCCTTAAGTAGATGAGAAGTAAAGGGACCTAAATGTAGCTCCCTGGGGATACTATATTAACTTTATTTATGGTGAATAAAATGCCTAGTAAAACACCTTGTCTAGGTTACTTTTAAACAGAAAGCCTTATTTATCTGCCTATTTTGAGTTATTCATATGGATAGAAGCAGTATTAGAAAATATGCTGCTCCATGACTCTCCATTATGCCTTTAAGAGTACCAACTATTTTATATATTGATATAAAATAATATATATATATATATATAAACTAGGGACACATACAGTATTTGTGGTAGTTGTCTTTCTCCTTTATACAAAGGAAAGCTGACAGCAAAGAACAGCCTAGTTCATGCCATGGAAAAACAAGATAGATCACTGACTCGACTATCTTTTGTATGTGCGCACTGTATGTATTTACAATAGAAGGATGCAAGTTTTTTTTTCAGTGGGAATAACTAACAATTCCTTGCAACAGTATGTAAGAATGAATATTATTGACAAAAGAAAGAAAAAAAAAAAAAACTTAGCTGGTTTGCAGCATTTAACTAAAGCAAAACATGTTCTGCAGTTATGGTTTACAACTCTTAGTGGTTCTCTTAATGCTTTTTTGATTTTATAATCAGAAAACCAGGACATGTATACTGTCTTCTCTTTTTAGTTTAACCTTTAAAATAAAAATGGTTAAATACAATATAAATGAATCAATGTAGACATAAAATTAGTGTTACAGTGATATATGTATCACGTTTGCTTGTACTATAAGTTAATACAAGTCTTAATTAAAAAGCATAACATGCTCTCCTATCTTGGTAGTATAGGTTATTACAGTCATTTATCTATAAAATGTAATTATATGATCAATTAGTAATACATAATATATATGTGAGTTCTCACTTATTATTGATTTGGGGAATTGCCCATTGTGTTCTGACTAGCCTACTCCAAGTAATATAAAATGAGAAATCAGGAAGTACAGTAAAATGACATACTCTATTTGCGCTCCATTGGATATTAGGGCCTTTAGGCAGTCCATGCTACCAGCCCTTGCTGCTTTATGGACAGGAGTTTCACCAACATAATCCTGAGAAAGTGGGAAAAAAAACAATACAATGGTAAACATCTTAAAAATAATAAATTAAAAAAAAAAAAAACAAGCAATGCACAATCTTTTAGTGACATTCCAACCCCCCAATTTTTTTTTGTTGCAGGAGACAATATACGCCAGCATTTAACACAAGCCCATTAAAAAGTTTTTGGCATTCTGACAATTTATTGATTAAAAAAATAAAAGTTTGTTTACTTTGATGCCGCATCTTGGTTCTTTGAAGAACTTCCTGATTCTTTGGAGTTCATTCTTATTAGGGCAATGGCACATTGGCTGGTTTCAGGTACTGTCCTGATTTTAAGTAGCCCGAGAAAATGCCAATTCTGGTAACCAACAAACTGTATTCTGCAGTGCTTCATTGAAATTACATTGGTCTCTGTTCCCGCAGAGCTTACAATCTAAGGTCCCCATCACATTTACACACACTAGGGACAATTCTACCAGGAAACAATTAACCTGCCTGTATGTTTTTGGAGCATGGGAGAAAACCCATTTAAGCACAGGGTGCTTGCACGACCTAAACACTGCAAGGCAGAATTGCTGCACTACAGCACTGCACCTGATTAAAGCTGAACACAAGTGTATACTGCCCCTTTATGATTAATATAAAATATCAGGATTTGCAAAACTTGATAAATAAATAAATATCAAGTTTTAAAAAGAACATCCTGCTGTCCGGAGTGCTTGGCATTACCTTTTTCAAGTTTGGTGATTCTCCTTGGCTACGGGTTCGGGGCCCTGAGCACCCGGACCACTTTTGGACTACGGTGAGCTCCGTTATCGCATCTTGATTCACTTAGTAACTTCTCAGATTGACTATTATCACTGTGACAGACCCGGGGTATTCACACCCGGGTCTCTGCTTTATACTCGGTATGAACGGATTTCTGCCATTAAATTGCAACAATTAATATAGGATTTACAATTTAATATTTATATATACTGTTTCAGTGCGTTCCTTCTTTGTTGTTTTGAGTTGATCAGGATTTGCAAATAAACCTGTTGAACAGTAGTAAATAACCTGTAACACACTGTAGCTAAACGATATTCTACAGCAGCCAGTAACCAGCATAGGCTATAAGTGCCTGGCATTCCAATGGGCAATAAAGAAACTGCAACCATTACAAACAAATTCTAAAATAAGGCCATATTTAATGTTTAATCATATGCCTTTCAAACGAACTACATCTAAAGCAAGATGCTAATATAAATGGAATGCTACAGAAGACACTCTGTGGCATTTACTCTGTAATTTTGTCTTTAAATAGCAGCTTAGCTCCCAGTATATTGCACTAAATTTAGACAGAGAAGAGGGCATTTATAAGCATAATGCAAATTAAAGTAACTAGCAAATTTAACTAAAAAAAAAAATCTAGCAGCCATGATGGTGTATTGCTTTGAACCCTTTTACGTACAAGCTAATTTCTACTTGCATAAGCGTTAATTCACTTATACTTGCTTTTAGACTATGTTTCTTGCATTTACTTCTACATTATTGGGCCAAGGCTTGCTGGTGTTTGTGATTCAGCAGCAGGTGAGCTACAGGTTGGAAATGCGGGCTGCCCCACGACTGAGGAAGGAAAAGGCAAAATATGTTTATCTATGTAACTCTATCATTATCAGCATGAACAATAAAGCAGTTACATATGTTGTGGCAATACTGAAAATTCTGCATATTTATACTAACATTACTCAGGAAAACATTTTTTTTTGTCCTTCATAAAAAATGCAAACAGAATTATGGAAACACAGCAAAAATACCACGTGCAAGTTAAAGGAACACTAAAAAATGAAAGAGCTTTAAAGTAAAAATATAATGCACAGTTGCCCTGCACTGGTAAAACTGGTGTGTTTGCTACAGTAACACTACTATAATTTATATAATAAGTTGCTGTGTAGCCACGGGGGCAGCCATTCAAGCTGGAAAAAAGGAGAAAAAGGCACAGGTTACATAGCAGATAACAGATAAGTTCTGTAGAATACAATAGTGTTTTATCTGTTATCTGCTATGTGCCTGTGCCTTTTCTCCTTTGAATGGCTGCCTCCATGGCTACATTAGCAGCTTATTTATATAAATTATAGTAGTCTTTCTGAAGTAAACACACAACTTTTACCAGTGCAGGGCAGCAGCACATTATATTTTAGTTACTTTTATACACTTTCATTTTTTGGTGTTACTGTTCCTTTAAATGAAAACGTTATTTCAATTAAAAAAGCTTGACACTGTAAAATGTTGAACAGTTTACCTGTTTATTTATTTGGCCACCTGCTTGAATCAACCACATCAAACACTGGGGATGCCCTCCAAAAGCTGCTATATGAGCTGGAGTTTGTGCAAACCGAGTTGTAGAGGCATTTACTGAGCATCCTGCTCCAACCAGCTGAATAAGACACTCCAGCTACATAGTAGAGTAGAAAAAAACAAGATATTAGGAACTACTTTTACTAGTTGCAACACACATTACACTTCTGGCAGAGTAAAGGTGGCCATACACGCACAGATAATATCGTACGAAACCTCGTTTCGTACGATATTCGGTGCGTGTATGGTATGTCGGCGAGTCGACCGATATCGCAGGAAGCTGCTGATATCGGCCGATTCGCCGATCGGACCAGTTTGAAAATTTTGATCGGGCGCCATAGAAGGCGCCTGACCAAAATCTCCCTTCAGCGCTGAATCGGCAGAAGGAGGTAGAAATCCTATTGTTTCTACCTCCTTACCTGCTGATTCAGCCCTGAATGGTGTGTGGCGGATCTGACGATGTTTCGCGCGACCACGTGTATGGCCAGCTTAACATGTTCTGTTGACTGCACAAAATAACAAACATGTCATTTGCATTCATTTTTGGTTAAATGCAAGCAATAGTTCTTGCACACACAACACACCGATTCTGTGATCTTGTCTACTCTATTAACTGAAAGAAAAATAAATGTGCTATTTTTTCCTCTAGGTAAACCTGCATTAGTGCTCACTATGTAGGAAGTAAAGAAAATTAAAGTCTTTTAAAGTGATTAAAATATAATATACTGTTGTCCTGCACTCACAAAACTTATCTGTTTGCTTCAGAGAGACTAATATTGTGTAGCAATGAGGTAACTGGGGAAAAAAGACTAAATTGCACAGGCCAAATAGCAGATAAGCTCTGTAGAACAAAATTATATTATACAGAGCGTAAACATAACTATATTAGTGTTTCTAATGCAAACATGCCTGGTTTTCCAGTGCAGGGCAGCAGTACATTATATTTGAACTACTTTAAAACGCTTTCATTTTGTTTAGGTTACTGTTCCTATATTGCTGAGCTGTGATCCTAGATTTCCAGACATGACCCTATCTGCAAGTAGTCTGTATGTTCTCTGCAAGGGACAGTACTCTGGTTTTATTTGAACATAGTGCATGTGAATGTATTATATTGCACACTTCACTGGGGCAGGGACCATGAATGACGTATAACATACGCAAAGTGCTGCAGAATATGTTTCGGATGTGTAAAGGATTATAATAATCATAACATATGCCAGCACAATCACTGTGTATTTCAGGCCTTTACAACCTGTTGGCCACAACTTACAGCATCAGAGAAAGGCTTTTTTTTTTTGTTTAAAACGTAAGCCCAGTTTCTCCCCCCTGGCTCTGCTGTACTCCAAGTCATGCTAGAAATGGCTAGCTATTGGGACACACAGGCCTAATGGCACCCACCTAAGCAATAAGCTGTGCTAGGTCTTTGTATGGGAGAAGGCTGCCTGCCAGAGGCATGCCGGGAAGCCGCTAAAGTGAAACAAAGAATACAGAGACTATAGCTCCTTGCACACTCCACATTCAAACATCTTCCCCGCCCTTCTTTGTTCTCTCATCTCCCTCCTAGAGTCAAGTCTCCTGCCAAAAGGCATTACCACTGACATGTCTCCTCCCCCGCCAACATTCCCGCCCCTCCGCCATCTCTCCGGGTTCCCTCCTCCTTTCTTTGTCCCAGTCTCTTTCCATCTCACGCCCCCTTTTCATCAGCAGCTTTATAATTCTGAGAAAATGGCGCCAACCCCGCCTCCCTATCGTCTTGGCACTGACATTTCGACTTCCGAGTCTTGCTATTTTACTCCCTGACTAATGAATTCATCACCTTGCCGAAGTGCGCGGCCCAATGTATGGGGGTCCAGCCGTAGCAGGAGTCCTCCTTGCCGAGCTGCAGCGCGGTGTTTCCCGGAGGGCCCTGTAGTAGTGAGCGGAGACAGCGCAGGTCTCCATCTCGGCAGGCGCGATGTAAAGGGAACCGCAGACTGAGCACCTCCTCGCTGGAGAAGCCGGATTCTGAGCACACAGACATGACTGACTACTGTCTGCTCTCTCTCACACTGGCACTCACTCTCTCCCACTCTCTCGCCAGGGCTGGAGGAGGAGCGCCCAAAGCGCCGCCCATTACTAAGTCACACCCAGCCAATCAGAGCTGGCGCACACCTAGTGGGTTGTATGAGCGTGTATACACAGGATCAGCATGGCTATAGGGACATTACCATACGCCGCACGGCCCTGTATGTTCTGTTGGAAAGCATGTGGTGCTGCACTAACCTTCTTCATAAGGTGGCAGGCCGGTAACGGAGAGATGCATGGGGAAAAGACAACCAAACTGACACTATTCTATAACTATGTAAAGATTGTAATGTAGTAACAATGGCGCGTTAGCTCAAAGTTAGATAAGCTATGGCCACCCTATGGTCCTTATTGGTCATGCTCTCTGACCAGATCATGTATAACTAACCTAGTATACAGAGCCATGTGCAGTGAGAATTTACGCAGACAGGGAAGTGTCTAAAACTAAAGTTCAACAAAGAATTAGGCTAAAATGCTTCCCTTTATGGTTGTACCAGCCTAAGGCTTCCAAGAACCTTTACAAGTAAAAATATGCACTTTCAATAAAACAACACCCGCTTCAGCCGCTGGCACTTATCAGAGCTTGCATTTCGAGCCTTTTATTTTTCTCCAGTACTATGCTCACTAAATCATGTTTTTGAGTTTATAGTTTTCCTGGTGCTGAATTTATCCTGTCTATTTCTGTTTAGCACTGTGTATTTTTATCATCTAGATAGCTGTTGTGCTACTATTCTGCAACAGTATGTACAAAGTGTTAATGTTTTCCACTGTGTGAACATCGACTTAGACAAAGAGGTATTTGCCCTCTACTGGCTGGAAACAGACCAGGCAAGGAATAACGTCTAAAATGCAAAAGTGACAGTCAAGCATTTGAATGTAGCACATATACTACAGTTAAGTAGATAGAGAAGCATACTGTACATATGACTTGTATAATAAAGCACTGGTTGTGATTTATCGGTTTGCTTTACATTGAAACTTTTTCCACAATTTCTCTCATGACTTTACAGGATTATGATCGATTTGTAATCTTTCATTTGAAAAAAAAAAAAAAAATCATGGGAAAAAATCTGTAGGTTGATTAAAGGTTAATCCTGCCCCATCCACTGTGTAGAGATCTCTGTTGGCACAAGGAAGTAAAGCTGGCCATACACATTAAGATTTTTCTCTCCCTAACAACCAATTTCAGTGTGATCTGTCAATTTATCGTCAGGTTTGTGGGCACAGAATGATCGTACATCTAGCGATTTTTTATCTGACATTGGTCAGAAAATCGATCAGGCAGGTTTGAAAATTTTTGTCATTAACAATGAAATTTGCCCATTTTCAAATTGTTTGCAGGGCCAAGCAGGTAGTTTACCCAACTTCAACTAGACGAGATGGCTTGAAATGATCATTTTCATGGATGGGCAAATTGTACTATTAAACAATCATTTTAGCATAAGCTTGATCCTACAATAGTGAAAAGATCTTTTAAAAATCTTATTGTGTATCGCCAGCTTAAATGGAATCCCCTGTTTTCAAAGGACAAGGAAACCCACTCTTCTTATTTTTGCCAGAAGCCACATTTATTTTTATCAAAAGTGTTTACCTTTCCTTATATAAAACACTTTCTTCTTTTTTCCACTGTATTTGCTTGACTATAAAGCTTCTCCAAGTGACTTGCTTCCTCCTTTGTGCATGCATTTCTCTAGGGACAGTGAAAACGAGTGCCTGTATTGGCTAAGCTTGCAGGTAGAATCCTTGATCTGGGCATGCACAGGATTCAGAATACAGGGAAGTGCATGTGCCCGTAATCTTGGCCTAAGCTTGAGCAGAAGTGACGTGTACCAAGTCAAAGAATTGAGCACATTTTAAAGGGGAACTTTAGCTTCTGAAACTAAAATTGTTAAAGAGCACCACACAACACAGAAACCCCTAATATACCTACCATTGTAATCTGTTCCTTCAAAAAGTATGAATAACTACCATTTTTATATGCTGCAATTCAGCTGCAAAACAGCTTCTCTTTCTGCATCTTTTAAAATTCTGGCAGGGATGGGGGGACTAAAACATTGATGTTACAAATTGTAACAACTTCTCCACAGTTTACAGACAGCACGCAGGAACTATATAACACACAATGCATTGTATATCTTATTCCTTACTGACATTATGGGGCACATTTATCAAAGAACGACTAGTCCAAATACAAACAATTTGTATTTTTTTGTTAAATGTTACAACTTTTGCGTAATTTCTGCAACTTTTAAGTACTTTATGACAAAAAGTGCAACAAAATCGTATTGTCGCGCCAAGTACAAAAGTTTCGGATTCATTCAAGCTTCAGTATCAGGCATTTTATGATTGTTCAGATGTGAAAAAAATCGTACTTTTCGGCCATTATACAATCAGATACAATTTTTTCGTATTTTCAAATACGAATTTTTCGTACTTTAAAAAGCATGATACAAAAAAATTGTACTTGATACGATTTTTTTGTATCATGGTTTTTAAACATACATAAATCATACTTTGATAAATCTGCCCCTATGTGTGCAAGGAATTGTGAGATTTGGAGGATGCAGGTTGAAGGCTGGCTGAGGACAGTCGACTACTGTTATATTTTATTTGAGTAGTAAGCCAGATCAGCAGGAGAACAGGGGGCCAGGCTTAGGTAACTGTTCAAAACCAAATTAATCCATTAAAAATTTCGAAAAGGCTGCATATTTTTTAACTGATGTATATTGTAAAGTTGCTTGAAATTATGTTTACTTTTCAAAGTTTTGTTTGGGTGGAGTTCACTTTTAATATAAGATGCTGAGCAAACAAAGAAATGCTGATAGATTAGATAGAAAGGTACTGGCAAATTTTCAAAAGCGCTTTCTGATGACAAATGCTAAAATTGACATTTTCCTTGTGATTTAAAAGGGAGGGGATCCCAGTGTTCAGTATCTTGGTATCAATAAGCCTTGGGGAGGAGACCTCAGAAGGGACCTGAGTCCAGTTGTAAGGCAAATCCGTAAATGAGGACTAGATTAGGTTCTATTAAAGAATGTTGTAGGAGTGATATGGTAGATATTATGAACTGTGTGGGTTAAGCTCTCCATACATGCACCAATTCCAATTTTTTTTATGAGTTTCGGATCGTATGTGGGCTCCAAATTATCATCCTGACAATTTTTATACAATGGGAATGGTTGTGTAGCCAGTCGGACATGTTAGAAAACAGTGGCGCACCAAGAACATTTTTAGCCACCATCTCCCCACTTACTTATGTGCGCGCTAAAGTTATGTAGCGGGCGTGCATAACTTCAGCAAAGAGAGTGGTTATAGAGAAAGCAGACCCCGTGGTCTGGGCCCAATTGTCCCTCTCCATGACCATGGGGTCTGCTTCCTCTATAGTTACACCACTGTAAGAAAAAGTTTTTGTCAGATATCGATAATATATGACGATATCCATGGGTGACCTACAAAGTATTTCCAGGACATAACTTTTGTTTAATTGTCTGCCAATTTTTAATGACTAGAGCATCGTCGGATTTGTTATTTTTGGATTTTAATCCCACAATTTCAGTCTGACTGTAAGTTTTAGATCATTGCATTACAATGTACCATCGATATCTGAACTTTCATCATAAGACAACTAAAATCTGAACGTGTTTGGGCCTCATGTGCTATTAGTGACACAACACTATCAGTAGGCAGAGCTCTATGTTCAAAATTGCACACAAATTTTTGCTATCTAAAATAGCATGCATAAAGTGCTTGTGCCTATATTTACTCTCACCTAGTGAAAATATGCCAGAGATTGAGATGCAAGACACAGTGAACCACACAGAGATGCAAGGGAGCCCTGTATTTTCCACCTGCAGTAAGTAAAGAACTGCTTAATCTCTCATGCAAACTGCCATTAGTTCAAGTACCTGTATTTACAAGTCACCTCCTTCTGCTTTAGTATCATTGAAGTTAACTCGTTCTTTCTTGTAATTGTTCTGCAAATGACCTATAGAATTAAGTATTTATTTAGGCACTCTGACACATTAGACCTTTTGTTGAAGAAGATAAAGTTGTTGGTACAGATTAAGTATAACAACGAAAAAGCACTGGCACTCAAAGCTGCAGAACGGGACAAGCCCTTTAAGGGCTCTGGCACATGGGCGCGAATAATCTCCCCGTTCGCGGGCGACTAATCTCCCCGAAATGCCATCCCACAGGCGAAAATGTAAATCGCCGGTGGGATGTCATAAGCGGCGGCGCGATTTCAGTGAAATCGCGGAAGTTGCCTTGAGAGGAAGCCCTAAAAATCTTTATTTCGGAGGTGCAACGTTTCGGGGCAAAGTAACCCCTTTATCAAGCATACAGATCTGTGGAAGTGACGACATTTTATATGCAAATAATTTACATAATTAGCATAATTAATTAACATATTTAAATAAATATTTCAACAACACACAAATATAATATGATATAAATATAAATATACTTCACTAGCAGCATGGTGTACAAAATGTAAACAGTGCATATAAAAAGAGCAATAAGTGCATATAAACAGTTTTCCCATCAAGAAACACAGTTTAAAATTCAAGTCTCCTGACCAAACTGAAACCAAGTGTTGAAGTAAACGGCAGGCCCCACAGGATACTAAAATACAAAACATTTTAACCACATTAAACTAAAATTGTTGCAATTAAAAACATGTTTCAATTCATGTATCAGTTAGTTACAAAAAACCACCCTACACGCAACAGAAAGAAAGTACCTATCCCTGATGTGCAACCAAGAGGATTACTTATCTGTAATAAAAACATACATAATAGTGAATGGCCTATATTTATGGAAGACATGCCATATTAAATTCCTCATTCCTCATTGCTATTGTGCCCTGGGACGGTGCCGATCCCTCCAGCAGTGTGCACTGAGCGCAAGGAGGAGGGTCTCCTGTTCTTCTACAGATTAAGTATAACCCATAGTGCTTTTTTTCTTTACACTTAACTAATTTTTAAAGCTCCCTAAGGGCCACGATACACGGTGAGATTAGTCGCGTTGTGACTAATCTCCCCGCAATGGCATCAAACTGGCTAGAATGTAAATCGCCAGTGGGATGGCATACGTGGCGCAGCGTTTTGCTGAAGTTTCCTCTCAAGGCAAGGGTGGGATGGCATTGCAGGGAGATTAGTCGCCCGCGACAACAGAGATGTGGCACATTTTTAGACTAATGCTGCACTGGGCAGATTCTCGGCCTGCTAGAAGTGCAGTGTATGCAGTTTGTGCCGAATTATACTTAGGGGCCTGTTTATTATGCCGTGTAAAATGAAATTCACCAAAAAATTATGTAAAAAGCTGTGTAAACTAACTGGAAAAGTTTGCCGTCCAAACGCCAGATTTTACACCATTATTTTACGTAAGTTCTGGCAGAAGAAAAAATGCGTAAAAAGATTATGCAGATTTTATGCCGCTTTGTAAGCAGTGAAGCCTGCTGATGTTTGCTGAATTTTGTTGTCGTTTTTTACACAGCATAATAAATCTGCCCCTTAGTACGCATGCACTCGCAACGGAATCTGCTCTGTGTGGCACAGACCTTAAGCTGGCCATACACTGAAAGATCCACTTGATTGGCAACCTCCCCTGAGGTGGGCGATATTGGATTTTGAATTTATAAGCTGCCGATGTGGTTCATTGGTAACTTTTTTTGGCCTGTGCATGCAAATCTTTATAGAGCTATCATGGTTGGATAATTGTAGCACCACACATCAAGCATACTGCAGAAAAACTTGGAAATATTTGTTCAGAATAAGAAAGTAATATGAGGGAAGGTAACTTCTTATGGTCCCAGTGTTGGACTGGCCCACCGGGATACCAGTGGACCCTCCTGCTCCTAACCATTAGGCCTACTTCATGGCCATTCCCTATTTCTGAATGAGAACAAAGAGGAGAAATAGATGGAAGGACAGAGAAAGTGGAGAGTGGGTCCCTGGACTAAGGATTTCTGGTGGGCCCCTGGGATCCCAGTCTGACACTGCCCAGGTCCCGAGCATTCTGGATAATGGGTCCAAAACCTGAGCTTAATGTACTTGGGACACAGCAAAGCAAGAGCTTAAGAAGAAAACTAGGTATAAAAAGCTACAGATACAATAAACTGATATTTTACTCTGCTTACTTTCAGTTATTTATGATACTGAAAACTACACCCGCAGAGTTATCCCAGCAACATGACTCATGAACACAGAACAATTGCTTATATGTTGAGGCATCAGGAAGGCTGCCAATGAACATGTAATCACATGGATTTGAAGGCTGAAAACTATTGGGTAGGGCTCTAACAAAATGTTTTTTCCATGTGCAACTATTAAAATAATATGGCTAATAATTTGATACTAAATTATTGCTCTAGTTATACCTATTATCAGGGTTAAGGTGCCCATACACCTTCAGATCCTCTCGCTTGGCAATGTCGCCAAGCGAGCGGATCTTCTCCCGATATCCCACATCTACGGGTGGGTGATATTGGGAGAATCCAGGCTAATTCGAATCTAATTATAATGACGGGTATAGGCAAAGTCGGTCCAGGGACCGTATCAACGAGCCGATGCGGTCCCTGATCCAACTAGATTTTTTAACCTGCCAGATCGATATCTGGCCGATTTCAGGCCAGATATCGGTCGGGCAGGCCCGTCGGTAGTGCCCATACACAGGCCAATTAGCTGCCAAATCAGTCTAAGGGACCGATATCGGCAGCTAGAATCGGCCTGTGTATGGGGACCTTTATCCACCAACAAGTTTGTAGAACAGGGTCACTTTTCAATCTACCTCAGTGTTTTTCTGATTTCTTTCAGTATTATATGTTATGATACTTTATTTACCATATTGTCTTTTTTCAGGCCTTCTACCTACTTTACCATCTTCTTTGTTCTTCTAGCTCTCAGTGGTGTAAAAATAGAGGAAGCAGACCCTGCAGTAGTGAGGGATGACCGGGGGACAGGGGGGTCTGCTTCCTCTATGGTTGCTTGTATATCTCTGCTCCCCACCAGCTCTTAGATAGGAGAGCGGACAATTAGCAGGAAAAAAATAAAATAAAAACCCCCAGCTACCACCAAAGCTACCAGTGGAAAGAGCTTGTGGAGGATGAGGGGTCTGAAAGTAATGTCACGGCAGGGTCGGACTGGGCCAGTGGGGTTCGGCAGCCCAACCTGATCCCCGCGGAGGGGCCCCTGCAGGAGGTGTGAAGGCTGCTGCGGGGGTGCATTAGGGGGTGGAGGGGGCCGAGGCAGTAGCCCAAGTGGGCCCTGCACCCCCCACTTTGACTCTGTGTCACGGGCATCCGTGTGCATGATGTCACTTCTGCTGTCTGGGGAGCATATTTAGGTCTGGTGCCTAGGACCTAAATACTTCTCTTACTGTTATAAAAAATAATCTGGCATAAAGCGCACATCGCAGCATTAGGGGGCACAGCCCAGCCCAGTCCTTACCATCTGCCATAGTTGTACACTTAAAGATAACGACCCCGTGTGTAAAAAACTTACACTCTGATTTCTTAAGCTCTTGTCATTGTTCTATGAAGTCAAGAAAGATAACTTTCCTATCTACAGCTAAATGGAAAAGTGGATCATTCTATAGGTAAGGGCCAGAAAAATCTGCCGAAGGACACGTCTGATTTCTCATTTCGAGGGGTCACAATTTAATAAACATTTGTAAAGCAGAAGCTTTCCTTATTGTTTATTGTGTTTGTGTTCAGTGTTGGTCTGGTGTCTGCATCTGTGTCCCATCCAAACTACACTGCCCCTAGTTATCATCTGTTTCTAAATCCCACCATAGTATTCATTCATATCATGGTGTATGCTGTCCCTTCCACGCTGCAGTTTTTATTATATGTTAGTAAAAAAAATAATTTATTTTTAGTGCCTAAGGTGCAATTAATTAGGAACCCTTAATGCCTAATGTAGTTGATCTAACATGTACAATACAGATGCATTATGTTGCTAATAGGATGTAACTTATTTACAATGCTAATTAGATATTGTTTGTTATTATTTCTCATCCACGAAAAACACCTGTTATAAAGCTCTATAGAGTCTTCCAAATAATGTGGAATAAAATAAATGCCATTCTTCCATGTCTGACCTTTCACTTGTGCTGCTGTGAGCGACTGCTATTTATAGTATTTGGGTGATGATGTCACTCTGCAGCGATTCACAGGACGCCTTCTCGTATCTGACCAGCAGATGGCCAAACGTCTGGAATGAGCACCTTTGGCCCTGTGAGCACAAGCGCCTCAGACTCACCTCAGTCTGCAGCGTTAATAATTTTTAAATTATGTGCCATTTATTTATATACTCTGTAGCACTGTGGGAAAGGACAGAGACAACAATACAGAGTGACAATACAGTTAATAACAATATAGAATAGAATGGGTGTCACTGGATGTTACAGTCTTTATATATGTTACTTTGGTATGCATGTATACGTTTATATTGCACTACTACCACATTTTCTACTTTTAGTGATAGAAAAATAAAGTCTTAATAAAATCTTATTTTTGTGTTACAGTTTCCCCTTAACTGCATGGGATATACAGGTATTGTGTGTATGTGTATGCATGGGGTTCTCAGCAAAAAAAAAGGTGGGACCCTGGCAGGCCTGTTCTCATTTGTTTTTTGGCTTTTTTTTTCAATATACATGTTTTATCAAATGTAGCATGCTGTGTATGCTCCTACAGAAGGCACAAACTACTCGCATTGTGCATGGTCCATGACGCAGCAAGGTCAAAGTATTGGTCCCCCACCAGTGGCTCGTGAGTAACATGTTGCTCACCAACCCCTTGGATGTTGCTCCCCATGGCCTCAATGTAGTTGCCCATTTTTGAATTTCTGGTAAGGAGACAAGTTTAGGTTGCGTAAAAATCATGTATAATGCCAAACAGAGCCTTCTGTAGGCTGCCAATCCACATTGGGTGTATTAAGTAGCTAGTTATAGCTCTCATTGGCATCCCCAGGAACCATTTTCATGTTTGTGTTGCTCCCCAACACTTTTTCCATTTAAATGTGGCTCATGGGTTTAAAAGGTTGGGGTTCCCTGACTTAAAAGGTTAAAACAGTCACAGGTGTCACCAGGGTCAGACTGGGCTGCAGGGACACTGGGAAAAAACCTGGTGGCCCAGACCCAATGCCTGTTACCTTTCCCCTGGCCGCCGGTGTCCTCCCATGACTCATTTCTCTTATGCTAGCTCAGGGGAGGATGTCAGGAGGGGGCCCCTGTGGGGAGTTAGGGGGGGCTCATCTGGGAACGGAGTGTGGCGAGGGACATGGCCGGGAGGGGGCACCTTGGGAGGTGCGGGGCCCTGGGGCGGTAGCCCCAGTGGGTCCTGCACCCCCAGTCCAACCCTGGGTGTCACAGGTGAGGAGTTGTGTTTCCTTTAGACTGATCCAAGACCACACAGGAATAAAATATTCAGCACAGTCAATTCAATGTACCTTGCGTTGCAGAGTATACACTCATCTGGTGGGGACAGGCAGATTTACTACCCAGAATAGCAGAAAGCTCACTGTTACAGGACTAATGGTCTTGCTGATTGGTTTGAGGTCTAGCGTAGCCAAATGGAACAATTTTCTCTTTGTTCTCTGAACAAGTATCACTGGTTGAATTCCCCCAACAATTACTCTACAATCCCCTCAGCAAACAGTTATTCATCTGACCACAGTCTGCCTGTACTGACAGAAACGTAAAATGCAGGCTCTGCAGAAAGAGTTGCTCAGTTATGGGGTTAAGTTCAAATTCCATATTAAAGATGCAACAGTATCATTTTCTAGTTAGGTGGATTCCAGGAACCTGTCATGAATACATACAGTATGAAGGTCTTATGAAGTAGGAAGCCTTAGTGGTCACTTAGGCCAGGGGTACCCAACCGCCGGGCCGCGGACCAGTACCGGGCCGTGGGCAGCTTTCAAGTGGGCCTCCTCTGTTCCTGCCCGCAGTAAAAATGCAGACGACACAAAGTGGCGTACATATAAAGGCACAAAATAAAGCGGCATGCGTTCAAAGTTATAAAGACGAGCATAGAGACACAGATAGAAGGCGTGCATGAACGTGCGAATAAACACCGTGCGCGCGCAACAACCCCCCCCCCCCCCCAGTCCGTGGAAAAAATTTTCAGCTTGTGGTGAAAAAAAGGTTGGGGACCCCTGACGACTATAACTGTACTTGTATCCATGCTTGTATAATTTGATTACCAGATGTTTTCAGCTGCTTATGCCTCTAATTACATTAGGCCAAGCTTCTTGGCTGCCAAACACACATCAGTGCTACTTGCTTGCAAGGGTATTCTAACACCAGGAGGCGATAAGAAATGTTGAGACTTTATATCCGGGAGAAAGATCATAGGGCACACTAATGGGGGTAAAACAATAATTGCTACAGCCTGGTTAACTATAAAACCTGACTTCCATCAGGTAAATATAGTTCATCTTTTGTTTGCACTGACATACCACATCTGTACTATAGCAAAATCTGTATTTTACTACCAAATGTATTTGCTTGTATTGTTCTCTACTCCAGAAATGATGCAATAAAAATCATCAATACAAAAAAGTTACAAAAAAAAGCAATGTTGTGGCCTTCAAGTTAATAAAAAATGAAAACCGCAGCCTGCAACTGCAAACTCAGGAAAAGCAGGTAATATGGTGAAAGATAAAAATAATTACATTTCTTAAACATAATTAAATTTCTTAAAATCTTGATTATATATCTACAAATGCAAATATTAAGGTTAAATGGCCTTTAAATTAAAACTACACTTAAAACAATGAAGACAAAACAAAAATATAACCCTAAATAGGTTTTATATTCTGTTGATTTTACAATAGTGGATTTGAGCATACAATTTATTATATACAGTACACAATAAATTTATTATCTGTTTATTTGCATGTATAATTATGAGGTAGAGCTGCCATACTGATTTTATAGCTCCAAAGTGGTAGTCCCCATAGACTTTAAAAGAACAATGTAATCTATTTATACCTAATACATGCCTACACGTCTCTTTTCTGGTGAAGTCTGTGAGAAATTCCTCAGCACAGCCAAGTTATGGCAACTCCCTTTTATACAGTATAAATATATCATCCCTTGAATGCCAGAATCTATTTAATGAAAACTAAAAGGAAGACACACCCTATTATGAATGCATTTTTAAAGAACTATGTATCTATTCTGCTTAATTTTGCTTAGTACATGGAAAAGCTTATGCTTGCATTGTTTAGCTATAGTTAGCTATAGCAACAAACAGTAGAATGAGGGCTGAAGGGCTCAGTAATATTTATTTACTATGTTAGTAAATAGGGCTGACTAAGTAAAATGTAAGTAAAGTGATTGTGGAAACATCTGTGCAACAGTAACTCATGGTAGACCAAACAAACTCACAGAAAGGGAAGGCTATGTGCTTGAAAGGAGCTCTGGTTGCATAATCCAATAACTGCTTCCAGGGCCACAGTATAATTTTCCCAGCAATCCTGGCAGCCAAGTCTCTGGTGTGGTGTGACAATATGACATATGTGATGTCTTCCTCTCCTTGGCTTGACACCAAATTCAAAACAAAAGGAGGTCTTAATTCCTGGGTGCATTATATGTTCTACAAATCTTGATTAACTGGTCTCTGACTCTAGGCTTTGTTCCAAAAAAAACTATTAAACTATTACATTTGGTGAATGCCTGTAAAACACTACATGTGTAATGCTGACTGCAAAGTTTGGTAGAGAAGAAATCATGGTTTGGGATTTTTCTTAATGTTTAGATACCAAGTGCTAGTTACAGTAGACCTACCATCAAGATGTTTGACAATACCATGTTTGCTACTTTTTGGCAATGCCGGTGGGGGAATGCCCATTCGGCACAAAATGAGTTCTGTACAGAACTACTTTGCTATTATGGGTGTAGAAGAACTTGAGTGGCCTGCACATATGAATAGAATGGTAACTCAGACCTGATTGTCCTGGGTCCTGCATCATTAATGCCCATATAGCTAAATGCAAGCAAACCCCACTAACAACATTCCAGCATCTAGTGGAAGGCTTTCCCAAAAAAGTAGCAGCAAAAAGTTGACCAATCTTATATCGATACCATTAGTTTTGGAAGTAAATGTTGCATCTTGCGTTTATTTTATAGTCTGGTGCAAGGAGCAGCAATGCCCAAGACACAAGTGCTGGGTAAATAAGCAAGAAGGGATACAATTTTGCTTTTGTCTGGGGATTTTGTAAATGACTATAGTGTCAAGAAAAGGCTGTTGATAAAGAAAAACTCACCAGCACACCCTGGCTCCTCCAAAAGAAGAAACTTTAGCCTGGTGCCCGGTATCAAGAGGGAACGGCACCCTCCAATCCATTCTCCAACAGCATAGATACTGGCACAGCAAGGCAATTATCGTCAGACAAGGGGTTCACCCCAAAACGTTACTGTGTTGCACTAAATAAACGTGCAGGTTTTACCTGCTTATAATTGCCTTGCTGTGCCAGTATCTATGCTGTTCAAGAAACGGCTGTTCCCATTGCATAATACACCACTTAAAAGAGAAGGAATATGCTCCTTGGGAGCAGAGGAAGAGTGTATTTCCCTAGTCTGACCTGCACCCAAACTGGACCCCAAATGATTGGCCAAATTTCAACCTTAACCTGCCTAACCTAAGGGTAAACCTGCAGGTTGTGGGTCAACCCACACATCACTACTTTTGTGCTACTGTACTAAAAATCTCCCTATTACCCCACAAGTAACCCCTACCCAATCTATTTGCTGTTGGTTGCTTTCTCTGGCCATGCAGGAGGGCCTATAATCTTAGCACCCTGCACTTTATCATGTCAGCCACTAGGTAGCTAAATGGGCCCGGGATCTGCATTTTGTATTTTCTTGTGCATTTCTTACTGTGCTTCTGGACAAACATTAGGACATAAGGGCACTCATAAGTAACAGAAAGTGAATCTGATGTCAAGTTTCTGTAAGTTCTTTGAGCACTTTACATTCATTTTCCATTTTTATTGTTTTCCAAGATGTTTGCATGTTGCTCTTAATACCAAACTTTCGGGTCAGCAACTTTTTATGAATATTAGAGTGTCAAAGATCTGTCCAGGTTTTACTGACACTAAATTGGAATGTGCTGAGTGGAAAGTGTGGTATTAGCAGCCTGAAAATACAAATATCTCAAAACCACTAAAAACAGAAAATTAATTAAGAGAGAGTGGGGTAGTAAGGGTAAAACCAAAAATCTATCAGTGCTTAATAATGCCTGATTTATTCTACAGCAGGGTTTTTCAGCTGACAAAGAAGTAACCAAATCCCGCTGAGGAGCTTGCCATAAGTTTTAAAGTAAATTGCCATTCCATTAGCAGTGACAGCAGATTTGAGCCTGAAAGTGCTGAAATGTGGGTATCCTGGCCAAATTTACCTGTCACCACTGGTGAATAAGGTTTCCAGCAATACTTATGACTTTTTACTCTGAGAATTTGTACTGTGTACCATGAGTATTTAAAAAAAAAAAAAAAATATAGAAGAAAATATGGATTTTTTAGTTAAAAGAATAGATGGAAGATACTTTCAACACATTCATTTCATTTATTCTAGAAGTATGTACAGAGATGCTTCTAACATGCAATGTAAAGAGCAGTACTATCAAGCAGTGGGCCAGATATCTACAAAACCATATGGCTGTAAACTAGATCATTTTTAGATTGCTCTATAACTATGGCTGATAGGCCATTCTCTGCTGGTATTCTAACTTCTATTAATATGGCAAAAGGTTTTTTATGAGATAATTTCATAGGTATTCAGTAAAGACAGCTAAAAGCAAGACACTAGTTTAACTGATGTACTCAATATGATTGCTGCAAAACAGAACTCAGTTTCAGTTTGTTTATTGTAAAAAGCCATTTGAATACAGAGTATTCGCCAATATATATTGCACGCAACTGCAGACTCATTCTTCATGTACAAATCCGATCATTAATACTTCCTCTACTTCAAGCTGTTTCTAAATGTGTTATTGAATTGTGCTCCTGATTGTGAAATATAGTGTTTCCTATTGGATTTGATTTGAAGTCATCTGAAGCTATTCATGTGTAGCACCTGCTGAAAGGCCAAGTGGATAAGTGATATGTCTCTACTGCCAAAAGGAAAATCAGATAATGACTGGCTGAAACATAAGGTGCTTGAAGCACTCTGCAGTAAGCAAACAAACAATGATCCGGTAGTACCAGTAAAAATAAATTTAATCATTGATCTTTATATCTTTCCCAAGCATTTTTATTCTTGTGTAGTTAGATGAATGTATTACAAATAACATGTATTTATCTGTAAATTCATATAGCACTATAATAGAACAATGACATTATTAAACATTAACATTTTGTATACCAGGCCTAGGAAGGTATGGGACACCTCTCACTTCTGCACTTAGGGCAGGGCTGGTCCTGTTTGGGGCTCTAGTAATATGTACACAGTACATATTGTACATGTACAAAGGGCCAGGAACTCTTTTAAATTAAAAGAAAAGTTATTTCTTCAAAAAAAAATAAATGATATGGTATCCCAATACAAAACACATATTTACAGTAAAAACATAGCAGGAAGGGGCTGTATACAGACATACTGACGAAGATATATATTAAAGGAGGTAAATGTTTCACACTCCAAATGAAAAGCTCTTTGAGGTAAGTGTCAGAGTTGCAATGGAGTTGCAGAGTATGGGTCTCTGAGGAAGTAACATACTGGGTGAAACTAAGGGCTCTGGCACACGGGGAGATTAGTCGTCCGCGGCAAAACTCCCTGTTCGCGGGCGACTAATCTCCACGAGTTGCCTACCCCTGCCATCCCACCGGCGAACATGTAAGTCGCCGGCGGGATGGCAGACGCGGCGGCGCGATTTCGCGCAAATCGCCGAAAAAGACTCGTGAGTCTTTTTCGGCGATTTCCTGAAATCGCCCCGCCGCGTCTGCCATCCCGCCGGCGACTTACATGTATTTTACTTACATGTTCGCCGGTGGGATGGCAGGGGTAGGCAACTCGGGGAGATTAGTCGCCCGCGAACAGGGAGTTTTGCCGCGGACGACTAATCTCCCCGTGTGCCAGAGCCCTAATGGGCCATATACTTCCTAAAGTCATAATTAGTAATAATGCTCATATAAAGCATTAAAATATGAGTACAACTAGTCTAGCAAGCCCTTTTTATACAAGTATGGTATCCATAATCTGAAAACCTGTTATCCAGAAAGCTCCAAATTAGGGGAAGACCATCTCCAATAGGCTCAATTTTAATCAAATAATTCAGGTTTTAAATAAGATTTCTTTTTTCTCTGTAATAGTAAAACTGTACCTTGTTCTTGATCCCAACTATGATATCATTAATCCTTAATTAACATTTAAATGACTTTTTCTTAGACTTATGGTATGGAGATCTAAATTAAGGCATTAAATTAGCCAGCATTCTGGATAACAGGTGCCGTACCTGTACTAGCAGAGTGTTTGGAGCAGACTATAGTAGCTACAGTGCTGCTACCTTAGTGCCAGGCCCAGTGTAAGTGGTGCTTAGGCATGTCCCCTGCCCTTGATCACCCCCCCCAGCAAAGTGATAATTGGGGGGGGGGGGGACTGAGGAGCGGGCAGCAGGAGGTGGTAATGGAAGTGATGCGCTATGGTGACGAGCGCATAGCATCCATCATTCATCGCTAGGCATTGAGGCAACTTCAGAAAGCTGAACTAGGGGTTGGAAAAAAGGTACTCTTTGTTGTGCCCTAGCCACACTCCTCTTCTGCTACCCTGATGTAGGAGAGCAGCTGTGGTAGATGAGTTACTTGACTATAGACCCGCAGGGTCTGCTTCCTCTATAGTTATGCTAGTGGTATGATCCCTGTTCATGTTGTCACTACATTTCCTTCTCCCTAACAACATCAAACCAACCCCTGTAAAAGCAATCTTCTTCCCCACACCTGATAGTGAAATGCAGAACTGGATCGTAGGGATGGAGGGTACTGGGTTTGGATGTTTCACTCACCAATCCCAGGCAGTGAGCAGAATAGATCTATGCATAGTTATACACTTGTCAATCCCTCTAAGAACTGCTTCAATCCCAAACAATCTGCAAACCTCTTTCCTACACAGACTGTGTAATACTAATGCCATCATAGCTATGTCTCACACACAGGAAGCCAGCTATGCTGCTTCAGTTGGACATATCAGCCAATTAGATATAAACAACAGATGGTGTAGTACCAATTTAGATTGAGTCCTATAGCCTATTCTCTATCTGTGTAATGCTAAATTTAAATGAAATGAAAATATTATACCTAAATCATTTCAAAATATGCTTTATAGTGGGAGTTATTGTAAAAGGTACTTACAAGAAAAAATGTATACAAATGGCTATACATTAAAATGGTTTTCAAACTTTCCATTCTTTTGATTCAACATATTTCACTCTCTGTCTGTCTTTAGCAATAATCCAAGATAGCGAAGACACACAGGGTGATTAATCGTCACAACATTTTAAAAAGTAGTAATCGATGCAACTTTTCCGCCATAGTTTATTATAGAAGTCACGGCGACTAATCACGCTACGTTTTCCCATGCAAATTAATCGCCGGGATTTCTTAAAAAGTTGTGGCTACTAATCACCCTAAGGCCAAAGACACACAGAGCTACTTTGTAGCAACTACTTGTCACGGCTACAAAACGCCGTGACAAGTAGTTGCTACAAAGTAGCAGCTACTTCCTCTCAAGGCAACTTCGGGGCGACTTCGGCAAATCGTAGCGACGCGTATACCATCCCACCAGCGATTTACATTCTTGCTGGTGGGATGGCATTGCGTCGCCCACAGCAATGAAGATTTGTCACGGGGCAATCTTCCCGTTTGACACTGCCCTGGATAATTGCATACTGATGAAAACACAAAAGGAATTACTGTAATTGTTTAATTATTAAAAGCCAATATTATTTTCTATCACCACAACAAGGCACATCTTGAAGTGCATCCATAGCTCATATAAAAGTTAAATGACTCATGGACAGGCTCAGACTGTGGATTCTGGCAAACACCAGAGGGTCTACTGTAAAATTACTATTCAGTGAGCTGGTGGGGGCCTATTTTGAATTTCAGTGCAGACCTGCACATGGGGCAGATTCTTGGCCGAAAATCGACCCCTATTCTTCAAAAATCTGATAGTTCACCTGGCGCATTGGCCTGGATGCAAGCCACACTAAGTGGATTTTGGCGCAAAACTCATTATGGGAGCAGTTTCACGCCGCATTTATCTACAGGCTGAAAATCTTCCCCATGTGGCTCTAGCCTAAAGGGCTACTCACTATGTTGATGGTACAATATTAAAGCAAACTATGTTACAAGCATTATAATAACTAGTTTTATTAGAGACTAAAAACGTGTGTTTTTCATCTATATTTACAATAGATAACTGGTACTAATATGATAAAACTTGATAGTTTCAGAGGTTGGTGATGTATATGAAGGGCACAGGGTGGCAAATTAGGACAGTCTGTATACATCCTTGCAAAATGATTATTCCTTATTAATATAGCAACCAACATATTCCGCATTGCTTCATTGAGATTATACATTAATCACATTAGTCCATGTCCCAGTGGAGCTTACAGTCTTAGGTCCCTATCACATTCACATATTTTCAGTTTTATCAGGAACCAATTATCCTGCCTGTATATTTTTTAGGGTGGGAGGAAACCAGAGACTCGATAAGATACCTTAGTCATACCTGTATCTCTGCCTCCATCCCACTTGGCTTTTTAATAAAAAAAAAAATCATGTTATTTACATCCATGTTTCTAAATTTTGCCCTTTATCAAGTGCTGATAAAGGGTAGAAGCTTGAAACATGTTATTTCTTCAAGAAAACCAGAGCACAGCCACCCAAGCACAGGCAGAACATACTGCTTGCAGATAGTGCCCTGGCCAGAAGTAAACCCAGGTGTTTAGATAGAAATAAGCAAAATAGAGTTGTTGGTGTAGAGTTGTAGTTCAGCTCACCCATGGCAGGCAGGCGATCAGGGCGACCAATCCAGCAGGAAGCCAGCAGGAAGGCAGCAGGGGGGTCCACGTGGCAGGCAGGAGAGGAGGAGGCGACAGTAGGGGGGGTGCTATTTAAAGGGACAGCAGTGGACACGTCATCATCGTGTGCCCACTGCTGTCATTGGCTGAGGGACCTGATCGGCGGCACTGGGGGACCGGATCCGTGAGTATGTCTTCATTTGCTCGTTGCCTAGGGGTTTGTGGAGGGGTTTACAAGCCCTGCTTTAAAAGCGAGCGCAGCGCTTGTAAACCTGAAAGTGCTGCAGGATGTAGATTCTACATACTTTGGTACCCAGGACGTAGAATCTACGTCCTGTGGCACTTAAAGGGTTAAAGGAGAAGGAAAGTCATTTTGGCATTTTACTGCCAATAGATTTGCCACATTAGTGCCACCTAGAACAATATATTTGTTCTGCAGAAACCATTACCATACCTGAGTAATCAGTTTTAGATGTCAGGCTTACTCGGTCGCTCAGTTGTCGGGGTCACCAAGACTCACCATCTAGGGTTAGGACAGCACGAAGTTAGCGTCACACAAACAGCTCGCACAACAGAAAGCCTCCCAGGGTGTGTACAGGGGGATTCGAGAGTGGAGAGAAGCCTAAGTGACTAACCAAAATGAGGTACAGAAGGAGAAGGCAAAAGTGTAGTCAGGCAGTTACGGGTCAAGGGCAGGCAGCGTAGGTTCAGATTCAGGATCAGACAGAGGCCAGAGCGGGCGGCAAGGATTCAAGGTTGACAGGCAGAAGTCAGCAGAGAACAACAGGAAATAACAGCTAGGCTACAGGATAACCACGATAACCAGGCACTGATCAGTACTACAAACTGCTTTAAATAGCTTGTCTTTTGGTGCCAATTCACCTGCGTCATGCCGCACAACGTAAAGATGCACCACGTAAAGACACACTGCATAAAGACACACCACATAAAGACGCACTGCGTAATGATGCATAACGTTGTGATGCAATCGCACCAGCGTTGGTACGCAGATGGGCGTGGCAATGTACACGCCTGTGCACTGGAAGACACTGGACTGGGACTGACGTCACTGCAGTGGGGTAAGCTATGTAATGTATCCTTACATTAGAAGCTTTCTCCATTTTCCTTAATATAGCAGCTGCTATTTTAAGTAGCTTTCTGCCTGCAGTCTAGCAGTTATAGCTCAGATCACAAATTTCTAAGGGAGGGAGGAGGGAGTTCTTAGCATTCTTGTGGGAGGGAGAGCAGGAAAGGGGAGAGAGAAGAGAACTGTGCAGACTCTGGCCACAGGAATTAAGGATATTTCTGAGAAAAGAAGTCAGATACTTGAACATCATATTTACAAAAAAAGAGACAAGAAATCCTGTTTTTCTTTTGATACTGTAAGTACTGTAAGTGCTTATGGCTGTATTTACATAGACCTTTCTGATAAAGCTTACATCGTTTTTACTTTTCCTTCTCCTTTAACAAGGATTTTCTCATTTCTACAGACCCTCACACAAGTCACCTGCCATCATCATATTATATCTTCTCCTAAAATTCACATCCTTGGTGATGTATATGTCCCTACACAAATGAACCTATGTTATGATCTCAGAACTACTCATGCCCCTCTAGGCTATTTAGAATTCAAATTGACATTGTTATGAGTTATGCTGCACTGGTAAAAGTTAGGGCTGTGACACATGACATTTTTGATCATATTTGGTGAATAGCTGATGAAAATCTACGGACCAAAGCAGATCACTTCCCATTTCCTGTGGCGGAACATTCAGTAGGGTTTATTTATATAAGTAAATAACCCCTAGTACGTAGACTTTAGTCCATGGTGACCACCTTGACATGGCTTTAACCATCCCTATTTAGGTCCCCTGCTTCCTATAGTTTGAGTGTAAATTTAACCCTTGCTGCTGAAAGGCCCAAAAGCATTTCCAAAATTATACTGTTGGGCTGACCTGAAAGCCCTCACTGGCTTATTTTATGGGCCAAATCTTTTGGATCAAGGGCTGCTTGCTGAGCTTTGCAGGGCAGTCCTTTTAAAGCTCTTGAAAAAAAACACCTTGATTGTCATAGCCTTTAGGCTGATGTCCCATGGAGAGATCTAGTCGCCCGTGATAGATCTCTGCTACCGCGGGCGGCTAATCCCTCTAAAATACCTTTGCTGGTGGAAAGGACTATGCATCGCTCACTGAAGTCACGCAGTTTCCTTCTGCAGGCAACTTTGCATGACTTCGGAAAACTCAATCGATATTGTTGCCAGTGAAAAGGTATTTTGGTGAGATAGCAAAGATTTATCATGGGTGACTATTTCTCTCTAAAACAGTAAATCCCTTTAGGGCAGGGTTTTATTCGCTCAGGTAAATTTCACTTTATTATGCTTTTTTGTTCCTTGTCATGTAATTTTTAGTAAAGCATTTAAAATAATGGTGTAAACTGACTGATGTATGTACATTTATGTAAAACTCCATTGCATTGTACATAAAATTAGCTCTATTACATAGACATCACTGTGCATGAATAACTGTGTACAATACAGTATTATTAGCATAGCTGCAAACAAATCACAATAAATGTTTTATCTAAGAAACTTTAAAACTAGCAGTTTTACTTTGGCTATACCACTAGAGGGCTCTTTACTGCCACACTACAATTCTTTCTAGTAACATGGAAAATCAATTCAACATTTTGCTACTGTTAAGAAAACTGGGTAATTGGGAGGGGGCAGCAGTGCCTTAATGATCTCACAGAGTAATGTTTTGGTGGGGTGATATACGCTATGAACAAATAAGCATCTGTTCTGACTTATTGGTAGCCATATCTTAGTCAGCAATGGCAAGTCCTTATGCATACAGAGAGATGGTATGCACAGACTGTATTACATTACATTAACATTTATTTATAAAGCGCCAACATATTCCGCAGCGCTGTACAATAAGTGGGTTACATACATTGGACATACAGAGTAACATATAAAAATATAAAGCAATCAATAACCGATACAAGAGGTGACGAGGGCCCTGCCCAAAAGAGCTTACAATCTACAAGATGCACTAATCTAGTGGCATGACTATGTTATTGGCCATCACATCTCCTAAACTCTAGTTTTCACACACATACTGAAACTATGTACGTAACAGCACCTAAGGAGTTTTCTGTACTCCTGCTTAAAGTGATACTGTCATCATTTTAATGGTGTACTTTTTATTTCTTAATAATACTGTTTACATAGCAAATAATTCACTCTAATATTTAAAATTTTATTCTTGAACCAGCAAATGTATTTTTTTTAGTTGCTATGAGAAAGTAACAGCATAAAAAATACTCAGTGCCACCCAAAAGGAGCAAGCAAAAATTGTATGCAAAAAAGTCACCCCATCCACAGTGCAGCACATCTAATTTAGAAATCCTTTCCAGCTTTGTCTATGCAAAGCCAATAATCAATTGCAATCTGATATACCCTAGATTATTTTTATTAAAGGCCTCCCAATCTGTCACTTGCTGTTGCCATGGCAACAGAAAGCTCAGGAGACCACAATCACAACATATGTGGCCTAAGCTCAGGAGAGCTAATTTATTATCCATGTAGTTAACCTTGAATGCAACAGCCACTAGGTCCCATCAAGACTTGTAATGTACAACCAACACAATGTATGCTGTAAATTCAATGTGTACAGCTTTAACCTACAGTACAATCATGAATAGGAATCATCAATCTAAAGGAAAATCCAGTTTACAGCTTTTTTGGTACATATTCCATATGCAAATGAATACAGACAGCAAGAAACTGGGAAAAGAACAAGTTGATTATTTAGCATATCAGCATTTTAAAGCTGGAATTATGAACCATTTATTGGTTATGTAGAGAAGAGTGTTTCAAGCTGGCTATACACTGAAAGATCTGCTCATTTGGCAAGGCTGCAGAATCCCTGATATGCCTACCTTGAGGTGGCCAGTTTTGGATGACTGGATCACATTTCTGGTATGGAGGCTGCAGGGACAAGGGATAAGGACCACATCAACCCAACAATGCACACCTCATCGTGTTTGGATTTTTAAACCTGCCTGATCCACATCTGGCCGATCTTTGGATATATATATCGGTCATGCAGGCCCATCTGAGAGCCCCATACAAGGGCCAATAAGCTGCCGACTCCACCTCTGCGCTCATCCATTATTAGTATATATATATAGGACATTAAGACATTCTGTGCATTAAGATACTAAAAATGCCCTCCCCTTTCTTGCCCTTGACTTGCCTGAGGTGGCTCCTCCAATGCCGCCCCACTCGTGCTTACCTTTACAGTGCTGGAGGGGGTTCAGGGGGAACTGCATTGCTAGCGTAGAGTGCAAACTCTTTATGCCGCCACTGGTACTTTGTCTGTGCTGCTGCCTGAGGTGAGTTTCTCAACTGGCCTTATGGTAGCAGCGTCCCTGTCTTTTGTCCATATATTGCAATATTTTTAAGCTGGCCAACTATGTTGAAGTCAACCTTGGTCTGGCCAGTCCTACACTCACTTTCATCTGATTCCTTCACAATTCTACTATTCATTATACATTTTTGATAGGGTCACAAGTTTTACCTGCAACTAGCTCACTTTCAAGGTTAAAACTCCCAGATGGTTGCCCTTTTAATGGCCATCACAGGGGTCACATGACTGTAGCTGGGAAGGGTGAAAAGGTGGCACAAACCACTCAAGTTACAGCTGTCAAATACCATATATGTTTATATTATACCCCGCCCCCCCCTCACTCAAGCAGAGGATGAGAAAGGAATGTATTTGTGTGTGACATGTTCCACTGCACACACTGTCAGGCTGGCCTTTGTCTGTAACATGTGGAATGGCAGGTACAAGCCCTGGGGATGCTCTGGTTCATGCAGTGCCGGAGATCTCTTGGCTGAGCACTGATTCTCCTGAAGAAGAGAGTGGCGACACTGCAGGCTCCGTGTGCAATCAAAAGCCACTTGACAGGCTGCCAGAGCGCCCAGCACAGAGCGGGGAAGAGGGGGGCAGCGAGGGAAGACAGGAATAGGAGGAGGAGGAGGAGGGGGACGGGGGAGCGGACCTGCTGCATTTCCTACAGCAGCGAGGCGTCATCATCTGCATCTGCCCGGGGAAGGAGGGATCAGCAGCAGCAGCAGCCTGGGTTTCATGTCCACCTACAAGGGGAGCAAAGCAGCAGCAGCCAGTTCCATCTACAAAGGGGGGAAGGGGCTGGATTTGAGGGATACTGCATTGGCTGCCCCTGCCCCCCTCGCTCTTGCAGTCTCTGGCTTTACGTGTCTGGCTGCCGAGCCATGAATTCTGCAGAGCAAACCGTAACATGGCTTATAACTCTCGGGGTGCTGGAGTCGCCCAAGAAAACCATCTCCGATCCGGAGGGCTTCCTGCAAACGTCCCTGAAGGACGGGGTGGTCCTGTGCCGGCTGCTGGAGAGGCTTCTGCCTGGCTCCATAGACAAGGTAAAGCCCCTGGCTGCCACTTGTGTTTGCTGTGACCGTGTGCCCACTTCTTTCTTCTTCTGCCCTCCAGGAGCTGGGCAAGCACTGCTGCAAGTTGTTTGCTTAGGGAGCTGGGCAAGCACTGCTGCAAGTTGTTTGCTTAGGGCACATTGCTCTCAGCAGGGGTTAACTGCAGCAGCATCCCAACCCCCATCAAGTAGGGCGGTGTGACCGACAGCTGGGGGAGGAGGGGATACCCTGTACAAAAACACAAGGAGGGGAGGCGGTGGCATTGCACTGGGGGGGGCAAAAATTGTTTGGGTCTTCCATGCTGACTTCAAGCTCCAAAGGAAGGGTCTACCTATCTCTCTATGTGTGTCTCTATCTGTGTAGTCCATCAACCATTAATCACCTCTTCTGATACTATCTCAGCTTTATAGTGTAGACAGGTATAGCCAGACACTACAGATAATCTATACCCATTGACCAAATATAAAAGCCAACATGGGAGCCTGCGTCCATTTAGTAACATAGTAAGTTGGCAGCCCATCCATTACCAAGCAAACATTATTTATAGCTTTTTAGGCAATACAAAATGAGGCCCTATGTATGCTAACAAGAGAAGAATTTTTTCCAGACTTACTGTTCAAGGACCTGATTTAAATAAATATTTCCCTATATGGTCTGTTTGGGTATTGCTTGTATTGCATAGGTGGCACTGAGGAGGGGGGTGCCATTGCACTCTAAGGTGTCACATGCTACTTGGCAGCTGATGCATATGACAGTTTCTCCTAGCTCTTTGTCAGAGTAGGATCTTCACAGTAGAAGGCTCCTCTTCAGCTTCTATTGGCTAAGACCTAAGCTTTCAACCAATAAGAAATCAGTGGATGTCTAAAGTCAATTCTGTGTCACTGAGTTATTGGCATTAAACCAAAGACTAAACTTCTTTGTTACTTTTTGGTATCTGTTGATATTTTGATAGAAAATTGCTATGCTTGTAAATGTTACTATTGTGTGTGTGCAGAGATAGGCCAGGGAAACACTTATATGCAAATCTTTTATGAATGATTTTATTTATGATTTTATGAATGCTACAATGCTAGTTTATTTCACTGAAGTGGAGAATATGAATGGTTCGTCAGACTGGGAAATCATTGGTTTTCCTGGTCAAGAAGTTGATTTTTTGCTTTGAAAAAAAACTCTTTGAATTTAAAGGGGATCTCCTCCTAAAAACTACTTTTTGCATAATGACAGAAAATTTAATTATAAACAACTTTCCAATATACATTGATTACAAATTTTCAGTTGAAAAATGTTAAAGTTGAAGCTGCATTTGTTTTTACCTTCCTGTTTTCTGTCTGCTGAAACAGTGTAGCAGAAGTTAGTTCTCCTCCAGGTCTGTTAATCAGCTTTCTTCTGTTGCATTGTATCAGAAGTCAGAACCAGTAGTGTACAGAATATAGACAGATACCAGACAGATAGTGCTACAAATAAATTTTAATGCATTGAAATGTTTTAATTAATGTATATTGGAAAATTGCAAAGAATAATATTGTCTTAAATTACAAATAAACAGTGTTTGTGAGAAGATCACCTACAATACTGTGTCATGTAATATATATTTTATGCCAGTAAGAACACTGTATAAATGGCCAGTGAGCACTCTATTAACCCCATATAACCTGTAAGATCATTGCAGAAATGAACAATGAAAGCTCCAAAAACATCACTGTAGAAGTGACTAATGAGCACTTCATGAGCACTTCTTACTGCCAGTAAGATAATTGCCGAAATGGCCAGTGACCACTCCATCTACCCCAGATATGCCAGTGAAATCATTGCATAAATCGTCAATGAGCACTCAGTTAACCCCAGATGTCCCAGTAAGATCATTGCGGAAGGCCAATGAGCACTGTATTAAAACCAGATATACCAGTAATAACATTGCAGAAATGGGCAATAAGCAGACTTCCCAGTAAGATTATTGCAGAATGGCGAATGAGCAAAGTATTAACCCCAGAGTTGCCAGTAAGATAAGGGCAGAAATGGCCAATGAGTACTCCATTAACCTCAGACAAGCTAGTAAGAGCACTGTGGTGAGGGCCTCACAGCTGCCAGTGTCTGAATGGTCCTTACAGTGCCTCCCTTTGTGTGCAGTACTAAATCAGTTTTAGGTGTGTAAAATGAATTTATTGGACTTTCTGTAAAAGTTTCTATCTACTGTACAGTGCTGCGTACATAATTAGCGCTTTATAAATACAGATATTCATACTTTTTCATGCAATTCATAATTGCTATGCAGTTTGCTTTAAGCTAGTCTTAAGGTGGCCATACACACTGTGATCCGCTCGCTTGGCGAGGTCACCAGGTGAGCCGATCTTCTCCAGATATCCTTACCTACAGGTGGGCGATACTGGGCTAATTCGGTCGTTTGGCCCTGGGGTATAGGTGTCTGTCGGTTTGGGAACGCATCAATGAGCCGATGCAGTCCCCGATCCGACTAAAAATCAAACCTGCCTGATCAAGATCTGGCCAATTTCAGGTTGTAGAGAGTAGGGGTCCTAAAGGCTAATAATAGTGCAGACCAATGTTCCCTCTAAGGGCTGTGACAGACGGGGAGATTAGTCGCCCACGACTAGTAGCAGCTAATTGTTGCAGTTACTGAACTCTAGAAAATACCCTGCCATAGACAATACTGAGAATTGCCTTTGGTAAAACACACTTAGAGACAGTTATCAATAAATGATCAGCATTGTCTATTTCTGTAGCCTCTGTGTGTCTTCACCCTTAGGGCTGTGGCACACGGGGAGGTTAGTCTGCGCCCAACTAATCTCCTTAGTAAATAGGGTTTACATTATTGCCTATATTTCTGTACCATTGTTATAAGTTATGGAGCCTTTGCTGGACCATAAAAAGGAAGATCTCTGATTATATATTGTATATATTTTCTTGAATTTGGATTAGATTTTCGCATAGGCTAATGATGCTCAGTGTACCTCCGCCCATAGATATCACAGCAACATGTGTAAGCAGCATTCTGAAAGTGTGCAGTGCATTGACTAGAGAGATAGCTGCATTACTTCTCATTTACTCCATGTCTAGAATGATTATTATCATGTTTATTCGGAACACAAACTGTTTTATATAATTATGTTATTGATTACTTATGTCTTGGGCAAGAGCATTGTTAATGCTTGATAAATTTCTCCTTTATAAACGATTTGTTGGAATAAAAACACAATTACAGAAAAGCGATATTAGGAACAATGACAGTAACTATTTTTGAATAATTGCTTTGGCCCAAAAGAGGAAGTATTCACATTTTTTGTGGATTGTTAAAGGATTTTGTGGTATCCTAGACTTTACTACGTATATACTGAGTAATTGTGAGTTATAAGGATATTCGTCATGGTAATAGTAATTTATAGGGAAATTAGTCATTACCAAGAAGTTCTGTGAGCATATCAGGTTTTTTTTATACTCCAAACTTACTTAATTAGGGATATGACTACTTTAGTACTTGGTTCAAGATTTGGCAAAATTCCAGATAAATTCTGAGTGCCTGGCTGAACTGTATGTGAATCTATAATACCATGTGACTTAAACGCACTGACAGCTGAAGGACACGTCTTTTTTTTTTTTTGGATGATGGCTGTTTTTTGGTGGGGGTGGATTAAATAATTAAATATGCAAATTAACACTATGATACAAACCTCTTACAGTCAGTGTGCAAAAATCTATGGGAAATAGAATAGATGCAAGTCCGCTGTGCCAATATTTTGATGTAGAATTGCACCCTTTCCATCTTTTACTGGAAGCTATAAAGTACTACTGTTGGTGTCTTTGCCTCATCTCTTTTGCAATGTCCAGTTTCACTTGGCTGTCTGGGTCCCAGAGCTTTGAAATTGGGACAAAAATCTGCTGCTGCAGTTTATCAAATCAATAATTCCTGGCTGCCCCATCATTGTCCTGCCCCCAGATATTAGTGGTCCTCCCCTAATCATGACGACCCTGACCCCTCAACATCATCTGCCTGCCCCTCTCTTGTTTCCGAAAAAGGAAAAGTGGCAGCACTAAGGGGAGGAATTTAACATTCATATATTTTTTTTTCATGATTTTTGTTTTATTGTGCTAACTTGCTTTTTCATGGAGAAAAATTTGAATTTTTCACCATTTATTGTGTCAAAATCACAAAAAAACTAATACAAAACTTTGCCATATAAAAGAGGTTTTCAGGGGTTTTGTCCACAAACATTTGTAGGAAAATGTAAAACCACAAAAAACTTGTGGTTCTCCTATTCTTTTAGTTTTCTTTTCGCAATTTTATTCATTTGTGTTTTTTCAATTTGGATCCTTTAAAAATGACTATAATTGACATTCGTGGTTTTAGTGGAAATGTCTTTTTTATGGTTTTAAAAACCTCTAAAACCAAGAAAATCAGAATGCCGATAAATGTGTTTAATATATAAATTACAGTTTTTGTAGCTTTCATTTTCCATTAGGTATTTATATTGTACCAGTTCTACCATGATTAGATTCAATTATACAGGCTTCCACTTACATTTGATTTTGGCTAATGTCCAATGGGACGAGTTAGTCGCCTGCGGCTCATATAGAGCCCCACATAAGCCTGCAGCCTGTGTCTCACCTAGGTACCCTTTCTTAAAAATTTTTGAGCTGATTTTGGATAGGCAGTGACAGCATCAGGTGGTATAAACAACAAGCGGTCAGATAGCAGACATTCTTGCAAAGAAAAGAATAGGACAGTCATGGCAGTATGCACAGTAAAACACTATCTGAGCAGCACACTTTATAGATTTTTAGCAACTACTAAACTCAAAAAGACGCTGACACCAGAAATTAAACCTTTTTTACATTTATCATAACATTGCCTTTGCATGCTATTTATAAATTTACATCACCTGCCTGATCCCCCCCATGTTACACTATGAGTAGCAGCAGCAACGTTTCAGGTCACAAGACCTTTTATCAAGCTTGATAAAAGGTCTTGTGACCTGAAACGTTGCTGCTGCTATTGTTGTTTGCCCCCCAAAAAATGTTGCAATAAAGGCATTTTAATCTACAAAGACAAGAGGTGCTGTTCCTGTTCTTCTGTACCTGGATGTGCCGATGGAAAGTGGCCATTGGGGAACCTGCACTACTTCTAACTAATCACAAGGCTTGGTGCTGACTACTACTCTCCACACTATGAGGGGGCTACCATACTTGTGCAACAGTAGTCTGATAGCATTAGAAGCTATATCTGACAGGTTGAGAAGGTACAGTCAGGTTTAGAAACTTTAGAAAAGTCACAATTATTTAGAAAAACAGCCGTTGCAGCAACAAATTATCAACATAATAAATAGCTACATTTTTATGTATATTAATATCTAATTATATATGAAGAGAAGTTTTTTTAGTGTCAGCATCACGTCAAACCAATAAAGAAAAAAACAAAAGAATACAGTGTACATGGCAAGTTACTACATTATCACTGATTTAAAGAAAAGAGAACATTACAAAGCATGCATAAGTAAGCCTAGAGGTCTAGTGATATACAGTACATTCATAATTCAAGAAACATTAACATTACTAATATCATCATTGTTATAGTATACTGTGGAACCTAGTCCTGATTCCCACCAAGGACTCCTTATTTTCTCAAATCTTTTCTGTGTCCCTCTGGCCCCATGAGAATGTTTGAAGGGCAATAGCAGAGTTAACAAGGCTGATCCAAGAGTCCTTGGTGAGTATGTTAGGGCCCATCCAGCGTATCACAACTCTTATTCTTAGTGCAGTTCAATTTAAACAAAATCTCATCTTCCAGTGTCAGCATTGGCACCACAAACTCTTCCAGACAGCAAATAATACTGTAGTGTGGTGGAACTGTAGGGTAGGCTGGTGCTTATAAAGTAATATGTGTAATATAGTAACAGTTTTTAGTGCTTTTACTTGATATAGTTAACCAATTTTTAGCATTATCATAAAATTATATCATGACAATTAAAAATTTGAGTTATAAGAGGAACATAAACACATCAGACAATGCATTGTACCTGGAACATGCATACATGAATTTTAATAGCGAATGAAGACAATAAAAATGAGAAAATTATATTAACACATAGTTAGTGTGATTAAGCAGTAGCATTTGGCATGTTTGGAGCCGGCTAGAGGTATGGAAAAAGTCAGCCATATTTGGACCAGAGCTGACATCTCATCCAGATTCACCATAAGATACTTCACGGGCCTAGTTTAGGACAATGACTGGCAAACAAGATTGTCAACTCAATTTTCTTGTCGTTGGGGTACATGAGCTGCACCTTTCATTCCTATTTGGCATTATGGCTGACAAAAGTATGTCATGAAAGACATTCCTGACAACTTTCTTGTAGGATTTAATTTTCAATACGTTTTGCAATTATCTTCATAAGCTTGTTTTTATGTACTTGTTTTAATAGACACAATTCTGCATTCAATGTTGGTAAGGTGACACAGGGCTCTAAATAATGCTAGCCATACACTAGCTGATAAAAGCTGCTAACTGGACCCCTACATGTTGATTTGACAGCATGTGTATGGGGCTATTCCAGTGCTGTACAACAATCACACGTTGTGGGTAGATTATTTCTCATACAGTATGTTTGAGGGCCACATTAAATTTCAGTGATTATGTCATACAGTGAAGTCTGTGGAGCCTTTGAACAAACTGGGAACCATAACAAATCCTTGGAGGCCACAACCAGCCTGTGTGCGTTCAGTTGGACAGCCCTGTTCTGTATAAACTCGGTCAGGTCAGGCTTGACAAGGTAATTGACTTTATGAAAGATGTAGCTCTTGTGTACAATACTTGTTTTCCACAACTGTTGTCATATTTTTATGCACCAGTGTGGGGGCAGATAGGCAGAAGGAACTGTAAAAACTGGTTTCCTTATATAATCACTCAGTAATAGTCAGATGTTTTCAGCAATGCTAATGGGTTATAGGTCCTACCAACAGATGAGTTAATGATTGCCTATAGGCATCATTTTAGAACTTACAATCTCATTGCCAGTGTCATTGTGTGACTTCCATTTAAAAATAAACCAGTGAGAAAAGAGCTGTTATGCAAGAGTCCAAACAGTAAAGGACATGAGAGCACTGCATTGTGCCATTTCATATGAGAAACCATTGTCTCTGATTGATTGCAAATTATGTACGCTGTTTATGAAAAGTTTTTTTTTTACAACTTAATGAACAAGGATACCCAAATATATATCACATGTTGTTTGCAGAGGCCCCTTACTGAACAACACTATTTCTATTCCTCAGTATGCCCTGTTTGTAGTAACTGTTAAAATGCAGAGGAGTTGATCAGTGGAGTTGGCCATCTCTAGCCAATTGATATCCTTTTTCCAGCTTTCTGAGACAATTGCCAACCATCATTCTCATTCAGCAGGTCTCTCGGATGGGGGAAGAGTTCTATATTTCATAAATGCCCAGCAACAAAGTGTTGTTGGAAATTATTTTCAAATGTTAGCATCTATGGCTTAAATATACTGCAGCAAAACTGTTCAGTATCAGCCAGTTGAATTCACATTTGATAACTATACTGTCTCACACCGGAAGGGTATTTTTTTTAGCTTGCATGTATTCTTATTGCACTTTAATGAGAGTACATCTCTACAGTTTTTAGAATACATCAACCTTTTTGTAGTTATATTTGATAGCAATATTTAATACACTGAAAGTACTAAAACATTTTGTAAGCTATCGTGTGCAACAATTTACAGGGAAACTTTTAAATTTTAAATAATGCAAAATATTGAGGGCTGGATGACCACAAATTGAGCTATATATATTATATTGAGCTAAAGGGTATTAAATATGTTAGTTTGGGCAGATTTGTATGGAAGTGTATTTCTAGTATGAGGCATGCCATCACAAAAAGATAGAGTTAGATCATATCACATCCTTTGGAGTGTACTCAGTTTTGGTTGACTGGCTCACATTAGCTGCTACTAGAGATTAGGGTTGCCACCTTATCAATAAAATACCAGCCAGCAGTGTTTGGGGTTTACAATCATGTAGGAGGGTCAGGCCAGTGATGTAAAGGCTTTACAAACTTACTGGCAAGTATGTTTGTAAATTTGCAATACCTATCCTGTATGGTATTTTTCTATGTAGGCCAGTGGGATCCTAGCCAGATGAAAAAAACATAGGCCTTCCTATATTTTTGATTCTTCCCTATTTATTACATTGGCATCAAGCAAATGTTTTATTGTTCAGTCCAGTAAAATAAAGCCCAGGTAACCCTATCATGTCCATACGTGGCACAAGGTTAGTGGGTCAGTGGCAGGACCCCAAGAAACAAAGAAACAGTGTTGTACCTGTATGGAGCCCAGTGGGAAAATGGGGTTCTAATGGCAGCCCTGCATTTGAAAATTCTGCCTTTTTCAAAAGATTTTTACAAGTGCCAGGTTATAACTAGTGCTGAACGCAGCATTTTACTTAAATCTGTGCGAACTGTAATAATAACAGTTGGAATAGGATGTTAATTCATGGATTGTATATCTAATTTGTTAGGCATTGCAGTCAGCATTCCAAACGGTACAGAACTACAAATCCCAGAAGTCCTGCACCAGTTTAGTTAGCTAAATGGTCGGTAGTTCCCACCGTGCTAACGTAGCCGATAATGCAGCTCTATAATAAGTGACAACAGGCAGTGCCTCAGCAAAGCGCACAGGGTTCGTACAGAGCCAGGGGTGCAACCCGAACTCTTTCCCTGGAGCGGAGGGTGGGCGAGAGATGCTCTTCCCTACACGTCATTTCCTGAACTAGGATTTGCTTCCTGGTAAGCAATAAAAAAAGAGACACCTTCAGATTTGCATGGAAAGAAATAAAAAGAGGTAAAAAAAAGAGGTTTTGATTTTCGTACGTTGTGTCCTCCGTACATGCCCTGTGTTTCCCTGTGTAAGGGGTGCCAGGCAGGAATGGGCTGCTCTGGGCTGGTGCCAGCTCCTGTTGGTGCTGTGTGGGTAACAAGCTGTCCGCTCTCATTGCAGGTGTACCCGGAGCCGCGCACTGACACCGAGTGCCTGGGAAACATCAGGGAGTTCCTGCGAGGCTGCAGCGCCTTCAACTTGGAAGTAAGTGGCTCCTGCTTCTATTCTTCCATTAACAACACTTGTTCTACATCTGCAACCCTGTGCCATAGAAGGGAGCACTCAGTGTCGCCTTTGCCTGTGTTTAACTCCTGCGGGCTGAGGGGATTCATTTGTACATGGGTGTCTGCTTCTGGAATGTGGGACCATCCTATTGTCAGGCTCTTGTATTGCCATCCCACAGTTAAAGGGAAACATACCAAAAAGATGTGTTTGCATTATGAAAGAAAATGTAATTTCAAGTGACTTTCCGGTATACATTAAAGGTACAGTAACACCAAAAAATTCAAGGGTATAAAAGAAATTCCAATATAATGTACTGCTGCCCTGCACTGGTACAACTGGTGTTTTTGCCTCAGAAACACTACTATGGTTTATATAAAGAATGCAGCTGTGTAGCCATTCAAAGGAGAAAAGGCACAGGCACATAGCAGATAACAAATAAAACACTATTGTATTCTACAGAGCTTATCTGTTATCTGCTATGTAACCTGTGCCTTTTCTCCTTTTTTCCAGCTTGAATGGCTGCCCCCGGGGCTACACAGCAGCTTATTATATATAAACTATAGTAGGGTTTCTGTAGCAAACACACAACTTTTACCAGTGCAGGGCAACAGTACATTATATTTCATTTACTTTAAAACTCTTTAATTTTTTGGTGTTACTGTTCCTTTAAGGACCATTTTGCAGTTGTTTTTAAGTTATTAGTAAATGTAACTGCAAGTGAAAGGAGTATATGTTTATCTGTAGGTCTGCCTCTGGAAACAGTGTAGCAGAAGTCCCTTCACCTCCACCTCTGTTGTTCAGATGTTAGAACCAGTAGTTTATAGACATACATACATATACTGCTTTTAGAAATCTTTTAATATTATATATTAGAAACTAGCTTAGAATTATATTTTATTTCATAATGCAAAATACAGGTTTTGGGTTTAAATCCATTTTAAATCTTACTACTAATTCCAGTTAATGAGTTTATGGCCCAGGGATTTTTAAGCTGTGACTATCCATCCTTGTATGGTAGAAACTTTGGCATAGAATATGTGGCACTTAGAAAATAGTAAATTCTGTGTGTGGTGTTGTCATAACCTATGTTGATAACCTGTCTGCAACTTGGAAGAAAATTGATACACAAAAAAGAAATAGCTTTATATAAGGTGACCATTTATTAATATTTCTGGTCTTATTCATCTGTAATTATTTCTGGGGGGTATGACCGCTACAGATAGGGTCTTTTCAGATTTCTCTTTATAAGTTAGGTAGAATTTATTTGAGCAAATGTTTTAACTTGAAGATATTTATCCACTTGTGTAACTGTTTAATACACATACACAGTTAAATAGTTATAAAACTATTAAAGGTTATAGATGAAGAAAAGTCCCATGATTTTAAAGAGTCTTGTTTGGCCAGGCATATGGATTTGGTCGAATCCAAATCCTGCTGAAAAAAGCAGAATCCTGGATTCGGTGCACACTAAAGTTGCATTTTGAAAGACACAGACAAACATATGTATTTTGCTGCACTTAAAAAGAAGCAGAAAAAATGGCTGTGTGTAAGAACCCTTACATAGAATGCAGAAGCACTGAATCAACATTGCTGGCATTCTGTTACTTATGCTAGTGACGTAGATTCTACATTGTTGGCAGGGAAATGGTTAAAACTATAACCGTAGTCTCTGGAGTATGTCATTGCCTTCTGTTTCATACCAGCAGGGATGTTAAAGTAAGAGGACTAGTAAAGCCACAGGCAACTGCCTTTGATTTTTTTGGTGCTAGTGTCTGTGGTCTTGCTGCACTGCTTGTTGCCAGGCTGGGGCATAGGTCAAAGAGAAGACTGTAAATATGGCAGGCAGGTATTTGAGAACTTCAGAATTTCACTGAAATCGCGCCGCCGCGTACGCCATCCCACCGGCGATTTACATTTTCGCCGGTGGGATGGCATTTCGGGGAGATTAGTCGCCCGCGAACAGGGAGATTTGTCGCGGGCAACTAATCTCCCCGTGTGCCAGAGCCCTAAAGGCCTGGGGAGAATTGACCTCTCATAGCATGATACTGACTTGGGCACCCACTATAGGTATATCTAGTAACACTATTTGTATTCAGTGTATTGTCAGAATATAGTGCTAATATGCAGTCTGAATACTAGCTATCAGTATCATGATAGGAGGGATCAATTCTCCCCAGGCTTAAAGCATAGGCTGACAATCCTTCCCTATGCTTAAAAAATCTTCAAGTTGTGCCTGTACCCGTGAGTATTTAATTTGCCCAGGTGCAGTCACATGCAGGTGATATCTGCCAATTAAGTGTTTTATGTAATATTAACTTGTGTGTAAATAACTTTGAGAGTGAATATTGGGGAACTTGGAACTATTTTCATTGCCTGGGGAAATGTACTTTGGGCACACCTCTTTTTGACTGCTCATTAAAACATTAACATGGTACATAATGACAGTACAGGTATTTTTGCATTTTGAGTTATTGGATGAGAGATCCCACTAAAGTGAACAGCGTATAAGGTCTATGTAGCACCAGGTTTCAAAGACCTACGTTGCAGGTCCTTCAACTATTCTTATAAAAAAAAATTTTTTGATTAAAAAGTGATTTAGCATTCAGACCCTGTTGAAGTGGGTTGGGCTGCTAACATTGTTGCAGAATGTTGCTCTCACCAGTAAGACCCTCCCCCTGCGGTCTTATAACAATATCCAATTGTAACAGAATAATTTTTAGAAAAAGATTTGTCTGCGTATGTTAACTGTTTGGTCATGTGTTTGTATCCCTTTACTCTGTAAAGTGCTGCGTGAAATGATGGCTTTATATATATAAATATATAAATATATAATTCTAAGCAGTGCCTTTATGCTGCCCTTAAACTCTGATAACTGCAGTTTGGCTGGTATCATTCTTTGTTACATTAGGGGGCTGATTTACTAACCCACGAATCCGACCCGAATTGGAAAAGTTCCGACTTGAAAACGAATATTTTGCGACTTTTTCGGATTCTGTACGAATTTTTCGGATCCAATACGATTTTTGTGTAAAAACACGAGTTTTCCTATCCATTACGAAAGTTGCGTAAAAAGTTGCGCATTTTGCGTAGCGTTAAAACTTACGCGAAAAGTTGCGCATTTTTCGTAGCGTTAAAACGCAATCGGACTCCATTCGACCCGTTCGTGGGTAAGTAAATCAGCCCCTATGTGTCTGGTCAGTGGCCTTTTGGTCATACAGTCCTGTGGTAAAGCCGATAACTAGTGGTCTGTCTAGACAGAAATTCTGATTCTGCTAATGTCCTGTCTATAAGATGCTTATACTGTATAACAGTGATCACTCCCTGTCTGATAGTGTCCGCACCTGTCACAGACAGAGCATTTTACTTTTATTTTAATATTAAGTGACAGCATATGAGCTAGGGCATATTGACTGCTGCAGTTCTCCATGAGTACAATATTCAATTTAAAGGGGTTGTTCACCTTTTGAGTTAACTTTTATTATGATGTAGAGTATAAATCGGATTATGGTGATGGAGAATATAAAAATCAATGCATAAAATTAGCTCTTCTATCAGAGGAGAGTAAGTACATTTATTGGGTTTATCTGGGTTACAGGAATGACTAGTAGGAATTATAGTGGATGTAAATTATGTGTCATAGATAAGGCAGTACTTGCAAACAGAAATAATTCAGTTTAATTATTAATTCTGCTTAGATATCATTTGAAACCTTTTAAAGCAAAAATATGCCCCTCGTTTTTATATGAGGTAATTTAAATGGGCTTCTGTAGAAAAGGTGCATAAACACTTTCTGCTCCAAAATTAAATACAATATTATTTACAGTGCTTTGCTAAAGTATTCACCCCCCCCTTGGCATTTTTAATGTTTTGTTGTCTCACAACCTGGAATTAAAATGGATTGTTCTGAGAGTTTGCACCATTTCATTTACAGAACATGCCTACAACTATGAAGATGTATTTTTTTTTTTATTGTAAAGCAAACCGCAAAGTCAGTACTTTTTAGAGCCACCTTTTGTGGCAATTACAGCTGCAAGTTGCTATTGATAAGTCTCTTTGAGCTTGCCACATCTTGCCGCTGGGATTTCTGCCCATTCCTCAAGGCAAAACTGCTCCAGTTTTTCCATGTTGGATGGTTTTTGCTTGTGAACAACAATCTTCAAGTCTGACCACAGATTCTCAATTGGATTGAGGTCTGGGATTTGACTAGGCCATTCAAACACATGTAAATGTAAGAACATTTTCTCAAGCACCCTTTCACATGTGGTGTACAGTCCACTTTTCTCCACCTGAGTTTTGTAGACAGGCAGAGAGATTGGCCTAGTCACACATAGGGGCACATTCATCAAAGTACGACAGGTCCGAATACAAAAAAATCTTATTTTTTCTAAAGTTTACAACTTTTGCGTATTTTCTGTGATATTTACACTAATTTGCGCAACCTTTTTCTTACTTTGAGACAATTAGCGCAAAAATTTGTGCAACAAAATCGTATTTGACGCAACAGTACGAAAGTTTCAGATTCATTCAAGCTTCGGTATGGTGGCTTTCCTTGGGCCAGGTTGGAGCTGCAGAGTGCCATTGAGTCCCATGGGAGGCTTCCAAAATCATGCACTGAAGGTTCAAAGTGCCCCATAGTCTACAAAATGCAGACAGAGAAAAGTGAATCCATTTATATATGTTCTTCTGTGTAGCTCTACTGACAGGCACAGTGTCAACCTGCTGCTACATGCAATGGAAGTTGGCTTGAAAAATGCAAAATTAGGCATTTTCATGCCAATCTGTACAACTTGAAGCTGCACTCAGGCCGATGCTGTGCCAGTCATTAGAGCTACACGCAGGGAGTGGATCTGCTCCTGATATTTTTAAAATATAGTTCTTATTTGTTAAAATACTTACAAACACACACACCAATAGATCCTGATTAGACGAAAACAAAGAAGGCACTTTGGGAAGATTAATCGCTAGCGCTAGCAAAGATTTATTACAGGTGACTAATTTCCCCCATGGACCATAAGTAAGAATGCACCGAATTCAGGATTCAGTTTGGGATTCGGGCAAGATTCTGCCTTTTTCAGCAGGATCCGGATTTGGCCGTATAGTGGATTCAGTGCTTCCCTAACCATAAGCCAAAGATGTAGTTTTGCAGTACTGCTTGACCAACTCACTTAATAATCGTAGTACAGGCTAATAATAATCATGTTTATTGCTTAAAAAAAAACATATTCTTTAAAGGAGAACTGTCTCCATCTATCTTTTAATTTTTGGCATGATTATTATTTGTGTAATTTCTCTATGTGTATTAAAAATTTTGAGCAATTCACAAATATTAAGGCCTGCATCTTCAGTCTTCCCTACGGTTCTGCCCAGTTGCATTAGATTTTGATTAGTCTAACGTTCAGCACTGGCCAGATTTCAGAAAGTCCCAGTGCTTTTGGTGCTCTGCTTTACTTTTAGAGAAGGAGAAGAGTATTAGCTTTCTGCTGTCTGTACTAGTGAGAGAATGAATTTGTGCCTATGTAAAGCAGCTGCCAGTTTTCGGCTTCTCTCACTTTTCTTGTATTCCCAGTCTGCTTCGTTTGTGCCTGCATTAACTTTCTGACTGACCATTCTGTTAAATGAGTTCACAGTGACAATTACAAATACAGTCACAAATACCTAAGGTCAGAAAGAAACGTACTGGTGCTGGAGATTGCTCTGCTAAAAATCCAGTGCAATTGGGTAGCACGGAGGCAGAGCAATGTAGCAGCTGCTTGAGGGGAAGACTTTGTATTTAAATCCTTCATATTTGCATTGCTGTACAATAGAGGGGTGTTTTCATAAAACATGCAAATTACATACAATAAAGATGGCCCAACTCATAAGCAATAAAATATCTATTAGAGTATATATCTTATCCAATTTTGTTATAGTTCCCCTTTAATTGCATGTGAATACTGAATGTATACATGAACGCAAAGTGTTATTAACAGATTTATATTACTGAGTTAATTATGTGTAGCATTAAGTTGCAATTAGCAGAGCTTTACTTCTTTTAAAGGGACACAAAAAAGCCATTCATTGTCTTTATTGCAAAAGAACAACCGTGAAATGTTAATCTTTGAGTTGGATTATTGTGATACAAAGGAAAGTCTTTGTACCATTTCTGCTCCTCATGTAATACAGCAAACAAACAAAAAAAACCCCTAAAATGATAACTGTGGGCATTAAGTATTACCCACAGTGGGACCTCAGCAATCAGATATTTTTTATCAGTAGCAAGTTAGTTGCAGAACAAAATGTTAAGAAATTAGAAAAGCCGCCAACAAACAACAATCAAAGTAACTATTTGACTACTTGTTTCAGACTTTTTTTAAAGGAAAAGGAAAGGTAAAAACTAAGTAAGGTTTATCAGAAAGGTCTATGTAAATACAGCCATAAACACTTACAGAACTAGAACTAAAAAGTCGCAGCGAATAATCCGCGTGACAATATACTCTACGCCCGAAAAGCCCCTGCGATTAGTTGCCGTGACTGGGTTAATTAAAGGACAAGGAAAGGCTAAGTCACTTGGAGGTGCCAAAATGTTAGGCACCCCCAAGTGATTTTAATCGCTTACCTTGTACCCCGGGCTGGTGCCCCTGTTAGGAGAATACTGCACCAGCCCGTGGTACCTGTAGCGATGCGCTTCCTCCTTCCTGCTTCGTTTAGCTGCAACTATACGATAGGCACAGGCGCAGTAGAGTGAAAAGCCGACTTCTCTGTTAAAGTTCGGCTTTTTCACTCTACTGCGCATGCGCGCGTACGGAAGCAGGAAGGAGGAAGCGCTGCAGCTACCCCGGGCTGGTGCTTTTCTCTCCCAACAGGGGCACCAGCCTGGGGTAAAAGGTCGGTGATTTAAGTCACTAACATTTTGGCACCCCCAAGTGACTTTGCCTTTCCATGTCCTTTTAAAAGTCGTGGCGACTAATCGCCCCTTGTGTCTTCGGCCTTATTCTGTATAAATGATCTTCTGTGTCAGGCTTCCTGCTCTGAGAATAATCCTTCAGGGCAAGGCACAAGTCTGCTCAGTTTCCTCTTCTTGCCTCTCTCCTCCTTCCATCTCTCCCCCTCCCATTTCTACTGTGTAATCTAGGTTTAGAGCTGTTCCAGGAGCAGTGTGCAGGCACAGAAGTGAAGTCAGACCAAGCTAAAATGGCAACTACTATCTTAAACAAACAGAGCAAGCTTCTATGGCTGTTTACTCAGGTTTGGTAAAGCATTCTGTAGCAAGCTGTTCGGATTAGTTCAGTGACATGGAACTTGCTGGCACGTGCGCAGATACATTTACTCTGGGATTAAGTTTAATTCAGAAGATGGCGCCTGCTAGCTCTGCTGCGCTGTTCTGCTAATACAGATCAGCTTTACTATCAGAGACACTCTTCACTCTGCAGGGAGGAGGCTAACTAGATATCTGTGGATGGGGGCTTTTGTCTGGGGGTTTAGTTCTCCTTTAAAATATATTGGTGTTGTTTTAAATTTACACTTAAACATAACTAAGGATCCTCAATGGCCAGTCAAAAAGGGCCAGAGTAAATGGGACACAGCCCCCAGATTTAAAGGGCAAAGCAAGCCACTATATCCAAGTGTATCCCAGACTCAACACAAAAGTTCAAAAGAAGTTCTTTTGAACTTTTGTGTTGAGCCTGGGATATGCTTGGATACGCTTGGATATAGTTTAAGATGTAATTTGGATATGGATGTAATTTTGGATATATTTTAGGCTAAAAAAAGTCAATAGCATCAAACAGGTACACCTCCAAGCTAACTGCCTCTTTTTATCAAAACATTTTAAGGGGCTATATAGCCCCTAGTTCAGCAAGAATTTGGTGAATAGGACTGGACATATTTTTTTTGTCTATAGTTTTAACAACAAAAATAAGTTTTAGCTCAATAGCTTATGTTATTTCTTGAGCTGAACAGGTCTTTGGAAGGTAGATAATCTCTGGTATACAACCTGCTCCTTTCATCCCTCTGCAGTTTTCCTGTTTGCCCTGTTTAGCTCATGAAATAACAAAGAATAACATAGAATTTCCATGACTACACAATAGGCAAAAAGTATGTAAGCACAAACTGTATTAGGGCTATGACACTTGGGGAGATTAGTTGAGCCTCGATGTAAATTGCCGGTGGGATGGCATACGCGGCGGCGCGTTTTGCCAAAGGTGCCTTGAGAGGAAACTTTGGCGACTTCCGCAAATCGTGCCGCTGCATATGCCATCCCACCTGTGATTTACATTCTAGCCGGTGCAATGGCATTTCGGGGAGATAAGTTAGGCTGATGCCACACATGCCGTTTTTCCGCTGCATATTTTCTAATTCTCTTGGCGGCTGAAAAACGCCTGATATCATCATCCATAGAAATAGCTTGAAAAGACTCAAAGCAAACCACACAATGCGGAAATACGCTAGAAAACGCCTTAGCACGGATTTTTCAAGCGTAGGCCGAAATACGCCAGTATTTGCAAAGCAAGCTATTCCTATGTATACGCAAAGGCAGCTGCCAGACCTAGCGGAAATACGCGGCATTTTTTGCTATTTCGCACTATTAGCACCATGGCAACGGGATTTGCTTACGTCACCAGTACTAGGCTGAAAAACCCATAGTCTCGGGCTGTGTGGCTTGTATGGCGTTTTTAGGCTGAAAAAAAACGCAGCGGAAAAACGCCATGTGGGGCATCAGCCTTACCTACGACAAGGGAGATTTGTCGCGGCGTGACTAATCTCTCCGTGTTTCGCAGCCCTTAATTGAATTCAAGTTAAGGGTTTTACTTTCCTAAATAAAATCACAGAAAGATTGTAATCCTGCATTCATGTGCAGAGTAGCAGCCCTTCTACTGGTGTCTAAATGATTAGATTAGGATATGTAAATATTTTTAGGGAAGTCTGTGCTAAGATATCATTCAGTTGAAATTAGCTGATTTCACTTAGGGCTGTGGCACATGGGGAGATTAGTCGCCCATGACTTGCCGAAGTTGCCTCGAGAGGCAAATTTGGTGATTGCGGCACCGCATATGCCATCACACCAGCTATTTACATTTTCGCCGGTGGGATGTCATATCGGGGAGATTAGTCGCCCGTCCCGTGTGCCACAGCCCTTATAGTCATAATGTTAATGCTCCCTCAGCAGGCACCCAAACAGTGTTTTAGACTGGTAAAAATTTTACAAGTCAATAGAATGCTACAGGTATGGGATCCCTTATCCAGAAACTCGTTATCCAGAAGGTTCCGAATTATGGAAAGGCGATCTCCCACAGACTCCATTATAAGCAAATAATTTTAATTTTATAAAATGATTTACTTTTTCTCTGTAATTATAAAACAGTACCTTGAGCTTGATCCCAACTAAGATATAATTAATCCTTATTGGAGGCAAAACAAACCTATTGGGCTTCAATATTCAATGTTTAAATGATTTTTAGCAGACTTAAATTATGGAGATCCAAATTACGGAATGATCCCTTATCCAGAAAACCCCAGGCCCCAAGCATTCTGGATAACAGGTCCCATACCTGTACCACTTTTAGCCTTCATCCAGGCTGGCAATTGGTGTCATAGCATGTGACTTCTGTGTTTTATAGATCAGGTTTTGATGTAGTTGCTTCCACTTTTATTTTCCACTTGTCATTTTAATGTATTACAATTCATGCATCTATACTTAAATTCATATAAATGATCTCAACAGTAATAATGTCCCCAGAGAAGAAAAGTTGGAAAATATTCCTAGATAATATCTGCCTCTTCCCTAGTAGTCATTAAAAAGTTGGTGCTATAGCTGTAGGTATATAGTATTATGCATTAGTTAAAGTTGATTGTATTCTTTTAGGCGAAAAAAAACATTGCCCTGTAGTGCTTACAAGAGGAGGGTCTGTGTAATCCTGCTCAGTTTTATGCACATATACTTTACTGTCTATTTAATTAAGAAATAAAATGCAAGTAAGGTTTCCCTTTATGGACTGGACCCTTTACAGTGAGTTGGCTAGATTACTTCTTTCCATGAGGCACAAAAGTAGGCCTCGTTCTGTTAGCATGATGTCATTATGTTAGTAGAATTGTGTGATTTATTTTTTTTTGCTCAAGGTGTGTTACCACCCAAAATGTTGTGAAAGAATTGCCAGACAAGTCCACATTCAGGAGATCTTGGCAGGAAATCTCAACATTTTCCAATAAATGCCTGTCTGTTTTATTTTGTTATTTTGTTGTCCAGCAATAAAAATACTCTGTGCTCACTGAGCAATAAACTTTGGAGGGAGCAGAAGATAGGTAGAAACAAAACACTCGCTGTGACATAAGTCACTTGCAGCAGTTTCTTGGCAGAGGAAATGTGAGGTTACATAGGGATAACATCTGAAGAATAGTTCTCTGTCTGACTGAACTGAGCGATTGCCTTGGATTGGCAGTTATGTATATATATAATATACACATACATACATCGTGGAAAATAAGTGTTAACACGTCAATGTTTTTCTCAGTAAATATATTTCTAATGGGGCTATTGACATAAAATTTACACCATATGTCAGTAACACACACATACAAAGAAATCAAAACAAATATGTCTTTAAATTAATTTGTGTGGAATGACACAGGGAATAAGCACTGAAAAGGCTTACTACTTAGTCATTACTGTTGGTAATGACAGCTTCAAGGAGCCTCCTGACAGGAGAAACTAGTTGCATGCATTTCTCAGGTGTGATTTCTCCACACAAACTGTCTTTAAATCTTGAAAATTCTGTAGTTTAAATTCTTAGTCAATTACTATGAAAATACTCATCAGATTTTCATAGTAATTGACTGATAACCTTTCTAGCTAGATATATTCAAGTTTCATATAATTCTGTTTACTGTAATCAGTGTGTATGTTGGTGACCGATATCAGTAAAAGCCTTGGATATTGGTCGAAAATTTTGAATGGGCGCCTTTGAAGGTGACATTAGTGCTGAATCATAATGTTAATGCTAAATAGCAGGTGGGGTAAAGAATTCCTTTGTTTTTACCTGCATATCTGACAATTAATTTTTTACCATTATTAGAGTGGATGAACCATATTTTCCATCGTAATTGTAGTGTGTATGGCCACCATAACAAGTCCCTAAAAAAACTCCTTTTACAATTTTAAGAATACACTTTAATGTGATTCTTGGCCTGATCCAAAGATTTGGATTTACAGCATGGTGCAAATTCAATTGCTGACTGATTATATGGCAGACATGAAAATATGTTGTTACTGTGAGCACAAAATGCATCAGTGTGCCATGTTCTTGTACCTTGGTCCATCTGATCACAATCTGACTGGTCATATGGGAAGCTCATAAAAAACATGTCAGTGGCATTTGTCCAATAATTAATTTGTCCATTAAAACCAAATTTCATAAAATCCAGTTGTTTAGGCATACCATGAAGTGTGCCCACTTTATCTATGTTTCCATCAGCTAAGGCAAATTCATTCATCAAAACCCTTACCATAAAAATGGTCTCCAATGAGAAAGCATTAAGATATGCATATATGGATATGGCCCTAAAGTGCATATTTATGGTCCATACTGAAATGAAACATATGTACCCTAGAGTAAAATGTTTGACAGCAGACCTAAAGGCCCTGAGCAAGCATTACCATGCTAGTTAGTATAAAGACATAGGGCTACTAGGGCTAGGGTAATGTGAACCTAAATTCTTTAATAAGATAAGGTTCCCTCCATACCCCGGCCAGTAAGATACTGACTTGGCTTGGAGCTTGTTGTGTATATTATACCTGCTTTAAAGTATATAACACTGTGTTCCTTTTTTATTTTATCTACCATATTTTGTATGTGCTACCATCTTATTACATACAGTTTTATATTTGCTTGTACTTATGCTAAATATTGTAAATGTAAATATCTGGATACGGGAACATCTCTGTGCTCGGATTAGCCTACCCCCGTGCCTGCACACGGAGCTTCAATGTTGGCCCAGGTGCAGGCATGTGGAGTGGATTTCACTGATGTAATGCATACTCGTGCGTTTCAGCACCAAAATCCTCTGTGTGTGTGTGTGGGTGGCTGCACCTCACCCAACGCCAGGGATCCCCAACCTTTTATACCTGTGAGCCACATTCAAATGGAAAAAATTTTGGAGAGCAACACAAACATAAAAAAAGTTCCTGGAGGAGCCAATGAGAACTATAATTGGCTATTTGATAGCCCCTATGTTGACTGGAAGCCTACAGAAGGCTGTTTGGCAATTATACTGGGTTTTTGAGTGAAGACACATGGAGCTACTTGTCATGACTACAAAAATAGACGATGCTGATCATTTACTAATAATTAAACAATTCTTTCATTTTATTTTTTGCAGAGGCAATGGCAGAGCATTTTCTGGCATGTGTCTTCGCCCTAAGGGCTAATTCTTGGCCAGACTGCAAAATCACTTGTTATAGTACTTATTGTACAGCGCTGCGGAATATGTTGGCGCTTTATAAATAAATGTTAATAATAATAGTATAGTGTGCAGCAAAAGGCTATTGGTGGTAACAACATCACATCGTTAGAACATCTCATTTATCACTACCTGTTTAGTAAATTCCTCATTCACCTATTATCTTCCTACTTTTAATAATCCCACAATCTCTTTACAGTATTTGAGATGTGCTTTATTTTGTTAGTAATTAATATGCACTAGAAAGACATTGAAGGAGATGGTGCTTTATAAGTGTCATTAAAGTTTTATTAAAATAGTAGTGCATGAAATAAAACTAGGTTTTATTTTGTTTTATGTTCTGGAGCATATTGGTGTTTAGGATACCTTTTGTAAAAGAAAAAAAATGTGTTGTTGAACTATTCATAGGTCTGCTTCTACCATTCATGGATAATCTAGACTTTCCTCTTTCTGGCCAATCACATAACATTCTAAGTATATTAGTATAGAGGGAGTAGGAAGCAGTGGGAAGCCACGCATCCTGTTATTCAATCTACTTCTGGATGTGGTTGAATGAAGAGCATCTAAAAGAACTCACAATGAAGGTCTATTAGCATCCATGTATTTGAAAATTCGAAATACACTGTTAATTATTACATATCAAGAAAAAAAATCTTTATAATTATTATAGGAAAAAAATACTAATAATTAAACAATATATTCATTTTTTCAGACTTTTGACGCCAATGACCTCTATCAGGGGCAGAACTTCAACAAGGTGCTAAACTCCCTGGTGCTTCTCAACAAGGTTACAGCAGGTAAGTATAAGCACTCTGGTGTATGAAATTTAAATTATCATTAAAGGAAAATATTTAGGTTATTACATGTTTGCCTCCCCATGACAAATGGTTTCCCCCAGAAGGTTGGGGGTTTCTTATTTTGAACCAATGATCTATTCCAACTCGGTAAACTTACTTTTGCCTTGTGCAAACATGTGATGGTAGTATGTATTATAATGCTGCATTTTCTCTAGCAGCTAGGCAACAGATTGGAAAGCAGAATGGAAAATGAATAGGAAAGGGCCTCTGTAAGAAGATAAGATAAACAATAACAGTGTAGCCTCAGAGTACTGGATTTGTGTTTGCTAGGCCAGGGACACCGACAACCAAATAACATTTGAAATAGCACTCAAGTGGCAGACAAGTGGTAGAATAGTTAGTCATTTAACTAAAAGACATAAATGTAAAATAAAGACAAGTTGCTAAAAATAGCCAATTTATAAAATACCGAAAGTCAATTTTAAGGTGAACCTCTCCTTTAAACCCATAGCACTCTTGTCTTCCAGCTGTTTCCTGTGACCTACAGGATACAGGCTATAGCTCTGAACAATGAGGGCACAGGCGAGCAGCGGGAGAAAGGAAATCCTGTCCATCTCTTGCATTCAAATACAAACTGTTGCCTGGCTTTTCACACAAGTCTTTAACTTTTTCTTGCTCTGTATTACTACTGCCTGTGTTCGTAGAAATGATTAGGAAGGCAGTATATATAGATTTTTTTTGTTCTACTCATTTTGCAACCTTTGCCAAATCATAGTGTTTAAAATCTATAATTCTGCATTAGGCTTCATATATGGAATAACACCTAGGGGCTGATTTACTAAGACACGATTTCGAATCCGAATTGGAAAAATTCCGATTGGAAACGAACATTTTGCGACTTTTTCGTATTTTTTGCGAGTTTTTCGGCGTCTTTACGATTTTTGCGTAAAAACGCAAGTTTTTCGTAGCCATTACGAAAGTTGCGCAAAGTCGCGATTTTTTCGTAGCGTTAACACTTGCGCGCAAAGTCGTGCCTTTTTTTGTAGCGTTAAAACTTAAAAGGCGCGACGTTTCGCGCAAGTTTTAACGCTACGAAAAAATCGCGACTTTGCGCAACTTTCGTAATGGCTACGAAAAACTCGCGTTTTTATGCAAAAATCGTAAAGACGCCGAAAAAATCGCGTTTTTACGCAAAAATCGTAAAGACGCCGAAAAAGTCGCAAAATTACCGATCATTACGAAAAAAACCGCAATCGGACGCATTCGGACCGTTCGTGGGTTAGTAAATGTGCCCCATAGAGAAAATGCTGGCAGGCACTCTGGTTTCCCCAAAAGAAGATGTCAGTAGCAGCCAAATAGTAGATAAAATTTTTTTTAAAGTTTATTTTATCCATATATAAAAATCAAAAAAAGGAAGCCTTTCGCTTTTCATACCAATAGGGTACCCAGCATTTTCTATATGTGTTATTTCCATAATGGCTCCCTAAGCTGAAGGTCTGGGGCATGAGCACCTGGACCCATCTCTACGAAGGGTAAGATCTTCAGACTACCTGCTACAACTGTGATAACCCCTTATGATGTTTATTCATATATGAAGTGCTTTTTGAGTGGGATGTTGTTTGGGTCCATTCGATTTTGAATGACATACTGGAAAGAAAATGGTGTTTTAAGAAAAAAAAAAAAAAAAATACAGAGCATGACACAACACATGGAAATAATAAGCTAAATAAGCTAAAGCTAAATGGATTTAATGCCATATCTGTAGTACAGTAAGAAATTTTGCACTTATGAAAGAGTACAAGTAAATGCCCCTCTGGTTTTCCTTCTCTCATCCCACAAGCTTCTGCTTCTTTTTTGTTGATTGTACTTGGTGCAGAACCATAATAGCCAAAGCACCCTGCTTATTATACAAAGCGAAATTTGACAAAAAATCAGTAAAATGAATGACAAACTTATCAAGGTGTGTTTTATTTTTTGCCATCTGAATGCCAGATTTGATTCCGTTATTTCCAGTGGATGTTGCTCTAAGAAAAAAAACGTAAAAAGATTATGCTATTTTTACGTGACATAATCTGTGTATCACGATATACTTTACAATGTAGAAGTCCAAAATACTAATTATAATATGAAATGATAAAAACAGTTTTAAAGGCCCCTTACTGTGTGTGATGAGAATTTGATAAAAGCTATACTTTTCATTGTTAAGTTGGCCATACACACTACAATTACAATCTTTGCCCATTGGTTATTGGAAAGATTGTTCATCCACTCTACTGATGTTAAGAGCTAAATCTTCAGTTATGCAGATAAAAATAAAGGAATTCTTTACCCCCTATCTGGTGATTCAGCTTTACCATTACAATATTGATCAAAATTTTCAGTCCTGCTTGATCGGCGAGATGACCGAGAACCAAGGTTTTTACCAATATTGGCTGCCTCATCTCCCAACTTGCACTGAAGCTTGCTCATACAGTTCTCTTCCAACTGTTCTGTTTCTGCTCCCATTATGATTCAATCCCTGGCCCTGACACCAAATGATCCAGTCAGCCTAATTTGGCCCTGCCAGTGTTATTGTACAATATAACTTTTCCTAGCACTGCTTGCTGCTTTTTGCATTGCGCTGTTTTTATACCCAAATAAATGTTTTAATAACATTAATTATGTCTCTTTATTGGATATATAGAAGAGTAGAAAATATGTTATAGCATGCAAGACTTATTCTCTCTGTCGTTCCTCTCTAGATATTGGCTTGGGAAGTGACTCTGTGTGTGCCCGGTCATCTTCTCATCGGATAAAGTCATTCGATTCCCTTGGGTCTCAGTCAGTGCTTAGTCGCTCTTCAAAATTATTGCAGAGTCAATATAGGAGCCTGGTGAGTAACACCTTTATAATTAGAAGAACTACAGCTTTTATTGGAGGGATATGACACTCCAGTCTAACAGATATGCATTCATTCCATGAAAATGCTTGCCCTGTTTTAGTCTGAAGGGGTGACTGCTGCATTAACAGCAAGCAAAGCAGGTCTATAATGGTTTATTCATAACGGCAGCATGGGACACTTTAACCTAACCATCATCATATAAAATAGTTGATAATTTGCTCCAGAACAGTAACACCTTAGCAACCAAACCATTATGAAAGTGGGATTGACATTTACTATTTTGGGATTTGGCAAAGGGTTTTTTCTGTTGAAAAAAGACTTCATTAGTGTTAAATTAGTTTCCTTGCAGAAATATATTCTCTAGACTTTTGAACAAGACCCAAACAGAAGTGTTGTTGTATATTAAGAAAAAGTTAAATGACAAAGAGAATGGAGATATAAATACTAGCACCACAAGCACTGTAACAAACAGCTAACATTATCAGCTCCGCTCATTATTAATGGCAGGTTCAGAAGGTTTTCAAATAATATATGCTTGTATATTGTTTGTAATGTTTTGATAATGATGTTATCTTTAACATGACTCTTTATTTTGCTCCGTTGCTTTCTGAATTGCAGGATTTTACTTGATACACTGTACAAAATTCTCTCTTCGGAATCCTGAGATATAAAAGCAGAAGGAAAAGTACAATCACTGGGGGGTGCCAAACGTTAGTAATTGCAATCTCTTACCTGATACCCGGGGTGGTGCTCCTGTTAGCAGAAAACTGCAACAGCCTGGGGTACTTGCCAGTGAGTGATCCTTCCTTCCATCCTCTTTCTTCTCGATCCCTGGGCCAACGCATGTAAAGTGAAAAACTCAGCTATTTTTTTCAAAGTTCGACTTTTCACTCTATTTCACATGCGCAAGCAGCATAAAGAAGGAAGGGGATCAATCTTTCTCGCAGGCACTTTGGGCTGGTGCAGTTTTCTGCTAACAGGAGCACTGGCCTGAGGTATTAAGTAAGTGATTACAATCATTGAGGAATGATTAACATTTTGGTGCCCCCCCCAGTGATTTTACCTTTCCTTTAATATATAATCAACTGTACTAACAAGTATTCCTAAAAAAATTCTCTTGTTAAGTTTATTTTTAATGAATACACATTATTTTTAATGAATGGGACTAATAGGAACCCTTTAATATCACATATTATTCACATAAGGCTGTGAAGTAAGCACCCCAGACCTTAACTAAACATAATTTCTATTACAAATAGAATCAGTTAACATGTGCTTACACAGTGAAAATAGCTTCTTGCAGCCCCAGGTGCACGCTGTACCCACTGCCCGGGCAGATAAATTCAAAAATGAAGAAAACAGCAGCACTCCGGTTGTTTTGAAAAATGTGAATCTTTACTAAGTGCCAAAGGCAACGTTTCGGGCTTCACTCCAGCCCTTTATCAAGCCTATTAGTACAAATACAAACAAGTGTTTAAATACCCACAGGAAGAGGAGGATCAGTCCATATTCACCTCCATTTAACCCATAATATTCTGTGAATATATTTAGTGCACACAATGAAATGCAAACTAAGTGCCTATGTATACAATATAAGAAGTGCCCTGTGGCATGTATCACATATAACATATATAACAAATTAAACAAATCTTGAAATGGACAGCATCCCACTGCAGTGTATTTCATCCCTCAGATATCTTTCTGGCTCCAATGCCGAATTAAGGGGACAACTAACCCCATATTCACCTCCATTTAACCCATAAAATTTAGTGAATATATTTAGTAAATACAATAAATCACAAGATAAATGCCTGTGCATGCAATATACTAAGTGCCCTGTGACATGTATCACATATTGTAAATTGAACAGCTCTTGAAATGGACAGTATCTTACTGCAGTTTATTTCATCCATCAAATATCTCTCTGGCTCCAATGCCACATTCAGGGGACAATTAACCCCAGAACTAATATGGATCAGGAGCTCCCACATATTTAAATCTTACTGTCCTAAAGAAAAATTAAACAAAACATATAAGCAAAAATTTAAGACATAAAACACAAGTATTTGTTAAAAACAAGCACTTAACATCAACTTACTCATATAAACATCATAGGGGTATATTCCCTATTGAGACCGCCAGGTGACAGGGTACCTAATGTATTAATCCAACGCATTTCCAATTTTTTTAGTAATCGCTGTCTATCTCCTCCCCGTCTAAGTGGATCGACATTATCTATCACTTGATATCTTAACTGTGAAATAGAATGTTTAATTTGATGAAAATGTGCAGGTATAGGTAATTGCAATTGTTTGCAACGTATATTGGATTTATGTTGCTTAATCCTATCCTTTACCTTCTGTGTAGTTTCTCCTATGTATGCAAGGCCACACGGACACTTAATGAGATAAACTACATACGTGGAGTCACATGTAAAATATTTTCTAATTGGAATAGTTCTACCCGTGTGTGGGTGTGTGAAGAACTCACCCTTTGTAATGTTATTACAATGTGCGCAGGATACCCAAAAACCGTTGTGAATATTTCTTTTGTGGACCTAAATCAGCCCTAACCAAAAGGTCTTTCAAATTTTTATTCCTTTTATAAGCCATTAGAGGTGGTATAGAAAATTCCTTAACATTAGATATGCCCATTTTTAATACCTGCCAGTGTTTCCTAATAATGTTCCTTACGTGTTCACTGGCTACTGAGAATTGGCTCACAAATGCCAACCTTTCTCCCTTCTCTCTGGTTCCATTATCAAGGGGGATTCTCAACTGTGCGTCACAAACACCCTTAGCTGTATCCAAACTCACTTGTAACTCCCTTTTTGGATACCCCCTTTCCACAAAACGCTCAGACATCTGGTTCAGCCTCATATCGCACTGTTCCTTATTAGAAACTATCCTTTTAACCCTTTTGAACTGTGTAACTATCCTTTTAACCCTTTTGAACTGTGTGATTTATAATTTCTATTACAGACACTCCTTATTTTTAAATGGGGGAAAATTCCAATTTATACATTAATATGTCCCCTTTATGCCCCCCCTTCTGCTCATGGTCCTTCTAGGCTTATGGCTCACTGTTAAGTAGTATGCACTTTGCTTAGCCGGACTCCTTGTTGTCAGTAAGCTGCACATTTTGGAAGGAAGGGCAGGTGCTAGTCTTCCTTCATTTTCTTTCCCCCACTAGGCTCAGGACGACTGCACCCCCCACGCCTGGCGCCTGGCCACGCATTGGCGGCTCTGAAGTGTGTTTTAATGTAAACCCACATTATTTTTCTTGAATGTATGTACTGAGTACACTGTCAATTTTGCTATGTAATGATAGATAAATTAATGGATACATCATCACTAATCACTGATATTTGTCTTATGATTCTTGCATGTAGTCTAAAGGAAGACTGACCAGCTGTAGACTAAAGGTGGCCATACACATTGTGATCCGCTCATTTGGCAAGGTCGCCAAACGAGTTAATCTTCTCCCGATATGCCCACCTACTGGGCTAATTCAATTGTTTGGCTCTGGGCCCCAGCGATCGAATTAAACCTGTGGGCATAGGCGCCGTTGGACCGAGGACCGCATCAACGAGCCAATGTGGTCCCCAATTACATTACATTAACATTTATTTATAAAGCGCCAACATATTCCGCAGCGCTGTACAATAAGTGGGTTACATACATGGACATACAGAGTAACATATAAAGCAATCAATAACCGATACAAGAGGTGACGAGGACCCTGCCCAAAAGAGCTTACAATCCAATGGGGTAGGCTTCTCAGGGCTGCTGATATGCAGGCAGATAAGCTGCTGAATTGGTCTAAATGAAACAAATTGGCAGCTGAATTTTGCCCGTTTATGCCCACCTTTAGTGTAGTGAGGATAGATATGTTTATTGCCTGCTCATGAACACCATTTACTTTGTCATTCCCAAACAAGCTGTATAGGAGATAATAGATATTCTTGTTTATACAAGTTAAAACAGTGCTTTCCTGTTTCATAATTGGGAAAAATATAGTGCAGGATTGATCTAGAAGTCCCTGCACCTTTGGCCAGTACAAAAAGTTCATCAAGAAAGCAAACTTATTCATGTTTGGGGGTGGCAAGAAATCACATCTTTGTTACTTTGCTTCCTTTAGGACATGACCGAAAACAGCAACCATCATATGGTGGTACGGGCAAAGTTTAATTTCCAGCAGACAAATGAGGATGAGCTATCCTTCAACAAGGGGGATCTCATTCACGTCACACGCCTGGAAGAAGGTGGCTGGTGGGAAGGCACACACAGTGGCAAAACAGGATGGTTCCCAAGCAACTATGTCCGAGAAGTAAAGTCATCTGGTATGTATTGTTGTTGTTTTTGCAGTTCAAAAGGGATGTTGTTTTACACAATGCTGAAGCACAACAACATTGTTAGAAAGAGTCTAATGTGAGCTTGTATTTAGTCACATAACAATCTCAACAGGAAGTATGAGGGGGGCATTTTTTATTTGAAATTAAACCATTCTGTTGATTTCTTCCAATATGGAAAAGCCATATAACACATTCTCAGAATTATTGCAGTCCCTCCTAGAGATGTTTGCTTTATGAGAAACAATGCATTATGAGGAAAAAACATGGCAATTTTGCTTGAAATTGCACTTTGCTCACTGCACTTACAGAGGTAAATGACCCTTTATACAAGTCATGGCCCTTTATACGAGTTATAAGACACTCATGCTCATGTACATTTTAATTTTTTTTTTTTTTTTAAAAAAAAAGAGGGTTTAAATTTATGACCAATCGTTATAAAAAGCATGGTCAGTTTTTATGGCTATGGTGTCTAACTGGCTTTGTCCTTGAAGTTTGATGTGATATCTTCAAAATAAAGGATATCAATACATTCTACTATACACAAAACAGGTTTTACTGTAGTACATATTGATAGCAGTTTTTTTGTTTTCCAGTTCCAGAGATAAAGATACACAAATGATTTCTAGTTCTAACTTTTAAAAACGCCACATATAGTAGTGATGTGCGGGTCAACAAAAAGTGGATTTGCACCTGACCTTAATGCCCTCTTCCGACCTTGCAAGCCATTGTTCTCATGACCCACAACAATTTATTTTTCAGAAAAAAATTTCTTTTTTTTTTTCTTTGTATTCTGTAATTATTGTAGATAAAAAAAAATTATCAATAAAAAAAAATGTGAGTCTAGGTTGTAATATTGAATTCTATATAATTCCATTATATAGAGCTGTGCTTTTTTTTATTTTGTATGCACTAAAGTTGTGGTTTATGGTTGGTTAAAGTTGTGGTTTAAACTCTGGTTGGTCAGATTGATGGGCAGTTTTAATTAGAGGAATGATGTTTTGACAAAAAGTAGTTTTTGACGAACTTCCATGTGAGAAGACTGCAAAAAAAAATGCATGAGATTGCACACAGGGACTTAATAGCTTTTTTTTTAAAATGTTTTGTATAAAAAAATATTTTTTAATGTATTCTTTGTAACATAGTAACATAGTAACATAGTAAGTTGGGTTGAATAAAGACATTTGACCCCTCACTGATTTTGTAAGTTTGTCCAATGACAAAGAAATGAAAAGTCTCAGAACAGTATCATTTCAATGGTAGGTTTATTTTAACAGTGGCAGATAGCACATCAAAAGGAAAATCGAAAAAATAACTTTAAATAAAAGATAGCAACTGATTTGCATTTCATTGAGTGAAATAAGTTTTTGAACCCTCTAACAAAAAAAGACTTAATACTTAGTGGAAAAACCCTTATTTGCAAGCACAGAGGTCAAACGTTTCTTGTAATTGATGACCAAGTTTGCGCACATTTTAGGAGGAATGTTGGTCCACTCCTCTTTGCAGATCATCTCTAAATCCCTAAGGTTTCGAGGCTGTCTCTGTGCAACTCTGAGCTTGAGCTCCCTCCATAGGTTTTCTATTGGATTAAGGTCCGGAGACTGACTAGGCCACTCCATGACCTTAATGTGCTTCTTCTTGAGCCACTCCTTTGTTGCCTTTGCTGTATGTTTTGGGTCATTGTCGTGCTGGAACACCCATCCACGACCCATTTTCAGTTTCCTGGCAGAGGGAAGGAGGTTGTCGTTCAGGATTTCACGATACATGGCTCCGTCCATTTTCCCGTTAATGCGAATAAGTTGTCCTGTGCCCTTAGCAGAAAAACACCCCCAAAGCAAAATGTTTTCACCCCCATGCTTGACGGCGGGGACGGTGTTTTGGGGGTCATAGGCAGCATTTTTCTTCCTCCAAACACAGCGGGTTGAGTTAATGCCAAAGAGCTCTATTTTGGTCTCATCAGACCACAGCACCTTCTCCCAGTCACTCACAGAATCATTCAGGTGTTCATTGGCAAACTTCAGACGGGCCTGCACATGTGCCTTCTTGAGCAGGGGGACCTTGCGAGCCCTGCAGGATTTTAATCCATTGCGGTGTAATGTGTTTCCAATGGTTTTCTTGGTGACTGTGGTCCCTGCTAATTTGAGGTCATTAACTAACTCCTCCCGTGTAGTTCTAGGATGCTTTTTCACCTTTCTCAGAATCATTGACACCCCACGAGGTGAGATCTTGCGTGGAGCCCCAGAGCGAGGTCGATTGATGGTCATTTTGTGCTCCTTCCATTTTCGAACAATCGCACCAACAGTTGTCACCTTCTCTCCCAACTTCTTGCTAATGGTTTTGTAGCCCATTCCAGCCTTGTGCAGGTCTACAATTTTGTCTCTGACATCCTTGGACAGCTCTTTGGTCTTTCCCATGTTGGAGAGTTTGGAGTCTGCTTGATTGATTGATTCTGTGGACAGGTGTCTTTTATACAGGTGACTAGTTAAGACAGGTGTCCTTAATGAGGTGGACTAATTGAGTAGAAGTGTCTAACCACTCTGTGGGAGCCAGAACTCTTAATGGTTGGTAGGGGTTCAAAAACTTATTACACTCAATGAAATGCAAATCAGTTGCTATCTTTTATTTAAAGTTATTTTTTCGATTTTCCTTTTGATGTGCTATCTGCCACTGTTAAAATAAACCTACCATTGAAATGATACTGTTCTGAGACTTTTCATTTCTTTGTCATTGGACAAACTTACAAAATCAGTGAGGGGTCAAATAATTATTTCCTCCACTGTACGTCCATCACGTTCAACCATAATGCCTATATATAACCTGCCTAACTACAAGTTGATCCAGAGGAAGGCAAAAAACCCCATCTGAAGCCTCTCTAATTTGCCGCAGAGGGGAAAAAATTCCTTCCTGACTCCAAGATGGCAATCGGACCAGTCCCTGGATCAACTTGTACTAAGAGCTATCTCCCATAACCCTGTATTCCCTCACTTGCTAAGAATCCATCCAGTCCCTTCTTAAAGCTATATAATGTATCAGCCAGCACGACTGATTCGGGGAGGGAATTCCACAACTTCACAGCTCTCACTGTAAAAAATCCTTTCCGAATATTTAAATGGAACCTCCCTTCTTCTAAACGGAGTGGGTGCCCTCGTGTCCGTTGGAAGGACCTACTGGTAAATAAAACATTAGAAAGGTTATTATATGATCCCCTTATATATTTATACATAGTTATCATGTCACCTCTTAAGCGCCTCTTCTCCAGTGTAAACAGACCCAACTTGGCCAGTCTTTCTTCATAACTGAGACTTTCCATACCCTTCACCAGCTTAGTTGCCCTTCTCTGGACCCTCTCTAACTCAATAATGTCCCGTTTGAGCACTGGAGACCAAAACTGAACAGCATATTCTAGATGGGGCCTTACCAGCGCTCTGTAAAGGGGAAGAATAACCCCCTCCTCCCGTGAATCTATACCCCTTTTAATACAGCTCAAAACCCTGTTTGCCCTTGCAGCTGCTGCCTGGCATTGCTTGCTACAGCCAAGTTTATTATCTACAAGGACTCCAAGGTCCTTCTCCATTATGGATTTGCCTAGTGCAGTCCCATTAAGGGTATACGGGGCTTGCATATTTTTACATCCCAGGTGCATGACCTTACATTTATCCACATTAAATCTCATCTGCCACTTAGCTGCCCAGATTGCCAGTTGGTCAAGATCCTGCTGCAGGGATGTCACATCCTGGATAGAATTGACTGGCCTGCAGAGTTTTGTGTCATCTGCAAACACTGATATATTACTCATAATACCATCCCCCAAGTCATTTATGAACAAGTTAAACAAAAGTGGACCCAGTACAGAACCCTGAGGGACCCCACTGAGAACCTTATTCCAAGTAGAGAATGTGCCATTAACAACCACCCTCTGTACCCGATCCTGTAGCCAGTTTTCAATCCATGTGCAAACGACTTCACTAAGACCAATATACCTTAGTTTAGAAAGCAGTCGTTTGTGGGGAACGGTATCAAATGCTTTGGCAAAATCCAAATAGATTATATCTACTGCATCCCCACTGTCCAGCTTCTTACTTACCTCATCATAAAAAGCAATTAAATTGGTCTGACATGACCTGTCCTTCATAAAGCCATGCTGATTACTGCTCATAATACCATTCTCCACTACATAATTTTGTATGTGATCCCTTAACAAGCTTTCAAATAACTTGCCCACCACGGATGTCAAACTTACAGGCCTATAATTGCCAGGCTGAGATCTTACTCCCTTTTTAAATATGGGAATGACATTCGCCTTCTTCCAATCCCTAGGTACCATACCTGATGAAAGAGAGTCTGAGAATATCAGAAACAAGGGCCACTGTAATTCTGCCCCTAGCTCTCTCAGTACCCGAGGGTGTATTCCATCTGGCCCAGGTGCCTTGTTTACATTTATCGTGTGTAACCCTTTAAGCACCATATCCTGTGCCAACCACTGTGAAGTTGGAGCTGAGGCAACAGTGCAGCTATTGGGTGGGACTTGGCCCACTGGCTCCTCTACTGTATACACAGAAGAAAAGAACTGGTTAAGCACATCTGCCTTTTCTGTATCCGCTGTAACCATATTGTTACTATAACTCAATGGGGCCACACCCTCAACCTGCATCTTTTTACTATTAATATACTTAAAAAACTTTTTGGGGTTAGTCTTGGCCTCGGCCGCGATGCGCTCCTCATTTTCTATCTTTGCGTTCCGGATTGCTGTTTTACAACACTTGTTACAGTGTTTATATTCATTAAACGCAGCTACTGTCCCCTCTGACTTATATTTCTTAAAAGCTTTCCTTTTTCTCCCTATTAACTTCTTTACCTCAGAGTTAAGCCACATAGAGTGATTCTTAACACTTCTACTTTTTCTTATTAATGGAATAAATTGAGAACAGTAATGATTTAATATCATTTTAAATGACAACCATTTCTGCTCTGTGTTTTTATCAGAAAACATAATGCCCCAATCTATGCCCTGAAGCGCTGCCCTTAAGGAGCTAAAATTTGCCTTCCTAAAATTCATCGTCTTTGTTGCCCCCATGTAAATTTGTTTCCTGCACCAAACATCAAATGAAATAACATTATGGTCACTATTACCCAGGGGTTCAACCACTTGCACATTTGCTATACGTTCTGGGTCATTAGAGATGACTACTTTTATAATATGCCAGTTAGACCTTGACTTAACTGCTTTGTGTTTTGAGAATTTCAGTTCTAAGTTTCTTGTTTTCATGTTTGTGTTTAAGAGGCAAACTGCAGTGCCTTAGTGGGTCAAGTACTTGCAGTTTACATACAAAATTAAGGTTATTTTGCGCGTAGCAGGTATGGAAGGGTTTAATACAGTTCCTCTTGTTGTGGTGATCCCCAACCATAAAATTATTCCTAAAACCATTGGAAATATGTGTTTTCCGATGGTCTTAGGCGACCCCTGTGAAAGGGTAGTCCGACCCCCAAAGGAGTCGCGACCCACAGGTTGAGAACCGCTGTCCTAAACTCAGATTACAAAGCAGAGAGGGAAGGGGGAGAGAGGAGAGATGTCCCCTGAAGAATTTTTCTGAGAGAAGAAATTCTGACACAGAAGATCATGTATAAAAAAAATAAATGGAAAGAAATGTGGTGTTTTTTTCACAGAGGACTCTGAGCAGTAGTTCTGTAAGTGCTTATGGCTGTTTTTACATTTTTCTGATAAAACTTACTTAGTTTTTACCTTTCCTTCTCCTTTAAGATGATGTAACGTTCTAGGTTTATTATTATGTCGAGTGCAGGGCTTACTTACAGTGCCCTGCAGCTTTCTAGCCTGAACTAGAAACTATGTAGAATAGTGTACGGGCTGTTTTAGCATGAATATATAATATGAAAAGATTGCCATGTGCCCTAGATTATCTCACTTTCCTCTCTAAACAAGTAAAAACTTTAGTTTAATATATGTGTTTATTAATGGCTTTTTCTTTTTCTTTAGAAAAGCCAGTGTCTCCAAAGTCCACAACACTAAAGAGCCCACCTAAAGGGTTTGACACATCCGCAATCAACAAAAGTTACTACAATGTGGTGAGTTTTTTTTTTTTTTTTTTTTGCGTAGCTCCACGATGAGCTACTTGCACAAATAAGGTATCATTTTAGCTTTTGGCACTCAGCGTTGTTACTGCACAGAGTAGTCTATGCAATGTATTGCCAAACATGTGACACTTTTGTAGTTATAGTTGTTTTTTTTTTTATATAGTTTGCTGTGTAATGCTTTGAGATATTTACAGACTGTTCCCCCTCTTTTTGGCTTAAGGGTATTTTATAGCAGACATGAGCTCTTGTTCTTTATAAATGTGTTTTTCTTCCATATTTTTTTAATTTGTTATGTATTGTATGCAATACAAGCTGGTGAAATCTTGTGGTTTACAAGAATATACCAGAAGATATTTAATAGTACATAGGTCCAAGCAGCACAAGAGAAGGAAGCATGGAATGAGCACAGGTGCCAATTAATTACTTATGTGTGAGTGCAGCAGTTTGGAACACTAGGATACGCAAGTAACCGCATTATTATATGACGCTATTTTGGTAGCGTGTGTGTGCATTTGAACAATGAAGCATGCTGAGTAACACAGCCACCCGTTACAAATAGAGCCCAGAGAGGGAGCGTCTAGTGACTGTTTGCTTATTGTGCTCCATCAGATATACTGAATTGTATATTAAGGTAGGTAAAAGGTGCACTTTAACTGAACCTGTTACACACTCTTTGTATGAGAAAGGCATACATCAGTCCTTTTGGACTCCCTAAAGGTTCTTTGACAAAGCTGGAGGAGAGTGCTTGGTGTTTGATGCGCTCCCTCATATAGATCATAAAGTCTTATTTGAACATGTTATATGGATTTTTGGCACAGCCTGGTCCCCCAACTCATGAGGAATTTTTGAACTAGACATTATTTTATGGGCAACTATATATCAACCTGAATGAGTTTATGATAATTTCTGCTTTCAAATTTATGCACGCTCAGTGATGCACTTCCCATGCATAACTGTAGATTGTAGTTTTGGGTGGGACGCCACCCAGTACTTGGTTTTATGTGGATTGCTAATTGGGTGCACAGTTGTGGGGTGTGGTGCCTGAACAATTTGCTGCACAAATAAATTTCACTTTTTTAATTTTTCTAATAACTTGAATGCCCCAGGTCTCTCTTTTTTTCTTACTGTACAAGTTGTAGTGAAATGGGAGCATCCATCGAGTACAGGTATGGAACCTGTTATCTAGAATGCCCGGGACCTGGGGTTGGGGTTTCCGGATAAGAGATCTTTCCATAATTTGGATCTCCATAACTTAAGTCTGATAAAAATCATTTTAATACTTAATAAACACAACAGGATTTTTTGCCTCCAATAAAGATTCATTATATCTTAGTTAGGATCAAGTACAAGGTACTGTTTTATTATTTCAGAGAAAAGGAAATCATTTTTTAAAATTAGATTTGCTTATAATGTAGTCTATGGGAGACGGCCTTTCCATATTTTGAAACTTTCTGGATAACGGGTTTCCAGATATGGGATCCCTTACCTGTTTTGGGAACAGGTATACCAGTTTTAGCAATTAATAAAATATATCGGAAGATATATTGATGCAACGTGTTTATTGTGAAGGTTCCTGTATATATATGATTCTATGATATTATTTATGTCTAGACTAGAAGTACATGAGTATGTCTTTGTTTGAATAAGATATATTTATAAAATTTTTCATGCTTTTTTGCAGAGAGCAAGCAGAACTATGCTAATACTGGGGACCTTATATCTTAGATCTGTGACAGGCTGCATTTTTTTGGCACAATATCTGATAAATAGCATTAAAATTGGGTATCTTTGTGTCTCCATCTGTTTCCTTTTCTTCCATAAAAGATCACATCCTGTTATTCAAGCTGCTATGTGACTCTGCATTTAGACAGGATAACATACTTATATTCTTTATTATCCTTATCTTCTTGGGGACACTTAGTGCGAAGACACATGGGGCGATTAGTCACCGCAACTTTTTGAAAAGTTTAATTTCTGCGACTAATTGCAGCGACTTTTCTATCACAGGTTTAAATAGAAGCGCTTGCGACTAATTGCCCCGCGTGTCTTCGCCCTTAGTTCTCTTATAGGGCTGCGGTGTGCAGATGCTCATTAGAATCCCATGAGCCAGGCAGCCCTTCTATTTGCCCTGTTATATGCCATTTGGGAAGGCTTTAAATATATTCCATTTCATTTAGATATGGGGACTAAAACCACTTAGGACCAATAGACCCAGGGTATTACACTGTCAGTTTTGGCTGCTGGAAAACTTCCTCACCATTCAAGTTATGTAGGGTATCGCCTTATATTATTACAGTGATTCCTAGAAGCTCTTTGGGAGGAACAGCAAGTTTCAAAATTATTTAAATAGGGAATCTTGTTTGCAAGAGAATTTTTATTAATCCACATCAGCCTCTACCCTCAGTGGAGTGCACCTTATAATTTTCTTACCACAGTCTCAAAGCCCTAGGGTTTATTTAACTTGCCAGTATAAGATTTTAACCTGCCAGTATATTTCTGGTTTGTGAGCTAAAACTGGAGCACCTGTAGGGAACTAACACAGGAACAGCAAGAATATGCAGACTCCATGTGCATGGTCTGAGATGATATATTTTGGAATAAAACCTTTTTTGGCAAGTATATACAGACTCCAAGCGCATGGTCTGAGATTATATCTTTTGGAATAAAACCTTCTATATTGGCAAGAATATACAGACTCCAAGCGCATGGTCTGAGATTATATCTTTTTGACTAAGACCTTACACGTTTTTGGCTGTGAATACATAAGGCGAAAGATTTGTACAGCTACTATTGCCAGGTCACTGTGGACACTGTAGATAGGGCAAAATTGAATGTTTTAACAGATATGTTCTGTATGCGCACATTTTAATTAAAATAGATATATTGCTTGCATGGAAATGTAGTCACTTGATTTGCAAAAGGGAACACACTTTCCATGGCAGTGGTGCTGCGAGCAAATAGTGTTGCATTGCAACTTTTGTCTCAACCCAGCATCTAGTATTACAGTCTAATAGAAAACTAATACTGTACAGTAATTTTTATTAACATTTATTTATAAAGCGCCAACATATTCCGCAGTGCCGTACAATAAGTGGGTTTCATACATTGGACATACAGAGTAACATATAAAGCAATCAATTGAACAAGAGGTGAAGAGAGCCCTGCCCAAAAGAGCTAACAATCTAATCTCACTTTGATAGTTAAAACAAAATGACTGACTGAGCACTAGCAGGAATGTTTTTTAATGCAATCTAGGCTTCAAGTTTATTGATCTTCTATATTTTCAATAAACTGTTCTGATCTATGGCAACTCACCCCCCAGCATAACCCAACCTCCAGAGAATTGTAGAATCCAGTCTTTACATGGGTGGTTCACCTTTATATTAACTTTTAGTATGTTATATAATGGCCTGTTTTTAGCAACTTAATAATTGGTCTTCATTATTTATTTCTTTATAGTTTCAAATTAATTGTCTTCCACTTCTACATGTTTCCAGTTTTTAAGTGGGGGTCACTGACTCCAACAGCCAAAAACTCTGTGAGTTTACAATTTTATTATTTACTTGTTACTTTGTATTTCTTATATTCCTATCCATTCCCTCTCCTATGCATATTCCATTCTCTCATTTGAACTGCTGTCTTGTTGCTAAGGAGAACAAGACCCTAGCAACCAGATAGCTACTGAAGTAATAAACTGAAAAGCTGCTGCCATACGATATTGCCCACTGTAGATGGGCATATTGGGAGAAGATCTACTCATTTGGCAAACAAGCAGATCTTAACGTGTCTTCAGTGACCTCAGTCTTCACAGAATGTGAGCACTTAAAGGTATGAGAGCATTATTGTATCGTAACTGATAAAAGTAAAGACTGGTACGTTCACCCACTGAAAAGATAATACTGCCATCTGCTGTCTTCATGGTATATAGATGCATGATCCTTGTGCATACAGGGTACGATATTTGACTGCCCTACCATGTTATGCATATGGTGAGTGATGAAATGCTTCTTTTAAACTTGAACCCAAAACACTACTTGGTGATATATGTACATCTCAAATCATTAATATATGTATTGTTTATTTGGGTCATTGTCATACTGGGTACATTTCTAAATGAATTGATCTAAAATTAACTTTTATGGTCAGATTTGTTATTATTTGCATTCCCAAAATGACCCCCCCCCCCCCCCCCCAACTTAACCTACCAAGATCCTATAGCATTAAGTATCTTACTTTAAGCAAGTTTTTTTACTGGCATTTTTACACCAGTCATAATTTATTAGCTTGCTTGAAAATAAATGGACAAAATGATTCTGATACCTGATCAGGGTTTTCCATAAATACATGCACAATCACAGATAAAAGGTGTATAGGGCATATTTATAGGAGACAACATCACTTACATTTTTAATTTTTACTTAAAAGTTAGAAAACAAAAGGAAAAATCTGATCTGGTTGCTATGGGCAACATCGTCAGTGATGTTTGTCTCCAGTGTTAATAAATACGCCCCTATGTAACAGCCCTATTTTTAATCGCACCTGCTGGGTTTTTTTTTCTGTACCCAAGCAACCAATTACCTTCTGTAATTAAAACTGTAAATTAATAAGTAATATGCCCCTTTTGAACACTAGTGAAAGTTTTATATGCAAGTTATGCCATTCCAGCAAGAACAGCAGTCTAGTAGCTGTAGCTGATGTTATTAGACTGTCTGATGAATGTCGCTCTAGGCTGCACAGCATGAGATTATATTTCTGATTCTTGCCATGAGAATAATATTTATCTCAGATTTATAATGCAAGATACATGTGTGCCTTTCTAACATATCTAGTCTTTTCGCCAGCACTTGGTCTAACCCACACTGTAGCATTGAACAGCTGCTAGAAACACCCTTGTGGGATATCTAGTTTTTTATCTTTTGAATTTATGTGTTTGTATAAGGGCTGCACCGAATCCGGGCTTTTTTTTAAAGATTCAGTTTAGTCCGAACCAAATCCTAATTAGCATAAATTAACATATGCTAGTTAACATCCAGAAAGGGTTAAATTGTCAGGTTAAAAAGAGGTATAACCACTGTGTTGGTCTTATTTATTGAATGCAGTGGTGGCAAAAACTAAAATATATGTTTGTGTGGCTGTGTGCCTAACCAGGTATTCTGTACTTATGTACAGATCAGATAATTTAGGATGATGTTATACCTGGTAACAGTCTCTCTGATCTGTTGGTTCTACCGACCTGAACTTCTGTAAGGTAAACCAGCTGTGTAACCTCTTAGGCCAGTGATCTTCAGCCTTTTACTATACAGCTGTTATTGGTATTCTGTTAATTGTAGTTTAGCAACCACTAAAGAGCTGTTGGTTGAAGAATACTGCCTAATATATTCTTATTAATCTTATTCTCTTATACCCCTGCAGTTCTATGGTGTCTTGTATACATTTGCTCAAAGTACATGCTTATTTTGTTTGAACAGCATTCTGTGTTGAGTGTATAAACAAGAAGAGGTGGATTTACATCTTTTATTAGTTGCATATAGTTACATAGTTAGAAAGGGTTGAAAAAAAAAGACCATCAAGTTCAACCCTTCCAAGTAAACCCAGCACACACAAACCTATACTTACCAATCTATACACTCACATACATAAACTATATATACAACCACTAATACTAACTGTAGATATTAGTATCACAATAGCCTTGGATATTATGCTTGTTCAAGAACTCATCCAGGCCCCTCTTAAAGGCATTAACAGAATCTGCCATTACCACATCTCTAGGAAGGGCATTCCACAACCTCACTGCCCTCACCGTGAAAAACCACCTACGCTGCTTCAAATGGAAACTCCGTCCCTCTATTCTAAAGGGGTGGCCTCTGGTGCATTTCTTGTTTTTATGGGAAAAAAGAACACCCCCTACCTGCCTATAATCCCCTCTAAATGTACTTGTACAGGGTAATCCCCTCGCAAGTGCCTTTTTTTCCAGAGAAAACAACCCCAATATTTATATGTTATCTATGTGTTTGGTGTATACACCCATCTGTTGTACAGCACTATGGCATATGTTGGTGCTCTATAAATACATATTAGTAATAATCATAATGCTAATAACAATTAAGGAAGTTGTGATACATTCAACGTGCATGGTCAAATGCATTGTTTACACCACTTCATTCCTACAGCTATAGAAATTATACAAGGCTTGCATGTATGTGGACAGGGCACATTATATTACTTGGTGAACTTGCACCCTTTATTGTGTTCTGTTATCTAATTTCTGTATTATAGGACCCTTACTCCAAAGAGCTAGTGTCCCCCAAACAGATTCACATGGCCTTGGATAGATAGAGTTGGCTTGGAGGTCAGCAGTTTGGTTCTCAGCAGTGAATGAACTGTCAAAAAGCAACAAGAATTCTTTTTTTTCTCTTTTTTCTCTCATAATAGACTGAAATGAATGGAAGCATTCATAGAAAATGAACAGCATCTTGTGTATTCACAAAATAAAAGATCAAGGCGTTCCTCCGCTAATTGTTGTCCATTCACTGTTTTATACTGTTTAAAGCTGCAATAGGAGTAATATCTTCATCCCTTGATCTTTTTTTCCTATGAGAGCAATGCTTCAGAGGTAAGGTTGGATCCAGGCTCTATAGCTTGTGCAGGGGCACTAATGTAGTGAGCAGTTGTACATGTACTGGGCCCTCATTACTCTTTGCTTATAAAGATGTTCAGGCCAAAGCTTTTTTATGCACTGGAAGTCCACAACAGTCTCATTTCGTTGCTGGTACAGTATTTGCACAGTTTGTATAAATTTAGATTAGTAAAATCCACTAAAGTGTTTTATATTTTTAAAGTAGTAGTATATAACTGTTTACATTATACTAAAATGTAATTAAGACAATTTGTTATTGGTCTTCCTTTTTTTATTGTAATTGTTCTTTCTATGATTTTTTTTTTTTTTTTATTATAAATAACTAGTAATTTTGTTTACACATAATTCCTCTTGGGCTATTTAAAAAATCTCTTTGTAAAAGAAAAATTGTGCCTCAGGTGAACAGATTAAACAGCTATTCATGATGCGGTGATTAAGGACCTTAGGCTCATGCCACACAATGTGTACGGTGTATATTTTTGTCAAGTTAAAAAACACTTGCCTTGAATACACGCCATACGCTCCTACCTGTGCCTGCACCCGAATGAATGGAATACGCTCAGGTGCACCATGTAGCCATTATCCACATAAGAATATGAATAGGTAATTATTAGGATATAAGTGGTCTATTGGTAAAGTTTTCAGAATGTATTTTTCCCCATTAATTGTGTAAACTGATTGCACAAGTAAATTAACTTTTACAAGGTTTTACAAATAGAAGCACCATCTTTGTTCACATAATTATTAACATTCTGCAATTCCAAAAGCCTTTGCCAGAAGTTAATGTGAGATTGTAGGGTTTAATCTTTCTATAAACACAACATTTCTTTGGGATTAGATTACATTACTTTGGTCTCCCTTAGTTTAAAGAGTAATATTTTCATTTTTTACACAAAGCTTCTAACAATGCCAAATTGACAATTTTATATACCGTTTAGGTTTTATTGTATTATGGGGATTCTGTAGCTAAAGCTGCGTGTGACTTTATGGTGCCTCATTTTTCACTGAGCAGTGTGTTGCACCAAAACTATTGCTATGGTGATCTTGCACTGGCTAGCAGGCTACACTCTTCTATGGTTTGCCTCTCACACATCGGATCCATTATGTATCTTCATCTGTAGTAACCGTGGGAGTATTAAGCTGGCCTTACTGTTTGAAATCTTTGCCTGATTTGGCCACCTTCATGCTGGGCCAAATTGGGCTAATCCAGTTGTGTGTTCTGCAGGCCAACAGTCGGATCGTAAAGAGTGCCTGCCCGATGGGATTTCCAAACCTGCCTAATTTTCAACTGACTTTTTCTGAAGAGTCCAAATCGGCAACTTTAACCTGCTAGTGTTTGCCCAGCTTAATAAGTGAATGAAGTTGGTAAAACAGAGCAAGACAACTTTGAGCTACTATGGGGAGCATAGGAAAACGCGTGCATTGACTATCAGTAATTTACCTTAAAGGACATGTCAACCCCAAAAATAATGTTTTGCCTAATAAAATAAAACATAATTGTAAGCAACTTTCCAATATCAATTCATTAAAAATTATTAGTGCTTTAAAAGTTATTTGTAAATGTGATTGCTGTAAGAAAGCAGCATCTGTAAGGTCTGTAAAATCTCCTGGCGTTTGTTACATTGTTTCAAATGCCAGAGCCACCAGGGCAGAGAATAGAAAGCACAGGCAAACACTGATTTTAATAGCAATTATATATACAAATAACTTAAAAACCATTACAAATATGTAATGAATGTATATTGCAATGTTGCTTAGAATTGAGTTTTCTTTTATTAGGCAAAACTTATTTTTGGGGTTGACATGTCCTTTAAAGGATATGTAAGCCCTACATTTTCGTACAATGTATATCAGTTGGGCAGGTCTCCCCCACCCAAATGGCATTATTTGTACTACATATATCCCCTTTGTTTGCCAGCACCATCACATTTTCATAAAACAAATAGCAGCTTTCACCAGCAGCCATTTTTCCTCTGATACATAATCAGTTACATTTAAATTCATCAAGGATCAAGGCTCACACAGGCAGAACTGTCTTTGATAGAAGTTCTACTTTGTTTGAGCACTTTTAATGGTTAAGCTAAGCTCAGGAGAGGCGGTTAGGAGCTGAGTTTCTATGGGAACCAGCTTGGTAGCTGATGGTAATCAGCTTGAAAAAGGAACTAGAATGTTCTGAAAGCTTGCTATGATTATCTTAGTTAACCAATAAAGGTGTCACCTTTATACCACTTTTGTTATTTCTTATTTCAGAAGGGTTACCCTGTAAACATATGGGAACCAGCAATATGCCATCTCTACATTGGCTGCTAGACTAGAGGGTGTGTTTAGTAACCTGAACTTAGAACAACTGAGCATGCCCAGGAGCCAACAGCCAAAGCAAATTCCTGAGGGTGGGGGCCAAGTGGGTTACAGGAGGAGAAGGAAATCCAAGTGACTAAGGGGATGCTGCAGCCTTACTATTAACCTCTGGACAACCAGAGTGGCATGTATTGAAGGATTTCAAAGAGGCTTTTCACTGATTACATTTTTGTGTGTGGGGTTTACATGTCCTTTAATGCCAATAGGAATTGGAAGTTTTATCACCTGAACTGGAGAAGATTTTGTGGAGGCAACAAAATGTCCTATGTACCTGTGTTGTTATTTTTTGCATCCTGCAGTGCTGTGTGGCACAACCTTATTATAATGACTATGCAAAGGATTTCTAACTCTAGTGCATTGCAACTTGGTTTTATCGCATGCTTCATAGTTAAAGAGGTGGGAACATATAATGTGCTGGCCCAGCTTGTTGAAACTGTATTTTCCATTTTGTTGTTTTTTTCTGTTGCTCCATAACTTTTATGTACTCTTCCATTTAACTCTTTTCTTTTTTTTCTAAATAGGTGCTACAGAATATATTAGATACAGAAGGCGAATACTCTAAAGAACTTCAGGACATACTTTCCAACTACCTGCGACATTTGCAAACTAGTGAGAAGTATGTGTTTACGTTAATGCATATTAATATGTAATATTGATATTCTATTTTTAGATAAAGGACTAGGTGTATAAGTAAAAGTGGTGTGATTGTGGACAACTGTAGAGGTCATTTATGAAGTGGTAAGCAGGGTGCAAAGTGCAGCTACATTTTTTTCATGTTACAGTCCACATCGCCTTCTACTTTAGATGATTTTCTGCGGGTCTCTGTGCTTATTTTGGTGCACAGAGACCCGTGACAGCTGTGGGGGAAGTCACTTCATCTAGATTGGAAGGCCGGGTGCAAAGTACTAATGCTTTTTCCTCAGGGGACTTCATCAATGACCCCTTAATAAATGCAGGAAGAATGACCAGACTTCCATGTGGTTGCAGCACCCTCTCACCCATCTCTTTAAATGGTGGCATTATGCATTCAAAAAATGGGTATTGGTCTGGGTGATCTCTCTTGTTTAAATGCCACAAGCAGGGGAGGATTAATCCTGAAAAACAAATGCTTTGGTTTTGCTAATCTCTATTCTGTTTATGATTATATATATATAGTGGCTTGCAAAAGTATTCGGCCCCCTTGAACTTTTCCACATTTTGCCACATTACAGCCACAAACATGAACCAATTTTATTGGAATTCCACGTGAAAGACCAATACAAAGTGGTGTACACGTGAGAAGTGGAACGAAAATCATACATGATTCCAAACATTTTTTACAAATAAATAACTGCAAAGTGGGGTGTGCATAATTATTCAGCCCCCTGAGTCAATACTTTGTAGAACCACCTTTTGCTGCAATTACAGCTGCCAGTCTTTTAGGGTATGTCTCTACCAGCTTTGCACATCTAGAGACTGAAATCTTTGCCCATTCTTCTTTGCAAAACAGCTCCAGCTCAGTCAGATTAGATGGACAGCGTTTGTGAACAGCAGTTTTCAGATCTTGCCACAGATTCTCAATTGGATTTAGATCTGGACTTTGACTGGGCCATTCTGACACATGGATATGTTTTGTTTTAAACCATTCCATTGTTGCCCTGGCTTTATGTTTAGGGTCGTTGTCCTGCTGGAAGGTGAACCTCCGCCCCAGTCTCAAGTCTTTTGCAGACTCCAAGAGGTTTTCTTCCAAGATTGCCCTGTATTTGGCTCCATCCATCTTCCCATCAACTCTGACCAGCTTCCCTGTCCCTGCTGAAGAGAAGCACCCCGAGAGCATGATGCTGCCACCACCATATTTGACAGTGGGGATGGTGTGTTC